>NC_072395.2:45904615-46211490 GCF_028885625.2 Pongo pygmaeus
AATTTCCTGTATATACTTTACCCAGCTTTCTATAACGTTCACATCTTTGATAACCTTGGTACATTTGTCACAACTAAGAAATTAAAATGGATGGCTAGGTGCGGTGCCTCACGCTTGCAATCACAGCACTTTGGGAGGCCGAGGGGGTGAATTTCTTGAGTCTAGGACTTTGAGACCAGCCTGGCAATATGGCAAAACCCCATCTATTAGCCAGGTGTGGTGGTGGACACCTGTCATCCTAGCTATTCAGGAGGCTGAGGTGGGGAGGATCGATTGAACCCAGGAGGCTAAGCCTGCAGTGAGCTGTGATCATGCCACTGCATGCCAACCTAGGCAACAGAATAAGACCCTAAAAAAGAAAGAAAGAAAGAGAGAGAGAGAGAGAGAGAGAAATTAGCATGGTTACGACATTAACTAAACCACAGATTTGGTTCAGATTTCACCAGTTTTTCCATGAGTGTCCTTTGTTCCAAAGAAGAATAGAGGGTATCCAATACAGGACAGCACATTGCATTTAGTTGGGGTTTATTTTTAATGGTGTTGACTAGACTTGTTCCTCACAACCCCTTCTAGCTCAAAGCAATTATAGATGCTGCTCCTACGGAAGATGTTATACAAAAATTCCACTGTTGTGCAAAATGGACACAGAGAAAGCTAATCACCACTGTATTAAGGTTTGGTAGAAGGAGATTTATGGGATTAAGGGGGAAATCAGGTGAGCATGGCACACTGGGAGGAAGTATTAAAATTGCCGAGAGTGGAACAGGGCGGGAACCCCCTAAGGGACGCACGATTAAAGCACAACAGATGATGATTCCCCTGAAAAGGGATGGAATGAGAAAGACAAATATCACAGAGAACTGCTTAGGGACGTGAAGGGTCCATTTTACAAAGTGGCAAGAGAAAAGAGAATCTGCCTAGTAAGTCCTTTTAGTAGGAGACTAACTGCAGGTATGACTTAGGCTGCTGAGTGGTTAAGACTTTACAAGGGAAAAATGAGAGACAGAGAGAAGAGACAGGAGTGTATGCCAGACACGTATGTGCATATAGAAGAGACACGTCTGTTTCAGACCTGCCTACAACCTGAACAAGCCTCATTTCTGTAATTACAAAGAGCTCACTTGATTGTAAATCTGCACTGTAAGCATTCAGAATCCACCTCATCAGTGTCAACAGGCAAGAAACATGTACTTAAAGGCACTGCCAATGTGCCTTGGGGAATCGCTTAGAAATCCACTGCCATTGTTAGAAAACAAGGGTTAGGCCCCAGATTGGGACATATGCAAGATACCATACAACATAGTTCTCTTTCCAAAACTTCTCATGCATTCTCCTGCCCACACCGTGTCCAAGAGGTAATTGGGATTTGCTACGATTTTTTTACAAGGACTATAAAACAATGCCAGAGAAAAGGGGCAGGATCAGGAGACTGGAAAACAAGGAAAGGTGATATGGTAGGAAGCAGGCTCTCTCCATCTGGCATGTGGCATCATCCCCCTACCCCTCGCCTCCTTCCCTGCCCCCCAACTCTATCTCCACCTTTCTCCATATGCACGTTCCTCTTTTAAAGTGTTAATTTTGGCTGGGTGGGTGGCTCAAGCCTGTAATCCCAGCACTTTGGGAGGCCGAGGCGGGCGGATCACGAGGTCAGGAGATGGAGACCATCCTGGCTAACACGGTGAAACCCCGTCTCTACTAAAAATACAAAAAAATTAGCCGGGCGTGGTGGCGGGCACCCGTAGTCCCAGCTACTCAAGAGGCTGAGGCAGGAGAATGGCGTGAACCCGGGAGGCGGAGCTTGCAGTGAGCCGAGATCGCGCCACTGTACTCCAGCCTGGGCGACAGAGCAAGACTCCGTCTCAAAATAAATAAATAAATACATAAATAAATAAAGTGTTAATTTCTTCTTTTATTTTTGTGACAAGAGAGTATAATACAAACAGCAGGTAAGAAAAGCATGACTCTTACCAGGAGAGTGGATGGCATCCAATCTTCTTCAAATCAAGGCACGAAGTTTTTAGAAGTACATAGAATTTGAGCAATCTAACATGTCATGGAACAAACCCAAACCCTAACCTTCACGCTAATGAAATCACAAGAAATAAATGCATGGGAGATTTGCATGAAGGTGACTGAAATTAATAAACTATATCGTGCCCCATTGGAAAGGATCGAAGAGCAGATGCTAACTTAGCTGACCTGACAATAAGTGGAGTGGTGATTAGCCATGCTGCAGTGACTCACTGACTTGGCAAGCACCATCTGAGAGCAGTCCAATTCAAGTCAGTCACCATAGTGTCAGGGCGGGAGGGAGACAGGGATCTCCCAATAAGGTTCGTGCCCTTCTCTCTGGAAAGACCAGCTAAAGAGTTGACAGGGTAGCTGATAACACCAAATAAAGTTATTCTACACGTAGGAGACAACAGATGTGGCCTGGATGATTTAGAAGAGGGGAAGAGAAAGAACACACGAGGGGCCCAAAAGCCAGGGAAGGCTTCAGGAAGGAGGGAGATTTCAACTGGCCCTGACAGATGAACCAGATTGAAGCAGGGAATTGAGGGATACTAACAGTTAGACCACCCTTGGGTTGATTCTGCTCAGAGAGTTCTAGAATCCTTCTGATGATGGAAAGAGCAAAGTCAACTCGTGGTATGGGGTAAGTCCTGTGCTCCATCGTCATAGCTCACAATCCCTGGCACATCCTTGGCAGGGCCTGACCCCAAACCTAGAGTCAGCATCTTTAGGGGTTAGTGCCATGAATTTGTATGTTCGTAATTACCAGGTGATTCTGATCTAATGACCCCATCTCAAAGATGAAGAAATCGAGGTCCAGAGAAAGGATGTGATTGGCTCATGGGGCATATATTGTGAATTCATTTAGGATGTGACTTTCCAACCATTTCTCCAATGCTTCTCCATGAAGGGTGTGCTCTGAAACCCCACCTGCAGAGGCAAGCAGGGTCACCCTACACCTCTCTTTGGCTGGACTCTGTCTCATCGACTGGGTTCGGAAGGATGTAATGGTGCATGGCAGCTTCTCTGCTCCATTGTTAATAATCCACTCATCTGGAAGAAAAAGCAGCAGCTTCTTCCACCACCCTGGAATTGCAACATTTGTCCTTAGTGAAGCAGGGGATGGAAAAAAAAAAAAAAAAACTCTGCTGTTACAGTTTTGCCTTTTCCTGCAGGTCCTTTGGACTCTGCCTGAGAACCTGCCCCAGCTGCAGAAGCGCTGTCTCTAAAGGGCTGCCGTCTTACCCCTTAACCCAAACTTCATTCCCTCAAGGCTTGCCAGGGGCCGGTCTGTCATCACAGGCATTCCTTGCAGATGCATCAAGGTTATTTTCCCATTTTTGAAAGGATGTGTGGGAACATGGAAATTCTGCTCTGTTTCAGCCAAAACAGAAAAACAGGATCGTGTTCCTAAATGCTTGAATGTGTCTCCCTGCTCCTCTCATCATTTCCTGAAATCCCACTTGTATGTCCTCCTGCAAGACTTTGCAGCTCCTCTGTTATCTGACTACACCCAAGCAGGCATCATTAAGACCAACTCCCAACTGCTTTTTAACAAGCTGCCCCACCCACCATCTCGGTCCCCCCCAGAGCATCCCCATCTTTTCTGTTTCCAAAGATATTTTCATACCTTTTGTTCCAAAGATGATTCCTCCCAGGACAAGGCTCTCTGACCACCTGGTCCTGTGCACACCCTCTGTCCCCTGCACTGATGCCCTTTGCCCTGACATCCCTTCAGCTTTGCTAGGACAAGGGTTTCTGGCAAGGGGCTGAGGCCACTGGCTTAAGTAGGGTTTAGAGATCACACATTTATTTCATGTATCCTTGCTTCCCTCTAACACTGAAAACCTGTCAGTTACTCATTCATTCATCAAATATGAAGCACCTATTGGATACCAGGCACTGTATGAAGCCCTGGGATGGCTGGGACGTTGCTATGGCTCCTTATGTATTCAGATCCAACACGACAGACTGAGGAAATGATTTAGGAATCAAAATCAGAGCTGCCTCAAGAAGTGGATAGAAGAATCCAAGTGACTGCAAAGTCTTTTTCTTCCTTTTGTAAATAAACAGTTATGAGGAGACAAGAAAAAACATGTCACAACTCTGTCTGGGTCCAGGGAATTGGGCTGGTCATATGTGAGGCTTTAGGCACAGAGCTTCATTTGCTTCTATTCATGTAATGTACAAGTATTAAGCGCCTCCCATGTTGAAGGGTCCTTCCTTTCCATAGGATATCTGCAATCCAAGACCTATGGGGTCATGGTGATGGGGCTGAAAAACCCAACAGGTATGAAAATGTTCTAGAAACATGCTGTACAATGACATGAATATAGTTGACACTCCTGAACAGTCACTGCAATTAAAAATGGCTGTGATCAGCCAGGCGCAGTGGCTCACGCCTGTAATCCCAGCACTCTGGGAGGCGGAGGCAGGCGGATCACAAGGTCAGGAGATCGAGACCATCTTGACTAACACAGTGAAACCCTGTCTGTACTAAAAATACAAAAAATTAGCTGGGTGTGGTGGTGCACGCCTGTAATCCCAGCTACTTGGGAGGCTGAGGCAGGAGAATCGCTTGAACCCAAGAGGCAGAGGTTGCAGTGAGCAGAGATCGCACCACTGCACTCCAGCCTGGGCGACAGAGTGAGACTCCGCCTCAAAAAAAAAAAAAAAAAAAAATGGTTACGATCATAGATTTCAGGTATTTGTATTTTACCACAATTTTTCAAAAACCTGACAAGTCTTTCCAACAGCCCTCCCCTAAAGAAAACAAGCCCATTTTCCCATACACACTGGCTTATGGGCAGTGCCAGGAAAGACCCATTTCCCAGCAGCAGGCCCAGCACAAAAGAGCCGACGGGGTGAGGGGTCCCAGGCAGAGGGGCCGGGACATTTGAGGCTGCCTCATCTGTGCATAAGTGATAGGGATGGAGCCAGTAAGAGACAGATGAGCCATAGACCCTACCCGCTCCATAGGCAAAAGCCAATCACAGCCAGGGATCCCAACATTTGGGTGAATGCTAATTGAGGCTTTTTATTTCTTAACTTGTGAAGATGGCAGAAGTTTTATTTTCTTACTTCTCAGAGTTCCGCCTGGCCTACCAGATGCCTAGCTCTTAAAAGGACCTCGCTCTCTGCACTGATGGACTCTGGCAGAGTTTGGGGCGGGGGGTGGTGGTGAAGAGGAGGCAGTCCTACACTTTAAGTGAGAAAAGTACAAAAACGGTCTCTAAAACACAGCTGCCAATGTCAGTGGGGTTGCTTCATTCTTGAAATTCACCTGGTGACGATGAACAGGTTCAATATGAGGTTCATTTTTCAATTCATTCTATCTCATCTGAGTACCTACTCTGGGATCATGGACTGTATAGAAATTAGGACTTGAAATTGTCCTTTGCCACCTCCTTCCTTCTCCTTATGGAGTACAGAACAATGGCTCTGGGCAGGGCCAGCTTCAGGTGTGCACGACCCATTGGGTCAGTGGCATAGAACCCCGTGCTTAGAAGAGCCTGGGACATGGTCAGTGCTCTGCTGTCAGCCCTTCCTGACTTTTAAATAAGGGGGCCCCATATTTACATTTCATACTGAGGCTCAAAAATCATGTAGCTGGTTTTGCTCTTGGTAATGAAAGACTCCTTGAGGTGGTTCCCACAGTTTTCCATATCCCAGCCAGGGCTCTCTTCACACTGTCCCCACCTCCATGGCTGGAGCCGTAGTTTTTTCCTGGTCATAACTGTGGAAGGCAGGAAAAACTCACTTCTTAGGTCCTAACCCAAGATCATATTAGGTCCTAATATGGTCCTATTAGGTCATGTTAGGTCATATTAATAATTAGGTCATATTAGGTCATATTAGGTCCTAACCCAAGATCAATTAAAAATTGCTGTTCATCTTAAAGTAGCAACATGAGTCTTAAACAGGATTCAGTACTTCAGTCCAATGTGCTAAAATGATTCAGTTGTAAAGAAAACTATTTATGTTGCTGCAAAAGTAATTGTGGTTTTTGCCATTAAACCACAATTACTTTGTTTTGTTTTGTTTTGTTTTGTTTTGTTTTGTTTTGAGACAGAGTCTCACTCTGTCGCCTAGGCTGGAGTGCAGTGGCGCGATCTTGGCTCACTGCAACCTCTGCCTCCCGGGCTTAAACAATTCTCCTGCCTCAGCCTCCCAAGTAGCTGGGATTACAGGTGCCCATCACCACGCTTGGCTAGTTTTTGTATTTTTAGTAGAGACGGGGTTTCTCCATGTTGGCCAGGCTGGTCTCAAACTCCTGACCTCAAGTGATCTGCCCGCCTCAGCCTCCCAAAGTGCTGGGATTACAGGCATGAGCCACCGTGCCCAGCCTAAACCGCAATTACTTTTGTACCAACCTAAATAAATTTCCCTGAGTCCTACCTAGGCCTAAGGAAGGGAAGGGAAGGCCAACACAAGAAAAACATCTTCACTCCTTAAAACTCTTAAACATGTAGGCTCCCCACATCATATACACTAATATCTCTGCTAATGTATGAAATAAATTTCTGGCACAAAAATCCTAACTCATTCACTAAAAACAACAGGAAAGCGAGTTCTACCAAACACCATAATCAACCCACTGATATTTATCGACAGCCTTCCCTCACCCCCACCCCCAACCCCACTCCCATTGTGGGGCTTAAAAGGATAAAATATTTTTGTGAAAACAGCATTTGTTTGCTTTTTTTTTTAAGGGATAAGAATGCAAGATCTAAATCAATTCTAATATATTTCAAATATATTCATTATCATGCACTAAAAGAGAATTCCCATTTTGTGCTTCTCCGAGGAGAGTGACAGAGCCTTGTTTGTAACAGCCCCGGGCATAAGCAATCATTGTGTAGCTTAATTAGATATTCCCCGTGCTAGTGTGAGGGACATATGTCCATTCACTGTGACAAACACTGACAGCGGCCAGCGCTTTCATGATCCTGCTCTATGCAGATAAAGGCAACGCAAGTGCGAGCTCTCCCAAGGACCTGTGGCCCCAGCCGGCCCCGGCACAATCAGCCCGCATTCACCGATTGGTTCCAGTTTATTAACAGCCTATGAACTTCTCATCTGCTCCTGGACTGGTTAGGACTGTCACCTGCAACCGCCAGGCCAGAAAAGGCTTTTCCACTCCTCAGGATCCAAGCGGATCTGGGTCTGCTGGGCTGGGCACACTTTGTATTTTCCAACACAAAGAACAATGGATTTGAGGAGTTGTAAATTGTAAGAGTGGAAAAGCAGATCACGTTTTAGGTGGGTCCGGACGGGAAGGCCACCCCACAGTCAGAGGGAAGGCAACTAGAAGCTAAACTAGACTTGGCTAATTTTAAAAGCTACTTAAATTCTTATAGTTCCAATTTTTAAATATACCTTCAAATGAATAGGAGTGGAGGGGAGTGTCCAAATGGGGAAAGTCTTGGCCCATGTCCTCACCTTCTCTTTGGAAAAGGCAAACTATGAAAACAGGGGATGAATACCAGAATGTCCCTGGGTCCCCAATATTCTCTTCTACACCCCACCTTAGAAGTCTGTCTCTGCCCCCTTCTCAGAACCGACTCCAACTTTTTTCAGCTGAAAACCTGTTTTGATCAGGAATTCTCCCTGACTTTTTTCTCCTCTGGGGAAATGTGTATTCGTTAGCTCAGGCTGCCATAACAAAGTATAGCAAACTGGGTCGTTTAAGCAACAGCCATTTATTGGCTCACAGTTCTGGAAGCCAGAAGTATAAAATCCAGCTGTCAATTGGTTCCTTCCATGAGGGGAGGATCTGTTCCAGGCCCCTCTCCTTGGCTTCTAGAGGACTGTCTTCTCTGTGGGTCTTCACATCATCTTCCCTCCATACGTGTCTGCCTCTGTGTCCAAATTTCCCCTTTGCCAAAGGACATGAGTCACAATGGATTAGGGCCCACATTAATGAAATCATTTTAACTTGATTACCTCTTTAATTGATTACCTCTACTTCCAAACACAGTCACTTTCTGAGGTACTGGGTGGTAGAATTCCAATATATCTTATTCCCAAGATATGTTGGGAAAGGTATCTTTCTTCCATTTTTTAAGGGACCTAATACAAAATCACCGCTTGCTCTAACTCCCCACCCAGACTGGAGATATATTAGGTCCCCTGGCCAAATATCAACCCCATCCTCTGAGATCATTGCAAAATAAACCACTTTCAAATAGAGAGAGGCCCTCTCTGTCTTTGTCTTCTACTGTTAAATAGGGGCTACTCTGTGGAATTTGAGTCTTTAAGAATGGGCCAATTCTATTTCAAAGAAAACCAGAACTTGAAAAGACCTAAGAGAAGAGTTGAACCCCTCTGTGCAATGGGCCCAAAGGGGAAATGGCCTGAGGTCCCACGCTAGTTGTGATAGAACGGGGTCTAGAATCCAGGTGGCATTCAGCTCCTCTGATGGGTCCACAGAGCAGTAGGAAGTCTTGATGCCAGCTCGTGAGGGAACACCTCAGTTTAACCCGTCTGAGACTGGAGAGCTCCCAGGCACCCTTGACTGTCTTTTCTCTCCTCTTTATGGGGAATCCAGGAATCCCCCATCTGGACCACTATAGAAAGGCACACCTGCATCAGCGCAATGCTTCCACTAACTGGACAGATCTAGAATTAAGGCACCAAAGAAAGAGGTCCACCTGGTCAGTTGATAATTGATGCTTTTTCTAATTGCAAATTAATGGGCTCTTGAAGTCTGGCAGATCTGAGTTTGAACACCAGCACCACCATCTACCAGCAGTGTAACTGGCATCCACCAATTAACCTCAGCTTTTTGGTAAAATTCCTACCTCTCCCAGTTGTCATGAGAATGGACATCAATAATGCATATACATTTCTTGATAGCAATAACATAACTGACCTTAAAAGAGGTCATTTTTATTAGTTATCCTCCTTAGGCAGAAATGCATTGGTCACATGGTGGACCCAGAAATGGGAAGTTGTTTTACACAAATTAAAACAAAACAAACCTTTATTTTCCTCTTATCCAAAGCTATCTCAGAGAATAAATAATCAGGAAGCAGCTGTCAAGTGAGGTAGATGAATGGTTAGTTTTCCTAGATATCACTTCATGCCACTCCTACAGACCATAAGCTGGCAGAATTGATCAATAGGAACAATTTAAGAATGCTGCCTATGGGCACTCCAATGAGCTTTTTATCCCCATCAGTTGTAGGTAGCCACTGTGGTAGGACAGAGGAAAATAGATGGAATGTCAATATAAGTATCAACTGGAAAGGTTCTCCCAAATTAAATAATTAGCCTGGAAGACAAACCTCAATGTCTGATGAGGACTCAGTGGTCCATTTGTGAGGTGAACATGAATCCCCTCCAAGGAGGCAGCTCCCTTTGAATGCTTCTACCAAAGTTTTCCATAATCTTTGGTGTCTATGAGGTCAGCAGGTCAGGTTATTATCACTCTAATATTGTTCCACGGGTCATGGGGTCAAGAGATTCCCAGAGTCATACGGCAGAGCCAAGACCAGGACCAGGGCTTCTGCCACTGGACTAGGCTCATCCCTTTCACTGTTCCAGACTGTTCTAGATTATTCCAGACTGTTCCACACTGTTCCAGATTATTCCAGACTGTTCCACACTGTTCCACAGTCTCATGTGTGCCTTGGGGCCGAAAACAGGGAAGCTTGAAAAACTGCCACATATTGTTTTCAGGCATATTCCAAATGTCTAAGAGATTTATGGAGCCATTTTGTCTTTACTATTAATGAAGGTGACAACTGGCCACCATCAATCTCACTAATGTGAAAACAAAATAACTCTACAAATCTCTTAGGACACAAGAATGGAAGCTGGGCATGCCCCCGCATGAGGTTATTTCAGAGTCACCTGAAGGTCTTCCATCTCCCACCTCCCCAGTTATAATGTTTTGAACTTTTTATTTCCTTGGATGTCTCAAATATCCATAGAGCTTAAATGCAAATGTTTGTAAAAAATAAAAAAATACAAGGGGCTTCCTCAGCAGTTTACCTCCATGTGATATGCCTACGTCCAATACAGATACACCTAGTCAGACGCACTTCCCATGCCCAAAGGGGCGGACAGCTCTTCTTGTTGTATGTGGTTGGCAGGGGGAGTCAGACCCATGGAAACATTTTTACAGTTAGGAAATGCAGGCAAGAGTTATGCACACACAAGGGCTGGGGGCTGTTTCAATTCTATATTGTAGTAGAGCAAACTATCTCCAAACTTAGTGACTTACAACCACCAGTTCATGATTTCCCAAGACCCTGAGGGTGGGAAGTCTGGAGAGGGTATCATGGGGATGGCTCCCCTCTGCTCCATGTGCAGGGCTGGAATGTCCATGATGGCTTCTTTCCTCCCATGTCTGGTGCCTCAGCTAGGATCAGTCAGGGTCACCACTTAATAATTGGCACAGATGGCTTAAATGGAGGGGGTTGGCTGGATCTGCTCGGTGGGGGCCTCACAAGGCCTTGGGTTAACGTCTGAGGTCTTGGGTTCCTTTAGTTTCTCTCCATGTAGACTCAGGACATCTCTCCCTCTCTCCATGTGGCCCCTCTGGCTGAGCTTCTAAAATGGCAGCTGGCCTCCAAAAACACAAAAGTGAAGGCTGCCAGACTTCCTTAAGGTTTAGGCCCAGAACAGGCATGACTTCACTTCTATTGCATTCTGTTGACTAAAGTGTGTCACGCAGCCAGCCCAGATTTAATTTGGAAGGGAATTACACATAGACATAGGTGCTGGAAGCGTGCTGCAGTGGGGGCTATCTTTGGAAGCCATCTACCTTAGGAGCTCACTCTTTCCACCTTCTGCCCCTGCAAGGGCTGAACAGATCAGTCTCCATCTTTGAGTGGTGCTCCCCTCAGGACAGCACAGGAGAGGCTGGGTCTGCCATTCCACCCAGGGACTTAATTCTCAGCCACATGAGAGCACTGGCAATGGATGAACATGGATGGCACCATCTAGCCAAGGATGGAAAATTCTCCCTGCACAAATGTGAACAAAAGCAGTTTGCAGTATGTAAGTAATTGCTCAAGGCTGATAACAGCCTCAGGGGGAAGTCCAGCATGAGAAACCAGAGGCTGCCTGGTCTCCATGGACTCTTAGTGGGCACTTGTGCACATCTAGCAGAGGAGAACAGAGGATCTGACCGCCTTTGTGCAGCAGGCTGGAGTTGAGCTCCCTCAGGATTTGCATCTGGTAATAAATGGAGGCTGGCTGCACGTGAGCACTGTCTGTCCGAGGCTGTGCAGTAACCCCAAAAGGACAGTGGTGGACAGGATTCCCCTCAAATGGGAAAAGATAAACAGGAAGTGTGGGGTGGAGTATTAGAGTCTGTTATGTCCACTGTGGACGTTTTGTTTCCCCAAGGTCACAGATGCCTCTATAAAAGATGTGTGGTTGGCCAAGCATAGTGGCTCATGCCTACAATCCTAGCACTTTGGGAGGCCGAGGCTGGAGGATCGCTTGAGGCCAGGAGTTTGAGACTAGCCTGGGCAACATAGTGAGACCCCCATCTCTATGGAAAATAAAAAATAAAGATGTGTGGCAGAGATTTCTCTTTATGCAGCCAAACAAAATCCATGGCTGGATTTTCATTCATTCAACAAGTACTTATCCTGGACTTTATATGTGCCAGGCACAGTCCTAGGCCCTGGGGACAAAAATATTTACAATATAATTTTAGGCTGGAAAAAAAGCAAAGCATACAGGGAAAAGGATGGTTACTACATGGATATTGGGGGGCAGGGAAGGCAGCTCAGATAAGATGACTTTGGAGGAGAAACCTGGAGAAGTGTGAATACCCTGAGGCTCCGCAGGACAGGTGCTCCAAGGACAGAAAACTGCAAGAGCAATGGTGCAGAGGCAGGAACGAGGCTGGGGTATTGAAGAAAGGTCCGTGGGGCCTGAGAAGTTGGAGCAAGGTAACTGCAGGGCTGGGGCTGGGAGCGGGGATGGACAAGGGGCAGGACAGGGAGTCTGAGAGGCAGACAGACCCTTCCCCCACCCCATCCCTGTGCAGTCTCAGGGCCTCTCTCTCTCTCTCTCTCAATGTAGCCCCAAGCAAGACTGTCTAACTTCTAATATGGCCACTGCTTCCAAAAACCCAAAAGCTCAGGGGTCAGTTTAGGTAGAACCTCTTGGGCCCTTGGATTTAATCCTCAGTGTGTTAGAAAGCTACAAAGGCTTTCAAGAGAGAACAGACAACCTGCCTGATTTACATTTTGTTTGGAGTTGAAGCCAGGGTGGTCTCCTCCTATGCATATTAGCGGAAGCTTGGATATTGGTCATTTATCCAGAAGAAAGTAAAAACTGAAGGGTCAAATGAGGCTACTCCAAATATTGTGAGACCTAGGAGAAAGAAGAGAAACAAGCCTCCATGGCCTGTATCCCATCCCTCTCCTCTCCGCACCCCCAGCTCCGTCTTGTGCTGCAGGCCTCGTGCACGTGCACAGGACGGGGGCAAGCTCTGGGTGGACCGGTCCCCATGGCCCTGAGTACTCCTCACCCATGGAAAGGGGCACAGCCAGTCGGGGCCCGAGTGGGGCCTCTGCAGTCCAGGCCCAGGGCAGGTGGCTGAGTCAGAGCATCCAGGGGCAGCTCTGATTCCAACCATGACCACAGAGAACAGGAGACACCAGGCATCCACTATCAGGCTGTAATCTGGATGATCAGTGCATTCCCCACTCAGCACACAGTCTCCCACAGACATGCAGCCATGGTGTAGCCTCAGCATCAGGGATATTTGCAACATCCATATGGCTTCCAGAACAAGAGAGCAGGGAGGGTAAGAACAGGGAGCAGTGTGGGAAAGGCTCAGAGGCCTGCCCAGGAGTTCTTGGCCAGGGTGGAGAACCCATCTGCAGTACAGTGCTGGGGGAGGCCAGGGAAGGTGGCTAGGTGTGAACATCCAAAGAGCCTGCAGAGTGGGCACAACATGGGCTGTCGCCAGCTCACGATGCCTCCCTTTCTCTGGGCTGTAGTCGGCATCTACGATTAATAAGACATAGAGAAGTCATTCACCAGAAGTCCTCTTAGAAAAAGCAGTGCTTTTGACTGAAAGAGAATGATGAGTTGCAAGAGTATGCTAAGTTAAAAATGCGTCTTCGGAAGAGGGTGAGTTCTGTTAGCTGGTGGGCAGGGGGATGGGTCTGGGGGCTGGGGCCAGGATTGTGCTGAATTAATATGTGTAATAACGCAGGGAGGAGCCAGAGAGATTGGAAAGGCAAAAGCGTGGAAAGAGAGCAATACTTATACTTAACATAGGTAGTGGATGCTGGAGAGGGACGTGAATGGGGAGTTGGGGTTGTCTGTTGAGTGTATTGTTTACAGTGCAAACCTCCAGAGGCCCATGAAGTTATCCTGAACCCACACTACTGCAGATGGGCTGAGAGGCGGCATAAAGGCAGGGCCGGGGAGTGACAGAAAAAAGCTGTATCCCGAGAGCATCCCAGCGAGCCTCTCCAGCAGCAGCAATCCCCCTGTGCCCCATTGGGTTCCACCAGCTCAGAGCAGGCAGGGCCTGAAACAGACAAAACCAAGAAGCAGCCAGTGATGGGTAACCCAGCCAGCTGGAACCCAGCCCAGGGCAGGGGGCACCAGGAATCTCCTGTCCTTGGCAGAGACATGGTTTTGATCCAGGCTAAAACTGACTTCTGATACTCTCAGCACAGCAGAATTTTAGACCTGAAGAGTGACTGTCACCTCAGTTCTCCCCTTTGATAAAGGGCACATGAATTCTGCTCTGTTGGCAAGAGTCCAACAATGCAGGCGAGTCCCTGATCCGGTAAAGCAAAGAAAACTTGCCCTAAACACTCTGCAGAACTTAAAAGCATCCACCACTCAAATTGGAAAGGATCACGGGAGTTAATAATGGTGTTATTGCTCTTCTTAAATGTTATTAAGAGTGATATAATACTTCCTGTCTCCTCATTTGGAGACAAGCAGCTGCCATGCGCCAGGATAATGAAGGTCATAATAGGGGAGGAAGAGCATGAAATTGACTCTGACCTTAGTCTCCATGCAATGTGGGAAGCAGTGCCAGTTGCCACAGCTGCACCGCTTTCCCTCCCATCAGCGGGGAGTTGATGGAAGGCCAAGCCCACCCGGGGGAGATTCTAGAATATTCTAGCACCATGAGGCTGGACTGCATCCCATCCTGGCAAGAAAACTCTGGTGATCAAGAGATCATCATTCTGCAAACTTCCTGGGAAGTCTTTTCTGATCAAAGAACTGCGGGTGTCCAATCCTGCACACATGTTAACATGTACGAGCACTGAGGCAAGAGGCACAGTGTGAGAGACTCAGAAAACAATTCTTTCCTGTCTGTCTTAGCCAGGGCTCTGCATCAATTGTTACTGGGCTGGCCTCAGCTTCCTCATCTGCAAAACGAACAGTTGTCTGCCCAACCCCATAGGAGTTCCGTAAGGCTAAAATGAGATAACAGATGTGAAGGTGGTTTACAAAAAGTAAGTGTGGGGCTATTCCTCTGCAGGGAACATCTCTATCACAGCTGGTTAGAGGTGACCACAGACCTCTGCTGCAGAGCATGCACCCACAAACCTGGACTTCAAAGCAGCCTCTTTTGCTGAGCTAGCTCTGCCCCTGCCCAACTCCTGTGGGGCAATCTCAGGTTGCAACATTTCTGAAAACACGTTCTGACTCATTGACAGACCAGAGGAAGGCAATACACCAGTGTCTCAATCCTTCTAGAAACTGCTATTAAAAACAGAAGACTGCAGGGAGGGTGCAGATCACAGTGACTGTGACTGGGGAATTTTCCCTATTTTACCCCTTCCTTTCCCCCAATCTCCTCAATTGTCCTTCCATCCTGTTCCCGTTCTCTATTCCATACATAATGGTCTCATTACTCCACTTCTCCGCCTGTTCCTTTCTCGACCCCCCAAACCACCCATTCCTTGTGCTTATCAAACCCCCTCTAAGACTTCAGCTGCTAGCAACCTCTCCTTCACCCAGCCCTCAAAAGTAAAGCCTTGCTGTCCTCCAAACTGTGGTCCTCAGACCAAAGCATCAGTACCACCTGGGCACCTTATCAAAATGAAGAACCTTGGGCTCCACCCCGACCCACTGAACCAGACTCCAGACTTTGCATTTTAATAAGATCTACTAGTGCATATGTGTGCTCAGGTCTACAGCAGCTCTGATGACCTCCCCTAGCTCTAATACACAGGCTTCACCCTTCGTCCATACCACTGTTTGGCCTTTCTTGGTAACCTGATATTGCTAGGCAGACGTTCACCTAGGCATCCTTAATATCTCCAAACAGATTACAAATGATTAGAAGGCAGGGAATCCACACTTTCTCCAAGGGCCTGGAACAGGGCTCTGCACGATAGTAGATGACTGACCAAAGTCCCCTGAATCGGTCAGAGAACTTTGATCAGTCAGTCTAGATTCTTCCTCTTCACTCATTCATCCAAGTCTTTATTAAGTAGCTACTCAGGGACCAGCCCTGTCCAAGCACTGGGGATCCAGCTGAGAGCAGGGCTTTCATGGAAGCCTCTAGAGCAGGAGGAACAGTCACATACAAACAAGTAGGCAAGTAGGTGCCGAGGTGGCTTTAGCTGCTGCTGAGTGCCAAGAGGAAAATAAAGCAGGGAGGAGTAGCCACAGAGTAACTGACTGGGAGGGTGGCCATTGGGTTGGGTGGTCTGAGAAGGTCTCTCTGGGGGCTCACATTTTCACTAAGACCTCAACATTGAGAAGACCTGGATGGAGGCTTCAGGCAGAAGGAACAGTTGGAGCCAAGGTCAGACAGAAGAATGGGCTTGGCCTATGTTCCAGGCACGTGGCTTCTTCACCGTGCCCCATTCCAGGTAATCACGCACCCACCACGTGTCATGCATCCACCCCCTCTCCCAGGGGCAGGACCGATCCGAGGTCTCAGGCTTCTCTGAATCTGTCCCTGTCGCCAATGAGCAGCCCTCCCGAAAGGTAGGACGTCCACCCATGGTTGTTTCCTCATCGTTTTCTCCAAAGCCAACTTTGCTCTTTCTTTAAGCATGGTTGGGCACTCCATCAAATATTTATGTGCCTAAGTGACATTGATATGGAAAGAAGGTTTCTTGTAAAATTCAAATTCAGTCTCCTGATCCCTGACGGGACCTGCCGAGGTCGTCTTGGCCCTCGCTACTCACTACTTGAAGTGTGGTCCTCTGACCGGCATCAGCTTCATCTGGGAGCTTATTGAAAATACCCCAGGTGTCTTGTTGTGCACCTATGGTCCCAGCTATTCAGGAGGCTGAGGCAGGAGGATCACTTGGGCCCAGGAGTTTGAGGCTGCAGTGAGCTATGAACACATCTATGAATAGTCACAGCACTCCCGCCTGGGCAACACAGCAAGACCCCATCTCTAACAGACAAAAAAGAAAAACAGAATCTGGGCCCCCAGTCAAACCCACTGAATGAGAATCTGCACTTGAACAAGACCCCCAGGTAATCTGACCTAGAGCAGAGTTCTGCCTTCAGACTCAAGGTCCCCAGAAATCACCAAAACAAGCTACACAGAACAGTGAACATAATGGTTAGCCAGATACACATCGGATCCTTGCTTTAAAAATCTCTTGTGAGTTGGGTGTCATTATGAGCTTCGTTTACAGGTGAATTAACTCAGGCACACGGAGGTTGAGTCACTCGCCCGAGTTTATAAATTTGGAAGTGGCAGGGCTAAGTTTGAGCCCTGGAGGGCTCACCGCAGACCTGTGCTCTAACACATAGGAGGAGTGAGGCTCAGAGGCTGTAGCTATTTGCCAGGGCTGACATCAACAAAGTACCACAGACTGGGTGGCTTAAACAACAGAGATGTCCTGTCTCCCAGTTCTGGAGGCCAGGAGTCCAAGATCAAGGCGTCGGCAGGGCGGGTTCCTCTGAGGCTGTGAGGGATGATCTGCTCCAGGCCCTCCTCAGCGTCTGGGGGTTGCTGGCGATCTTTGAGCTTCCTTGTCTTGCAGGGTCACCCTGATCTCAGTGTCACCCCAATCTCTGCCTTCATCTTCACATGGAGTTCTCCCTGTGTGAGTGTCTGTGTTCAAATTCTCCGTTTTATAAGGACACCAGTCATGTTGCATTAGAAACATGGATGAAGCTGGAAACCACCATTCTCAGCAAACTATCGCAAGGACAAAAAACCAAACACCTCATGTTCTCACTCATAGGTGGGAACTGAACAATGAGAACACTTGGACACAGGAGGGGGAACATCACGTACCGGGGCCTGTTGTGGGATGGGGGGAGGGGGGAGGGATAGCATTAGGAGAAATACCTAATGTAAATGACGAGTTAATGGGTGCAGCACACCAACATGGCACATGTATACATATGTAACAAACCTGCACATTGTGCACATGTACCCTAGAACTTATAGTATAATGAAAAATATATATATATATATATAAAAGAAACCTACTCTAGTGACCTCATCTTAACTAATCACCTCCACAATGACCCTATTTCCAAGTAAGGTCACATTCTGAGGGACTGGGGGTTAAGACTTCAACATGAATTTTGGGGACACAATCAACTTATAACAAGGCTTGGTAAAATGATAATGACAGCTAACGCTGTTCTCACTTTGTTCTCAGTGCCTTACAGATATCACCTCACTCAATCACCACCCTCCTAGGAGACAAATTCGATTTTCATTCTTGTTTTGCAGATAGAGGAAACTGAGGGGCTGACAGGTAAGCATCTTACCCAAGTTACATGGTTAATAAGTGAGGCAGCCAGGATTCCAACCCAGGTAGCCCAATCTCAAAGCTGGCATGACAGCTTTCTCTCTCCAAGGGTGTCTAGCATCACACTGAGCTCCCATCTCTGCAATTTCTTTTCTTTTCTTTTCTCTTCTTTTTTTTCTTTCTTTCCTTCCTTCCTTCTTTCCTTCCTTCCTTCCTTTCTTTCTCTCTCTCTCTTTCTTTCTTTTTTTTTTTTTTGAAGGAGTTTCACTCTTGTTGCCCAAGCTGGAGTGCAATGGTGTGATCTCGGCTCACTGCAACCTCTACCTCCCGGGTTCAAGCGATTTTCTTGCCTCAGCCTCCTGAGTAGCTAGGATTACAGGCACCCGCCACCACGCCCAGCTAATTTTGTATTTTTAGTAGAGACAGGGTTTCACCATGTTGGCCAGGCTGGTCTTGAACTCCTGACCTCAGGTGATCCGCCTGCCTTGGCCTCCCAAAGTGCTGGGATTACAGGCGTGAGCCACTGTGCCCAGCTATAATTTCCTTAGCAAGTTGTTGCTGGATTTTGGCTTAGTGTGTCCAGGACAGCATCCCTGAAACAGGGTCATATGAGTGGAACATCCTGGGTATTCAGCGAGCCCAGGGACAGAAGGGGCTGGAAACCGCATATGCTGGATGCAGAGAAGGCACACACTTACACAAATAGAGCTGGGACATTGCGTTAGTTTGAATGGAAACCACAAATGAAGTAAGTGACAGGGCTCAGTTGGAGCCCCAAGGGTCTCACCACAGACCCTGCACTCTAATATGTGGGAGGAGTCAGGCTCAGAGGTTGTATTAGCTGTAGTGCCTGGCATATTGCAAGTACTCAATAAACATTAGCTACTGTTAATCATTTTACTGAGATACTGCTATGTGCCAGGCTCTGGGTGGGACATCTCACTTACATTTCTTTCTTTTCCTTTCTCTCTCCCTCTCTTTTTTAGACAGGGTCTTGCTCTCTTGCCCAGGCTGGAGTGTAATGGTGTGATCATGGCTCACTGCATCCTCCCCCTCCCGGGCTCCAGCAATCCTCCCACCCCAGCCTCCCAAGTAGGTGGGACAACAAGTGCACACCACCACACCTGGCTGATTTTTGTATTTTTCCTAGAGATTGGTTTTCGCCATTTGCCCAGGCTGATCTCGAACCCCTGACCTCAAGCAATCCACCCACCTTGGCCTCCCAAAGTGCTAGGATTACAGGGGTGAGCCACTGCACCTGGCCCTCTCTTACATTTCCTTCTCAACTTTACAACAACCCTAGGAGATAAATACTATTACTCCCATTTTAGAGATGAGGAAACTGAGGCTCAGATGAGTATAGCTATTGTTATCCCCAATTTGGGGATCAGGACTCTTCTTTGTAACACATAAATAGGCCATGTCTTTGAGCAGAAAAGCCTTAGAATATTGCAGGGAAGAAGATTTGCATGTTCAACTCGGATAGTCCTCACCACTGAGTTAATATTTCCAGGTCAGAGCGCCTCCGAGAGAAAAAGGCGGTGGCCTTGGAGCTCCAGTCTCCTTAACTGCACCCTGGGAAGTCTTCACACGGCCTTTCTTTTTCCCCTGGTGGTCTAATCTGGAGTCAGATCCAGCCGTCAGCTCTTACAGACGGGGAAGGACCGGGAGCCAACGGGAAAACAACAGGTGAGCTTGTGAACAGTCCCCTTCTGTGTCTCGGGCAGGGTGTCTGCCCGGGCGACTGTGGGGCTGCACTGACTTCCAGAACCTTCTGCCTCTGCAGGTGTTTTAGGAACTTGGCCTCAGCGCTTCAGTGACCCATATTTTATTACCTTTCAGGTTTCTATAATTCATCATTCACTCCTTTCTAAAAACCTAGAATGAAAAAGTTTAGCAGCTTAGCGCCGCGGCCTCTCTCCATTCTCTCCCCAAACACATCGGCCTGTTTGTTCTCTTTCATCCCCGCTCTTCCTGTTGCATTCTGCCGGTTCAATGGGGAAGGAGTGAAACCGGATGGCTGGACCCAGTGCGGGGAAATGACTTCAGAGCCACCTTTGTTTCCCTCATTCCTTTGAGCACACTTGGCCCTGCGTCTCTATGAAAGGGCTTGTTTGAACCATTCGGAACATCCAGCAAGCCAGAGATGCTGAGGCCAGAACCGCTCGCATCTTTTCAGGCTGCCTGAGACTCTGGGTTAAACTGCCAAATTTTTGCAACAAAACTAACCATGACATTGGACATTGTGTTATAAATTAGCCACAGCCTTCCAAGCAAATTGTCTCTTTTTATTGTATCAGTGTAAGCCTTGGAAACATTTGGCTTCAGCTACTACCTTCAGGGAGGCTCAGAGGATATTTTTGTTCTGCCCCAAACCAACTCTTCAGACACCGAGTTGCATGTGCCAATACCCATATCTTCATTCACAGTTATTCTTATCACACTCCCTCTGCGAACCTCTGTCAGTTATGTTCTATTTCTCTGCCTCCCATCCACCAACCTGCTTTCAAGTTTTGATGTGGCAGAAACTCTCTGAACATCTATAAAACAAACAATGCATTTCTCTTTTAGAATGCATTTCACAATGATTATGTGAAACTTCTTGTAAAGAATAGTTCATTTCACATATACAGTCAGAGATATTAAAACGCATGTTTATTAGCAATGTGTAGAATTTTATTGTTTGGTGCTCACAGAAGCAATGTAAATTTCCAAATCTGTTAGGTCACTCCGAGAGTGTATGTGTTGTGTGGGGAGGGAGGGCATGCCCATCTGTTTGAGCTATGTCACCAAAAGCTATATCAAGATTTTTAATTAGGCTGAGAGTGGTGGCTCACGCCTGTAATCCCAGCACTTTGGAGGCCAAGGCGGGTGGATCACTTCAGGTCAGGAGTTTGAGACCAGCCTGGCCACCATGGCGAAACCCTGTCTCTACTAAAAATACAAAAAATTAGCTGGGCATGGTGGCAGATACCTGTAATCCCAGCTACTCGGAAGGCTGAGGCACAAGAATCATTTGAACCTGGGAGGCAGAGGTTGCAGTGAGTGAGATTGCACCACTCCACTGCACTCCCGCCTGGGTGACAGAGTGAGATTCTGTTTCAGGAAAAAAAAAAGAAAAAAGAAAAAAAAAAAACACTTTTAATTAAAAGGAAACCCCCGAAATACACAGTTGATAATTTATTTTCCTATTTTTTTCTTACACACACACACACACACGCATCACAGGACAAATTTAGGCTCAGAAATAACCTTAAGTAATAAACTGTATTAAGCCACAATGCCATTTATTAAAAATAAAATAAACCTTCTTATAATATTTGCAAAATACAACCCATGACATTCGATAATCTTGAGTGTTGTCATCAGAACCAAGAACACTGTATTACTGCCTATGTCCTTCCACATTGAAAATAAGGACAACTGTGACAACTATATTGCATTGTACACAACAACTACACAACACTGTAAGCAACAATAAACATTGTGTCAGTTTACAACAACTTGTTTAACTTGTATTCTCTGTCAAAGTGAATAAAACTCATTTTCTTTCACATTTTCCCAGCAGGAATCTGTATTTAACCTGAACTGCTTCTAAGTGTGACTGAGACTCTGGTGGGCTGGTCCCAGATGAGATGGGATCAAGCATCCCCAAGGAGTCCTCCCTGTCCAAGAACAACTACCAAAGGGTAATCCATTTACTCTTCCCCGATTTTCTGTCTCTACTACTACTCTCCTCTAACCAGAAAGAAGAAACGTAGAACAAAGCTAAGGGCTACTCTCTTTGCAGCTCCTTCCCTGACCTTTGTGTTCCAGGAAGAGTTATATTTGGATGGGATGGGGGCACCTGATATGTGGCAAACAACGGACAAGGCTGCCACTTCTCCTAGAGACAGTGTGAATATCAACACCTACTGGGTAATTTAAATTTTCCAAAGAATATTGACCTTCTTAGAAGTAAGTAGCACTTTAAAAAGTGAACTTCATTATTCCATTAGAGGTCTAAGCTCTAGCCAGTTAAGCAGCACATTTTAGCAGCTGTTTACACTCTGCTGGCCTTCTGCAAGAGGACAGTTTTGCGCAGGACAACAGGGGGCTTCACAGCAGTACACCCCATCTCTGTTCTTACAGAGGAGAGGGATGGTGCTACATCTGAAACACACTCACACATCACTGAGGCTTTGAGTCCCCAGTGTCTGCCATTTCCAAGGTCCAAGCTTCTTGACCCAAAGCAAGAGTAGATGGCAGGGACAGGGGAATGGGCAGGAGACACTAGGTTTCTACACAAGGAAAAGGAAATCTGAGGCACACACCTCTGCAGAGTGAAAGGAATCACCAACACACACACACAAGCCCCTTTAGGCAAAGAAAAGAGCGGTTGTTACGGTGGACACAAGTTGCTCCCCAAGCATGTCCTCAATGTGGGAGGCCGCAGCAGCTGCCTCCCCTTGAGACAGACCCCGGGGCCCGTGCCAGCAGCCACAGTAACTGGCTGGCCCTTGCCAGCTGTCACACTTTGCATGCCACTGCTTCAGCCCAGCACAAGGGACCATCCAAGTCACCAGCTCCAACCAGCCCCAAATCCCGTGCCCAGGCTGGAGCTGAATGGCCACCCACAACCCTCTTCTAGGGCCCTCTACCAAGGCACTGAAATACACAGCATATCCAGTTGACAGTATCCTTGGCTGGGGGAGAGAGAAGTTTTCCAAGGAGGAGATGAGGTGAGACTTAGGTCTAAAGAAAACCCTCAGGGACACCCACAGGAAAGAGGGGTGCTTCTAGGTGGGAAAAGCAGCATGTGTGTGTTTCCATCTCTTTGATTCCTGGGTGCCCGTTCCTGTGGGTGGGAAATGGGGAGCGTACAAGTTAGGCAACTGGCCAAGGCTTTAGATTTTATCTTCCCCATTCACTTCCTCTTTCTGCTGGCAGGGTAAGACCCTAGGGGCCCCACCTAGGCTGTGTGCAGGGGAGGAAGCCGATGAGGCATGTCACCAGGGCCTGCCCCAATCTGGCACCTCAGCTACAGGACAGAGGGTCCTGACAGTAAGGGTGGCATTGCCAAAGAGGCTGGAGCAGGGTTTATGGTGGCAGGATTCTGGGTACACTCTCTTGGGGAACATGGCTGGAACCCACCAACTCATCAATATTGGCACGGTCAAGGCTGGCCCCTCCATCCTTATACCCAGTCCCCAACCCGCCCCATCATGGCCCCCTCCTGGGCTTCCTGGAAGCCTGGTTCTGCTGGAGGGAATTCAGGAAGCCAGTCCTTGGTGGGGCCGCTCTGCCTGTCCTGTCTGAAGGCACAGAGCAATCTACTGCCTTCTGGGAGCCTCAGTTATATCATGGACATCAAGGGATCAAAAATGCCCAGCTCACAGGGGCCCCATGAGAACCAAACGTAAAAAGTGTCTGTAAAAATGATTTGAAAGCAAGCTGCTTTAACAGAAGGTGAAATGATTAGTGAGGTGTTCAACTTAATTGCTTGAAACATTCAAGACTATTCCCTTGTTCTCTCTCTCTCCTTCCTGCTTAGTATGGTTCTGCTTAAGCACTCAGCTCCTTCCTGCCAAGGCTTCCCTCTCTCTCCCAAAGTGGGGCCCCCAGCACCATGTCCATGTCAGGCCAGGCCCCTCTGAGAGGCAGGAGATCTTACCAGGTTCCTTCCCTCTCTATAAAACCTTTAGGAAAATGCTTGGGTTAGAGCATTGCCAAGAGTTTGTGCATTTAAGGGATGAGCCTCTGAGCTAAGGGAGATTTCAGACCATCTTTAGAGACCTCCAGGACACACAGTAAGTGCCAAGCACTGTGCTAGGCTTCGGGAGGATGCAAAAATGAACAGGGTCCCTACCGTAAAACAATCATAGCCAAATGCAGAGATGGTATCCACATAACACAATAGGCTACGAAGAAATCCTATCAATGGTTTGCCAAGAGTCATGAAAGGAGGAAGAGGAGAAATCACCAAAGCTTCCAGAAGAAAGCAAGGTTGGAGCTGAACCTGAGGCATAGGCAGGATGCTACAGGCAGAGCTGGGGGTCAGAAGCAAAGATCAGAGTGAACCCATGTGGCAAATATTGGTGGAAGAAAACCAGAACAAAGCAGCCCTGAAACCAGCAAGCACAGACACCAAAATGCCCTCTTCCCCAGGACATTGACAAGTTATAGTAGCATGCACTGGTGCTGGGGGCAGAAAATGTCCATAGACACCAAGTAATGCTATTTTATTTGGCAAATAAAATGATTCATTCCCACCCTCAACCGATAGGACTATGTGGGTGTTTTGTTTTGTTTCTAGTAAGAGGCCAATTTCTGAGTGACTTTTTCTTAAGCAAATGTCAAGTTGCTGATAGATCATCCCCTTCGGGGAGGAGAGGAACACGACCCAAAGGCTCCTTTGTCCCTAAAGACCTTTCAGTCAGAGAGATGGGGAAGGAGGTTGGGAGTGGCAGGGAGGAAACATGCTAATGCTACTTGTCATTTAGTCCAGAAATTTAGTGACCTGAACCTGGCAGGAAATTATGTATTTTAAGGAAAAAAAAATGATACACTCATTTTCATAGCAGCATAATTCACAACAACCAAAAGCACCCCAAATATCCATCCACGAATGAATGGATAAACCAAATGTGGTATATCCATATACTGGAATATTATTCAGCCTTGAAAAGGAAGAAACTTCTGATACATGCTACAACATGGATAAACCTTGAAGACAGTATGCTAAGTGAAAGAAGCCAGTCACTAAAAGACAAGTGCTGTATGAGTCTACTTATATGAGGGACCTAGAGTAGAACAAATTCATAGAGACAGAACAGAAGGGTGAATTCCAGGAGCTGGGGGGGGGGGCGGGGGAAGTGGGGAGTTGTTTAATGGGTGGAGTTTCAGGGTTGCAAGTTGAAAAGAGTTCTGGAGATTGGTTGCACAACAATGTGAATTTAATTTAAATCAATTTAATGTGCACACTAATGCATATAACATTACTGAACAGTACTCTAAACATAAGACGGTAAATTTTATGTTATGAATGTGTGATCACAGTTTAAAAAAAAATATGGGGGAGGTTGTTTTTGAGTAGACAGTTGCTGGAGGAAGGCACGTGAGTTGCAGCCTGACCAGTGCGACCAGTCCTCCTTCAACAGCCCCGCTTGCCTTGAAAAGGCGCCCTTACTTCGCTCAGGGGGCCTGTCCCGCGCGGCTGGCACAGGCGCTCACAATAACCTCCTAGAGCGGTGCCAGCCGCACCTCCGCGCGGCCCCGGCACAAGCAGCCAATGAACACGCGGCTGCGCCCGGCCTCGCGCCTCCATTGGCTGCGCCCCGCCACCCGCTGCCCCGCAGGTTCCCAAGCCGGGTTTAAAGGGGTAGGGCGCGGGCCAGGGCCCCACCATCGGTTCCCCGCGCGCAGGTCCGCGGGGAGGGGCGGCCTGCCGACCGGCCCACCCCGGGGCGTTCCTGAAGGGCGTCGTCGGCCGCCCCCACCGCCTCCCAGATGTACTATGCGGTTTCCCAGGCGCGCGTGAACGCGGTCCCCGGGACCATGCTACGGCCACAGCGGCCCGGAGACTTGCAGCTCGGGGCCTCCTTCTACGAGCTGGTGGGCTACAGGCAGCCGCCCTCCTCCTCCTCCTCCTCCACCTCCTCCACTTCCTCCTCCTCCACGACGGCCCCCCTCCTCCCCAAGGCTGCGCGCGAGAAGCCGGAGGCGCCGGCCGAGCCTCCAGGCCCCGGGCCCGGGTCCGGCGCGCACCCGGGCGGCAGCGCCCGGCCGGACGCCAAGGAGGAGCAGCAGCAGCAGCTGCGGCGCAAGATCAACAGCCGCGAGCGGAAGCGCATGCAGGACCTGAACCTGGCCATGGACGCGCTGCGCGAGGTCATCCTGCCCTACTCAGCCGCGCACTGCCAGGGCGCGCCCGGCCGCAAGCTCTCCAAGATCGCCACGCTGCTGCTCGCCCGCAACTACATCCTACTGCTGGGCAGCTCGCTGCAGGAGCTGCGCCGCGCGCTGGGCGAGGGCGCCGGGCCCGCTGCGCCGCGCCTGCTGCTGGCCGGGCTGCCCCTGCTCGCCGCCGCGCCCGGCTCCGTGCTGCTGGCGCCCGGCGCCGTAGGACCCCCCGACGCGCTGCGCCCCGCCAAGTACCTGTCGCTGGCGCTGGACGAGCCGCCGTGCGGCCAGTTCGCGCTCCCCGGCGGCGGCGCAGGCGGCCCCGGCCTCTGCACCTGCGCCGTGTGCAAGTTCCCGCACCTGGTCCCGGCCAGCCTGGGCCTGGCCGCCGTGCAGGCGCAGTTCTCCAAGTGAGGGCCGGCCTGGGCCTGGGGCGCGACCTCGGCCCGGCCTCCCTCCGCTCAGCTTCTCCGCGCCCCTGCTCCCTGCGTCTGGGAGAGCGAGGCCGAGCAAGGAGAGCATTTCGAAACTTCCAGTCCAGAGGAAGGGACTGTCGGGCACCCCCTTCCCTGCCCCCACCCCTGGGACGTTAAAGTGACCGGAGCGGATGTTCGATGGTGCCTCGGGGCAGTTTGGGGTTCTGGGTCGGTTCCAGCAGCTTTAGGCAGAAAGTGCTCACTCTCACCCAGCACATCTCTCTCCTTGTCCCTGGAGTTGCGCGCTTCGCGGGGCCGATGTAGAATTTAGGGCGCCGTGCCGTGGTTGGCGCGCCCCGGGTGCAGCGAGAGGCCATCCCCGAGCGCGACCTCCCCGGAGCGGAGCAGGCCGGCTCACAGTACTAGGGGCTGCGCTCGAGCAGTGGCGGGGGCGGAGGGGTGGATGGTTCTTTTCCTTCTCCTCGGCCAGAGGCCACGGGCGCCCTTGTTGCCGCCAGCCAGGTCCTATCAAAGGAGGCTGCCGGACCTCAAGAAGCAGAAAAAGACCAGTTAGGCGGTGTAGACGGTCTGGGACGTGGCAGACGGACGGACCCTCGGCGGACAGGTGGTCGGCGTCGGGGTGCGGTGGGTAGGGGCGAGGACAACGCAGGGTGCGCTGGGTTGGGACATGGGTCCGCTTTTGTAGACCAGCTGTTTGGAGAGCTGTATTTAAGACTCGCGTATCCAGTGTTTTGTCGCAGAAGAGTTTTCGCTCTTAAATCCTGGGGGTTTCTTAGAAAGCAGCTTAGAACTCGAGATTCACCTTTCGTCTCCCTTTCCCCAAAAGTAGCGTAACCAACATTTAAGCTTGCTTAAAAACGAAAACCAACCGCCTTGCATCCAGTGTTCCCGATTTACTAAAATAGGTAACCAGGCGTCTCACAGTCGCCGTCCTGTCAAGATCGCTAATTAACGTTCTCATTAACACGCAGGAGGACCGGGAGCCCTGAACCGCCCGCCGCTCGGCGGATCCCAGCTGCGGTGGCGACGGCGGGAAGGCGCTTTCCGCTGTTCCTTAGCGGGCCGGGCCCTTGACCAGCGCGGCCCGCAGGTCTTCCTTCTCGCGGTCTTGCAGTTGAAGAGCTACATACGTAGTCAGTTTCGATTTGTTACAGACGTTAACAAATTCCTTTACCCAAGGTTATGCTATGACCTTTCCGCAGTTTGCTTTGATTTTCTATGTTTAAGGTTTTGGTTTTTGGTAGTAGCTGAATTTAACTGGCACTTTATTTTACTTCTAACCTTGTTTCCTGACGCTGTACAGAATCAACAAAATAAAACATTTAAAGTCTGATTTTTTACATTTTTTGTCTGATTTGTTTGGTAATAAAAAAAAGTCCTTATATGCTAGTGGATTTAGAACCTCGGGGTGAAGGTAGGTAGGTAAATGACCGGGGTCCCAGGTTTTAAAATGTGACTTCCTGATTTGTAAAATAATCCAATGAACAGGCAACTGTAGTTCAAGTTCAGGCATCCATGGGAAATGTGAGGATTATAGGTAAGTGGGTGGGTGGGATAGAGAATGGGATAGAGAAGGGAGAGAGGCAATTCCAGGAATTCATTCTTTGCCAAGCTTCAGGCATAGGTCTCTTTTAACTACAACTTCATCCGCTGGAAAATTGGTTAAGCAATACCTTTATCATAAAATTGTAGCTCAACATCTTTCCAGGATATCCACCTTTTCTATATCCTTGGACAGAAGCTTAACACCACACAAGTATGAGCTTCCCGCTGCTGCACCCACCTACCCCTTATTTAAATCAGGTTGGAATTGTCTTCACCTAAGAGGTGAAGAAATCTCTTCTGTCTGTTTGGTGCTGTTAAAAAGAATTTGGAAGGCTGACCTGCTCACATTGCAATAATGAAACACTGCATAATTATTAATGAAACCCAACCACTGTTTAATGTACGGGAGTAGTAGAGAAGTAGCGTCCCCTTTAACCTGAGGAAAATTAAAACCCAGAGACGACTTACTCAATTTTATCCGTGATGGTTTATCTGAGGCATATATACGTTTAGAGAAAAGGAGCACCACTTTGGAGGTGGGGGAAGGAGGTGGGAGGTGGCTGGAGAGATGGCATTGCCCAGCTACCATGCTGTGTCTATTTCCTTAAGGAGAAGTCAGGAGAGGGCATGGGAGAAGGTGCTCTGTGCACCGACTCATTCCAAAAGAGGATTTCTCATGCTTCCCAGACTCTGCCACCAGCAAAGTCACCAGCTTTTATAAAAAGTAGATTTGAACTCTGGCCTTCTGTTTATTCAGTGCCTTTCCTTGCTTACCTTATATCTTGGCAAGGGGCAGGGAAAAAAGTGAAAATCAATGAAATCAAAAGCAAATCAGGTTCTCCTTGAAACAAAAATACTTCTAAGGGATTAGAAACAAACAATTTCTCCCACAGTCCAACACCAACACCTAGATGCCACTGTCATTCCAGACATCATCTCTAAAAGGAGCACAAAGCTACAGGGCAGAAAATGGGTCTGCCCATCTCTACCTGTAAATGGGAACAAGCTGCCCATGCCTTATAGGAAAAGTAACACTATATGTGTGTGATTTTTTTTTTATTTAACCAAGAAAATCACAGCCTATCATGCTTTTCAGAAGGGCCAAAGGCTATAAACAAATTTAACAAGGATACACGGGGCTGTTTCAGATGCCATCAAAATACTTATCTGCCTGCACATAGCGTGTTTTTGGCCATTGTGCCAAGCAAGATTAGCAGACTTGCTCTATATAAGGAGTTTACATCCTAAAAAACAGTACCAGCAAGCAATGAAGAGTCCTGTAGGATGAAACAGGTAAAAGGTAATTATATACAGTGTCTACAATGCAAAGTCAGACTGCTCAGCATCTGTCTATGGCAGGGCAGTGTATTCTGCATGCAGAGTTTAAGCTTAGACATGTGTGTTCTAGAGCATGGAACTGCTTTTAGAAATCTTCAGTGCTATGTCACACCAGCAAAGGAGCTAGCTGAATTGTCCACCATACTTGATTTTAGCTGGAGTGGGCTTTGTTCAGAAGGAACAAGTGTAAGCTAGCCTTTGAAGGGGTTGGGACAGCTGGGAGGGTCTTTGTAAGTTTCCTCGAGAAAGGCTCTCTAAGACCTCAGAAGCAAGATGAGAAGGAACCCACGGCTCGCTGCCAAAAAAGTTCCCTGCATCCAGCCAACCACCAAAGTGGGGTCCCGGCAATTAGAGTAAACTGAACCCAATGGGAAAATACACAAGGCCCTGAGGAATTATATTGTTATATATATTGGAGTCCAGGTGAGCAATCAGTAAATAGAGAGCAGAATCAATACACGATGGGATTTGCCTAGCCCGCAGTGATGGTCTACTTACAGATGTTCTCCTCTAAGGGAAACTGATGACACTAGACATAAAAATGTAACCTTGTGACATATATAGCTTAGAGGGTAAGTGGCTCCTTCAAGGAAGAGGCTCCTCTCGAATCATGGAAAATATTTCCACTTACTGAAGTTTAGAAGATGAACAACAGTGTTTCCATGTTGCACTCCACTTTAAGGTGTTTGGTCTTTCCTGAATGCTTAGGTACGCAGGTGAGGCTGGGTACAAGACAGCCTCAGCCTGCTAACTAGACCCCCTGGAGCCTCCTGTTGTGTTGAGGAAGCCAGCCAGGAAAAAAAGGGGCTTTTCTTTCTGCCATGGAAGGATACCTGATGAACTTGCCAAGAGCAAGGTGATGGTTGGGAAGAGTCATTCAATTGACACTTTTGCCCCCTGGGTATACAGAGCATTGACTAGGAAAGTATATTTCCCTCAGAAGGTATTTTCCTGCTTCTTCACTGCCTCTTCCCTCTTCTGCACACACAATAAATATTCAATAAGAAGATTACCACATTCACTGAAGTAGGCTCACAAAGCAATGGGGTGAAAAATGCCATGTTTTTCAAAAACATGAATTCACTTTTATCCAGCAGATTTTTAGTTGTGGGGAAAGACGTTAGAAATACTGTTTCCAAGTAAGATCCAGTTAATATGCAAAACTGGAGTAGCAAGATATTCCTCAAAACCTGCACACAATCTAGTCTCGTTATTTAAGGAGACATTGGAAAATCGTTCTTAAGGCAGTTCCCATTCTGTCATTTTTAACTAAGCCCAGCGTAAAAGCTGACATGCCTGAAAAGAAACCAGACCACATGCTTTCTGCTCACACGGGATTAGGAGCTCTCCGCAAGCTCTCCTCCTTCCCTCCTGCTGCTATTGACAAGCCAGGCTCTGAGCTCAGGACAAGGAGCTGAATATTCCAAGTCCTTAAACGCTACAGGCTGCATGACACTTTTGTGTGTGTGTGTGCTGGGGGGGTGGGGAATGCCTTGATTGAAAGCAAAAAGAATGCATTTTACATCCATGCTAAGCCTTCTGCAGTGACCACAGAGGACAGAGCACGCAAGTAGGCCACTACCTGGGACAAAGGCCGCAGGTACAAAATCATATCTGAGTCTCATTAATGCTGGCAGGCAAAGGCACTTGCAAATCATCCATTCTCTCTTCTCCTTACTGAATAAGGCAACCGAGGCCCAGGATGGTCGGGAACCACAGTCAAAGCCACACAGGTGGTCAGAGGCAGCAATGCCAGGGACTAGCGCCTGCTTTGGGGAAGCACAGGCTGCTTCCTTGGTCTGTCCTGGTGAGACAAGGAATGGGAATCTCGACAGGAGGTCCCCACCCAGAGCTGAGCATGTTCTTCTGCGCCCCCCCCCCGCCCCCCCGCCCCGGAAAATCTCGGTCCTCTGGTCTCTTCCAGCCTCTCTGCTCAGCCTGTGGGCTGGCCCTGCTGGTGGCATCCAGGAGAGATAGGCTCAGGACAAATCCCTTGCTGGCTGACCTGACCGCAGTTGAGTCACCTGAACTTTCTCGGCAGCCTCGCCCCCTAGCCCCAAGAGAGGCCCAGACTGGTGACAGGGAGTGGCAGAGGCAAGGCCACCTCTGTGAGGGATCCTCTGACGGTTGCAGGTTTGTCATTCGAGTTTCTGAAAGTGAGCAATCAGACGGCTGACAGACAAGGGCAGCGGGGTGCGAGGAGAAAACAGCTTCTGAAGGCACAGCTTCAGAGACTTTCTCCTCCTGGCTGCCTCAGTGTTTTCACGTGGACACTAGACATTCTGACCCTGCTGGAACCTGTGTCAACGTCGTCGGCATCTTTTTGCTGAGTGTTTTTCATGGACACGAGTGATTCTCCAACAGGCCCTTCTGCAGCGGTGGCCTGAAATAGAGGACAGATGCCCCTGACAGGCCCTGTACCTGGAGCACCAGTCCAAGGCAAGCCATGGGGCGCAGGAAACAGGCTCCCAGCACTGGGATTCAGTAAGGGCTGTTGTGTCCCAGAAGCTTCTAAGTAATGTGGGTAGCTGCTTAGAGAATGCCAAAGTCATAGGACCAGGAGACTTCAAAATCACAAGAGCAGATGAGAAGACTCCTTTGTGAGGTTAAAAAGAAAGAAAAAAGAAAAGCCAACTCACCTGGGGGCAGGCAGGTGGGAAGGAGAAGCTACTCTGCAGAAATGACAGAGCATTACTACTAGAAATAAAAATAACAATGGTGCTGATAAGAGCTCATTGTGTTATCAGGCACCAAGCAGGGTTGTAAGCATTTTACATGCATGCTTTCATTTTGTAGGCACCAGCATTATCCCCATTTTACAGATGAGAAAACAGAAATGTGAAGATACAGAGACAGAAGAAGCTGAAGCCAGTTCAGGGAAGTCGTTAGCAGCCAGACACAGAAAGAAATGAGGCTCTGTCTAGAAGAAAGAGAAGCCCCCAAGGGTTGTCCTCTCTGTCATTGCTGTAATGTGGAGAGAGGTCATTTTCCTTCCTCCTCTCAGCTCTTGGGGCAAGGCTGGGACACCCCACCTGTACCCCAGTGCCTGCCCCATGTCTGGCTGTGGCTGCTTCTGTTCATCGCATGTCTGACTAATGCATGATCCAGGCATCAACATCTCGTCACTCTCTGTCTCCTCTTTCTTGAGCCTGAGACCATGGGGTCATTCTTTTAGGTCATTTCACTTTTAGCTTTCTTTTTTTTGTTTCACTTTTTCATTTTTATCTGATTTTTATTTCCAAAATTTCCAGACCTGGTGGAGCCTGATCTAAGAATGTCACTAGTGAGATGTCAGGGATTGCGGATGGGGCAGAAGGGAGGCTTCACGCAGCCCGCACTCTTCAAGACATACATGGTCCTCGTCCCGATCACCACTGAGTGTTACAGGTAAGAAAATAAAAACCCTAAACTCCTCAGACAGTGATCATTAGGTGTCATTCTGTTCAAATCTTAAAAAATAGTTTGAGCAGATGAAGAATCAGTAAAGAAAGCTTGGAGGTGATTTGATAACATTTTATCTACCCAGAGGACCAATCAAAGAGAGTATTTGTATTGTGGTGTTGATGGTGATGGTGGTGGTGGTGGTTGTGATGGTGATGGTGGTGGTGGTAGTTTTGTTCCATTTGCTTGCTTCCGGTGGCTTCAGTCACATGCTTCCTCTGCAGTCCTGGTTCCCCACAGCCACGGGCAGAAAGTACAGCCTATATATGAGTCTCTATCAGTGCACAGTTGTCCAGTGTAGGAAAAAATAAAATTGAACATTACAGCACCCCATTTAATAGACAACTTTTGAATTCACTTATGACCATGGTCTCCATGGTTCTAGGGGCTGTGAGGGCATCAGAGATGTCTTTTGTATTTTATATTCACACAGACTCACAGTAACTCAGATGGAGGGCTGTAGGCTTTCAACCATGAACTGCCCCAGCGAGGCTGTGGAGGAAGGCGTGCAGGGCTGGCTGCTGTAACAGACCTGCCCACAGGAGATGGGAGAGATGGATGCTCGACCTTCCCCCTCCCATCCTCCGCTCATAAGAACCCTACTGTGTCCAGACACAATCAGGCACCAATCTCCTCTCCCGTCCTCCTGTCTTCCCTCCTCCTGGTCGTCTCTTCCCTTTAAGGTCCTGGCTGTGTGTTGCCCGATTTGGTCGTGCCTCCAGTTGGTCACTCCACTCCATGGCTCATGTAGGCTCATGTGTGACCTCCGTAGGCTACTTGAGCTCTGGTGCCTCAGTCTCCCTCTCTGTAAGGTCAGGGTAATAACAGGACCCACCTCCCTGGGGGTGAATGAGGCAGTGGGATAAACCATTAAGCATAGTGCCTATTGTACCTGCCGATGCTTTTCTTGTTGCCACTGATAAAAATTTTTCCGTTGTCTGGAAATTGATTATTTCCACGGTGATGTGTACTGTGACAGCTGCTTTCAAAGGCACTAGTGTGAGGCCAGGCGCGGTGGCTCACGCCTGCAATCCCAGCACTTTGGGAGGCTGAGGTGGGAGGATGGCTTCAGCCTAGGAGTTCAAGACTAGCCTGGGCAACATGGCAAAACCCCGTTTCTACAAAAAATACAAAAACTTAGTGGTGTGGTGTGGTGTGGTGTGGTGTGCCTGTAGTTCCAGCCACTGGGCAGACTGAGTTGGGAGAATCACCTGAGTCCAGGAAGCTGAGGCTGCAGTGAACTGTGATCACACCACTGCACTCTGGCCTGGGCAACAGAGTAAGACTCTGTCTCAAAAGAAAAAAAAAAAAAAAGCACCAGTGTATGCTCCGTCATTCCCATCTTCTCTTGCAAGCTATTATGAGGGCCCATGACAGCATCAGATGGTACCAGGTAAGAATGCATTTGGAATGAGCAAAGCTGCCTTCTAAACTCCTCCGCTCCTTCCAGCTCTATCTGGACCCCCACAGTGTTTTTTGAGGGGCTTCTATGAGGGAGCCCCATGCGAGGCTCCATTCTTCCATGCTTGGGGTCAGAGCCCTGCTAGGGCCCCCTGCTGGGGTCTGTCCCGCACCCACATGGAAGCCAAAATGCCTCTCAGAGGGAGTTGGGGGGCAGCACCAGAACCTTCCTTGTCCTCACGCTTGACCAGCAGACAATGGGTTCCTCAGAAGCCACAGCATTTCAGCTGTTTTGGCCCCAGAGGCCACAAGCTGACTGCATGTCATTCTCCACCAGCAGAGCGTCACCTCGGGGTAGCTCCAAACAGTATCAACCGGTTTGTGGTGAGTGGATAAACACCAGGCTGGGTGAATGAAGTCACAGGCTGAGTCATCCTCTGCACATGGGGGCTGAATGGGGCTCAGTCAGGCCCAGGGGAGCCTCCCCGGCAAGGTGCTGGGGGCCAGGCTCTCCCTGCCACTGAGGCTGGGGTCCGTCCCCAATAGTCACTCCTTTGGCCAACAAACACTTAATGAGCGCCCACCTACTAGGTGTTGGCACGGGTGAGTGGTTAAGAAGTGAGTGATTATTTCTCAAAATAGATTTTGTGGTCATCTAAATTCAGAGCATGTTACCCAAAGCAGGTTTCAGCCTGTGTTTCCTACACAGAAACACTTGTTAAAATAAAAAAGGAAAGGAAAGAAGAAAAAGGGAAGGGAAGGGAAGGGAAGGGAAGGGAACGGAAGGGAAGAGAAAACCAAGATTTTATTAATGTTAAGGTTTTAAATAGTAAGTATATTTTGGTTCAGACTCATTAATTAATCTGCCATTTCAAACTGGTTGACAGGACAGAGTCAGAAAAATATTCTGATTAAGTTAATTAAGTTTGTCTCCCAAAGTAAAATACAATAGTTAGATTAGAACTGCTTTGTGCTACTTGGGTCTTAAGGAGAAAGTGGGCCTTGAGAAGCAAATAGGGCCCGGATGAGGTAAGTGAGGCACTTCCTTTGGGCACAAAATTGAAGGGGTACCAAAAAACTCAGCTATCATAATAAAGAATATTTTAATACAATATTTTTTTTAAAGGCTGGGCACAGTGGCTCACGCCTGTAATCCCAGCACTTTGGAAGGCCAAGGCGGGTGGATCACCTGAGGTCAGGAGTTCGAGACCAGCCTGGCCAACATGGTGAAACCCCATCTCTATTAAAAATACAAAAATTAGCTGGGCGTGATGGCAGGCACCTGTAGTCCCAGATACTCAGGAAGCTGAGGCACGAGAATCTCTTGAACCTGGGAGGTGGAGGTATGCAGTGAGCTGAGATGGTGCCACTGCACTCCAGCCTGGAGTGAGACTTAGTCTCAATTTAAAATATATATATATATACACACACACATACATAAACATATATACACACATATGTGTATATCAATCAAAATTGATGCAGAAATTCATGATGAACAAAATATAAAATGTTTAAATACAGACAGGAGCAGTGCTACCAATTTTTCTCAGATTCCAACAGCAAATCCCCTGCTCCCCTCCCCCTAGTTTCCCACAGCTGCCCCACTGTCCCTGCCCACCCTTGGCCAGATGGAGGAAAAGCTGATGTTAGCTCACAGAAATGACAGCCAGGCACTGGGCAAATTCAAATCTCCACAGACATTGCCTCTGTTGGCTGATTCCAGGACAGTGTGACAGGGTGTCACAGGGGTGGCGCTGTGTCCTGGTGGAGAGCCCTGGCATCAGGAGGCCTCTGCCTTCAAATCCCTGCCCCACCCTTCCTAGCTTCCTTACCTTGTGCTTTAGCTCTTTAAGCCTTGACATCTTCATCTGTAAAATGGGGGTGATAATGTGTTGATCTCATGGGATTCAATGAGGCACACAAGGGCTCAGCAGAGCTCCTGGAACTATTATCATTGTAGACGTGTCCATGGGCAAGTCTCATCCCCTCCACTCTGGGTGGAAGCTGCATTTCCTCTGTTGAGGGAATGACTCCTATTCCATTCAGCTGTTACTGGGGAGACCCGTGGGGCAGCTCCTCGTGAGGAATGCAGGATCTGTGATACCACATGTGTGAGTTGATTTTGCTTTAAGCAAACCTCTAGAAATAGTCATAGTAGTAGCAGTAGCAATAATAGTGCTTAGCACTTTTGCTGAGCATTTTCTCAGGATGCTAGTTAGTGCCAGGCCTGTGTTGAGCCCAATAAGAGAGAGAGCAGGTGGTGAGGCTGGAGTGAGCTGTTGTCATGGGGCCCGTCCTATCCAGCAAAGCTTCTGGCCTCAATGTCTGAAGCCTGGGATGTGAGCTAACATCAGCTTTTCCCCCATCTGGCCAAGGGTGGGCAGGTGTGTGTGGGGTGGGGGCAAGCACCTCCTTCGACCAGGCCTAGGTCTTCAGCCCTGGCTCTAGGCCTCCCAACCCCCCCCATTCCCCCCTCACCAGGTGGCAGCGTATCAACCAGGCTGGGAAGCCTGTTGACTCCTGGGGCCACTGAATCACAGCACACTTGAAAATCAAACATAGTGAGCCATGGAACATGGCCCCATGTCACCTGAATTGGAAAAATAAAGGGGTTTTGTTTTCCAAGCAATGGCTGTTGCTCACAACAAACTGCTGCCCCTCACACCAAAATCTTAAATCTTGTCTTGGGAGATGATTCACCAAGACAAGGAACAGACAGCCTATCTTTAATGCTGCTGTTGTCTGAAAGACTCCGGAATGTGTTCAGTGTTACACTCAGATTTTAAAATCAATCCATTCATTTGAAAAATGCTTGCCATGGGCCTTGTAAAAAGGCACAATGGGCATGAGTGCACGCAGGGACCCTTGATAACCCTAAACAGCCTCTTCAGCTGGAATAACTCCATTCCCTTCCCCGAAAAACTTGGATTTTGTTTGCTTTTAAAATTAGGCCAGGCACAGTGGCTCATGCCTGTAATCCCAGCACTTTGGGAGGCCAAGGTGGGTGAATCACTTGAGGTCAGGAGTTCAAGAACAGCCTGACTAACATGGTGAAACCTCGTCTCTACGAAAAATACAAAAATTAGCCAGAAGTGGTGGCGCACACCTGTGATCCCAGCTACTTGGGAGGCTGAGGCAGGAGAATCACTTGAACCCAGGAGGGGGAGGTTGCAGTGAGCAGAGATTGCACTGTTGTACTCCAGCCTGGGTGACAGAGCCAAACTTTTCTGTCTGAAAAAAAAAATTTTTTTAATTAAATTAATCACATACACACCACACAGAATTTTAAAAAGAGCCCCCATATGCGAATTTGTTAATCATGCTTGGCCATTGTAGATCAAATGACATTCCATGATTCACAACTGAAACAGTGTTAAAGCCTTTAAAACAAGATTCACAGACACTGGGTTGCAGTCCGCACATTACACACGGCATTCATAGTCAGTGATACCAGGATGACGATTACACCATTTCTACCTTGAAACTGTTGCGGAGAGAAGCAAAGGAAGAGTTTGCAGCTACTCTCAATAGCAATTTTTGAAATAGAGATCTTTATTATTATTATTATTATTATTATTATTATTATTATTTTGAGACAGAGTCTTGCTCTGTCACCAGGCTGGAGTGCAGTGTTGCAATCTCAGCTCACTGCAACCTCCATCTCGTGGGTTCAAACGATTCCCCTGCCTCTGCCTCCCTAGTAGCTGGGACTACAGGTGAGCGCCACCATGCCCAGCTATTTTAGTAGAGCCAGAGTTTCACCACGTTGGCCAGGATGGTCTCCATCTCCTAACCTCGTGATCTGCCCATCTCGGCCTCCCAATGTGCTGGGATTACAGGCATGAGCCACGGAGCCTGGCCCCATTATTTTTTTGAATAATAAAGGGATTATATGTACTCATTGTAAATAAGTTAGACCATTTTAAAAAGAATGCAGAAGACAAAAATTTTCTATAATCTCACTACTCTGAGAAAGCCACTGCTAATGATACCCTGATATAGGTAGTTACAGGTTTTCTTATTTGCATGTGCACACATACAATCAAATATATGATACAGATTGGAATTAAACTACACAGGTAGGCTTATAGTCTGCTTTATTCATTTAGTAATATATTGTGATACCTTTCTGTGCCAATAAATGCACCCTTATATAACCCTTTCAACTGAGGATCTCAATGTATGCTATCCTGTGATTTTATTTATTTATGACAAGTTTTTACTCTGTCACCCAGGCTGAAGTGCAGTGGCACAATCATAGTTCATTGAAGCCTCAACCACCTGGGTTCAAGCGATCCTCCCACTTCAGCCTCCTGAGTAGCTGGGACTACAGGCCTGAGCCACCACACCTGGCCTACCCTGTGATTTATTGAAATATCTCCCTATAAATGAACATTTCATCCCCCCTCAACATTTTTATATAAATCAGGCAGTAATGAACATCCTTGCACATACATAGATATGTTCTAAATCAGTTTCTCCTTGGATTAACTTCTAGGGTAGAATCAGCAAATGTATGTCATCAAGTAGGTCCCTCCAGCAAGGCAGAATCAATCTACACTCCCACCTGGAGAGCCCGAGAATGTGTGTCCCAGTGGCCTCAGCAGCACTGGGTGTTTTTCTTTTTCTTTTCTTTTTTTTTTTTTTTTTTTTTGATGGAGTCTTGCTCTGTCGCCCAGGCTGGAGTGCAATGGCATGATCTCTGTTCTCTGTAACTCTCCACTTCCTGGGTTCAAGTGATTCTCCTGTCTCAGCCTCCCAAGTAGCTGGGATTACAGGCACCTGCCATCATGCCCAGCTAATTTTTGTATTTTTAGTAGTGATGAGGTTTCACAATGTTAGCCAGGTTGGTCTTGAACTCCTGACCTCAGGTGATCTGCCAGCCTCGGCCTCCCAAATTGCTGGGATTACAGGCATGAGCCACTGTACCCAGCCTGTGTTTTTCTTTTAAATTATGTTTTTGTGTCTATTTATTATTTTATATCTTTCTATGATTATAGAACCTATGCAAGATCATTGTAGAATTTCAAACATTATCAATGTATATAAAGTAAAATTTCCTCCCTGAGTTCTCCTATCATAGTTCCACACCTGCATATAACCTGATTGTATTTCTTCCAAATTTTCCTTTCAATGCCCGCACTAAAAAGAATTTTCGTTTTCCTACAAAAATAGTATATTATTAAGATTGGCAACTTGCCTTTTTCTTTGTGTACTTCCACATATGCTGTGGTTTTCTTTCCATGTCATTTATAAATAGTTCCCATTTTGTAGTGGCTGCTACATGTTCCACAGAATGGACATAACCTGTCCCTCGTGGAGGGACATTTTCGTTATTTTCAGTATTTGCAATAATATACTTGCTCACATAGTTTGGCATGTGCGTTGGACTATCTATGATCATTCCTAGAAAAACACTTGTGCTGAAGAGTTTTGCGTGTTTGAAATGCCCATAGCTGTTGTCAAATTGCCCTCCAAAATGAACATTCCTGCCAACAATAATGAAAGCACCTGTTTCCATGAGGGTCTTTAAACAGGGATTAGCTGTTCACTTAGCAGGCATATGTGGTAGACATGTTTTCTGTTGATGTTTACCAGTTTATGATAAAGGATATTGCAAAGGATCCAGGTGAAGGAGGACAGTGGCATGGCATGGAGGAGGGCCCCAGAGCTCCTACGTTGTCTCCAGGTGCGCCTTTCTCTGGCACCTCCATGTGTTCACTCTGTAGATATATTTTCTGGAAAGTGGGGAGAACCAACCTAGTAGTTCTGCGAGGACCCTTTAGACATCTTCACTCACCTGAGGTTACGGTGCCCTGTCCTCTCTCCGTCTTCCACCTCATCCCACACACATATACATTTGCAAGGTTATGCTTGACACCATCAGCAATATTTATGATTCGTTCATAAGATAGGATCTGCATTAAATGACCCACCCTCTACCCAGATCAACCAATTGCAGACAGGCAGATGCATAACTCACTTTCATACAATTTGAGAATTTCTAATTTTCCACTTCTGTAAGAGAGAAACACAGTTGGTCCTTCATAACCCACCACTGGGAGATGGTTTAAAGACCATCATACAGCATTATTGAAATACATTAGGCCTACATTGTCCAATATGGCAGCTACTAGGAACATGGAGCTCCTGAGCACTGGAAATGTGTCCATCCAAATTGGGATGTGCCACAGGTGTGAAATACATACTAGAAATACATACTTTTTCATAGGAAGAAAAAAAAGTAAACTATCTCAATAATTTTTATATTGATTACAAGCTGAAATGGTAACCTTTTAGACATACTTGTTAAATGAAATAGGCTATTAAAATTAATTTTATGTTTCTTTTAATTGTTTAACTTAGCTACTGGAACATTTAAAATTACATATGTGGCTTGGATTCTATTTCTACTGGATGGCATTGCTCTAAGTTGTTTGTACAGCTGCAGATATACACCCAGGCTTTGTGTGTGTGTGCTTATTTCTGCTCTGTCTGTCTCTCTTTCTCTCTTCATTCCTTCAACTCAGATCAACAATCTAATTTGCAGAGATGACTATTTCAAAGATGACACCTGTCACTTTGGCTGTCTGGTACATGAACCAATGGTGTGCTGGCAAAATAGCTCTCTGAAGCAACAGCAAAGCCCCAGTTTGTCATTTTTGCCCATTTCTGTGATGTAAATACTCCCATCACAGCCAAATTCAGGCTGCCAGTCTGATGTCCTTGAACCTGGAGCTGGGAAGAGACAAGCGTTCTGGTGAGTGGGTCCTGCCAGCTCCAGCACACCACAGGTTATGAGTCCTCTTCTTATGAATCCCCAGCCACACAAAAGGCAGGGCTCCCATGGCCCCTCTGGAAGCCAAAGGTGGCATCTATTTCCTCCCCCCAACCCTGGGCACCTATAGCTTGGCCCATGGGCTAAGGGAGGCCAATCAAATGCTCCTACCCAGGATGTTGGATCTCAGGGAGTTGATGGACAGGCAGGGGGCTTATTTGGGAACATCTGTGGTGGCTGCAGCAGACTCAAGCTTTCAGAGGAATGGAGATGAGCACCTGTGGGGGGTAGTGGAGACCACCTGGGCTAGAGTCCAGTGGTGGAATCCAGCTGTGATAGCAGCTACTGTCCCGTGGCAATGGGGACAGTGGTGGCATCCAAAGTAGACTACTCCTGCAGCAGGATCTCGCTTGTCCTGGTTACCCCTGAAGCGGTTTCCTCAGCCTCCACCTTGAGTTGATGAGCTGGCCACTCTCCCTCCATTGATTCCTTTTCTGCTAGGTCACCTAGAGTCAGAACCTTGCACTAGGCATTTACCTGTAACAATCAGGTGATGTAACAGGCAATGTGGCTGAAATGCCGTGCAGAGAAGGGACCGGCTACCGCCAGGTGAGACTTTCTGAAAGCAGAGGGCTCATCAGAATCATCACCTTTAAAAACAGGCATGTCCAGAATTGAATACAGGGACTCAGATATTTCTACATCCAAGTTCATGGCAGCATTATTCACAATAGCCAAAAGGCAGAAGCAACCCAAGTGTCCACTGACATATACATGGATGCACAAAATGTGGTGTATCTATACAATTGAATATTATTCAGCCTTAAAAAGGAAGGAAGGGCTGGGTGAGGGGCCTCACGCCTGTAATCTCAGCACTTTGGGAGGCCGAGGCTGGTGGATCATGAGGTCAGAAGATCGAGACCAGCCTGGCTAACACGGTGAAACCCCATCTCTACTAAAAATACAAAAATTAGTCGGGTGTGGTGGCGTGCACCTGTAGTCCCAGCTACTCAGGAGGCTGAGGCAGGAGAACCACTTGAACCCAGGAGGCGGAGGTTGCAGTGAGCTGAAATCGTGCCACTGCACTCCAGCCTGGGTGACAGAGCGAGACTCCATCTCAAAAAAAAAAAAAAAAAAGGGAGGAAATCCTGACACATGCTACAACATAGATAAACCTTGAGGACATTATGCTAAGTGACATAAGCCAGTCACAGAAAGACAGATACTGCATGATTCTGCTTACATGATGTTCCTAGAGTAGAGCAAGTTCATAGAGAGGGAACATAGAATGGTGGTTTCCAGGAGCTGGGGGGAATGAGAAGCTGTTTAATAGGGACAGAGTTCCGGTTTTGCAAGATGAGAGGAGCTCTGCAGATGGGTGGTGGTGATGGCTGCATAGCAATGTGTATCTTCTTAACGTCGTTGAACTGTATGCTTAAACAATGGTTAAGACAGTAAGCTTTACTTATGAATATTTCACCGCAGCAAAACATAATTTCAGTCTGGGCACAGTAGCTCGCACCTGTAATCCCAGCACTTTGGGAGGCCCAGGAGGATTACTAGAGCCCAGAAGTTCAAGACCAACCTGGGCAATACTGCAATACCTCATTTCTACTAAAAAAAAAAAAAATTAGCTGGGCATGGTGGCACACACATGTAGCCCCAGCTAATGGGGAGGATCCCTTCAGCCCAGGAGTTTGAGGCTGCAGTAAGCTTTGATCACACCACTGCACTCCAGCCTGGGTGACAGAGCAAAATGCTGCCTCAAAATCATAAGAATAATAATTTTATAAAAACAGGCACACATCTAGTTTCCACTCCTGAAGAACTTTGGGCTGGGATTGAGGCTGGGTGGGTATGCAGTTTCTAAAACTCCACAGGCGAGCACAGCCGACTGTGCATGGCTGCCCAGGGATGGAACGACTTGACTCGAGAGGGTCCAGTGTCAATGGCTGTGCTGCCTGAGAGTCTCCAGTCTTTAGACTAGTTTCTAAACCAAAGGCAGCCTCAAGTGCCTGTGGGTTAAAGCAGCTGCAGGTGTATGATGAACTAATTCAACTAAGTTGAACTCTATCAACTAAATGAATTAGTCATCAACATTTGCAAATTGGAAGATTTTACATGAAAAATGCAGATTTTGAATTTCTCTAGAAAAATTAGAAGACATGGCCACACCGGCACAGCTTCCACACAGCCCAGTAAGTTAGAGCTGAGGGAGGATAACCTCCTCAGGCCACAGTCTCCTCTATTCCCTTCTGCACTACCCCAGCCCACCTCAGCTGCTCTCCGACATTCTAGGTTTGTGATTCGCACTTAAAATGAGCAAGCTGACCTGTGCCGAGAGCTCCAGTCCCTTTAAACTCTGCTTCTGTCTTCAAGTAGCTTACAAAATCGTGCTCAGATTGATGGATAAATAAACAGTATGAGTTACAAACGCCAAAATAATACAGACAGATACCAAAAGCCCAATCCTCACTTTAATTTTCTCACTGATTTCTGAGGCAATGCTGTTTTGCTAAACTGCAAACATGGGCTGTCACTCCAACATTTAAATTCTTCTTTATTTTTTATTCTTCGTTGATTTAACAGGTGTCATCATTGAAACAAATTCATAAAGTCAGTCTTGGATCTTATTTACTGAGGTTTCCATTTCAAAGAAACCTGGAACACTCAGATTTCTCTTGGCTGGCAGAAGGTGATGGAGGTTTGAGGGGGGTTATTGGGAGAGGGGATATAAAAATCATGAGTCCTTTTTCTTTGAAAAGCAAAATATGGGGCTCCCTCAAGCCACTGCACAATGATCTCAACCCCATCAATAAGGGTGATCATCGAAGCTCCTTCCTGATTTGGGAGCCTGTATTCAAGGAATTACTCTGGGAATATTCACAACGGGTTCAGCCAAGAATAGCTGGAATACTTCCCAGGGAGCAGGGGAGCCATGATGCCAAGTCTCAGACTCCCTTTGACGATGCTATTTTTTCCTCTCGAATTACATCATTTCTAATCATTTCCCATAGGCTTTCTAGGTTTAAAAAGAAGGAGAAAAAAGAGGGAATTTGGAGGCTGTGAGGACATTAGTATCCGTTTTCTAATTTTTATTTTTCAACTACCTCCCTTTTAACATGAGAGCCCAATGCTGCCTTCCCGTCTGACCTGGAGACATACAGGGACCACGGACACAAGGCCTGAAAAATCAGTCGCTTCAGTTTGGAGGGGCAGCTCCGGTAGAAAAGATACCTCCGCTTCAAAACCCAGTGGGCTTCAAACTTCTTAGCTCACTTCCTAAAGTCAGCACAGTGCTCATAGTTGGTCTGTGGGCCTGCACAGTAATCTCATAAACACACGCATATTTGTCCTAAAGACTGATCACCTCCTCGGGCCAGCTGTGGCGGGAGCTTCCGCAGTGGCTCTCTGCAGGGCCATAGCAGGGCCATAGTGAGAAACAGCCTGCCAGGAGACTTTCTGATTCCATCTTGAGCTATCACATGGGGTTCCAGCTGCACAACCCCCATGAGACCATGCCAGGCTCCCTGTGGGCCCAGGGACAGTTTCCTTTAGGGAAACAGGTATTATTTATATCATCAAAGCAGACTAGATTATGCAATGTCATTTCAAATTGGCATAAACAGATTCATGATAGCACAAGGTTATCTGTTGAAAATAATCCTCCAATTTGGTAGAAGTGAAAGGTTTCATCGTGTGTCTTGTTAGACTGTTTGGCTGAAATATGTGACTGACTAATGCATATACCTAGCTGGCTTCTCCATCTTCCACCATGAGCTGGGGAGCCTCTCCAAAAAGTAGACATATGACCTGTATTAGTCATGGTTCTCTAGAGGGACAGGACGAATAGGACAGATGTATATATGAAGGGGAGTTTATTAAAGAGAATTGACTCATGAGATCACAAGGTGAAGTCCCACAATAGGCCATCTGCAAGCTGAGGAACAAGGAAGCCTGTCCAAGTCCCAAAACCTCAAAAATAGGGAAGCTGACTGCGCAGCCTTCAGTCTGTGGCTGAAAGCCCAAGAGCCTCTGGCAAACCACTGGTGTAAGCCCAAGAGTCCAAAAGCTGAAGGACTTGGAGTCCAATGTTTGAGGGCAGGAAGCATCCAGCATGGGAGAAAGATGAAGGCCAGAAGACTCAGCCACTCTAGTCCTTCCAACTTCTCCTGCCTGCTTTATGCTAGCCTCGCTGGCAGCTGATTAGATGGTGCCCACCCAGATTAAGGGTGGGTCTGCCTCTCCCAGTCCACAGACTTAAATGTTAACCTCCTTTGGCAACGGCCTCACAGACACACCCAGAACAATACTTTGCATCCTTCAATCCAGTCAAGTTGACATTCAATATTAACCATCACACTACTCAATACATGTGTTGCCTTCTGCTGAGTACTTTCTTTCTCTCTCTCTTTTTTTTTTTTTTTTTTTTTTTTTAAGACGGGGTCTCCGTCTATCACCCAAGTCTGGAGTGCAGTGACGTGATCTTGGCTTGGCTCACTGCAACCTCTGCCTCCCGGGTTCAAGTGATTCTCCTGCCTCAACCTCCTGATCAGCTGGGATTACAGGGTGAGCCACCACACCCAGCTAATTTTTGTATTTTTAGTAGAGACGGGGTTTTACCATATTGGCCGGGCTGGTCTCGAACTCCTGATCTCAAGTGATCCGCCCACCTCAGCCTCCCAAAGTACTGGGATTACAGGCGTGAGCCACTGCACCCAGCCTGCTGAGTGCTTTTGATTAACATTTATCAGTCTGATGAGCAAATCCCTGTAGGACAGGATACCAAAAACACAGAAATTCCCAATCCCAACCCGTGGCTAGTCACCCAAGACCACCCCCCTCAACTTGCCCCCAAGCTTGCTCTATTTCCCCCTTCTTCCCTCAGGCAACGCATTTGCCAACACCGCACTTGCCACTCTCCCGCCTTCACAGCTGCTCACACTGCCGCTGTTTCTACCATCCAGTCACCCTCCCTGTGCCCCCTTTGTCCCTCCAAAAGAGTCCTACAAACTCTTCAGACTTGGCTCCAATGTCAGCCCCACACCTCTCTGACCACTCAGGCAGAGGCAACCTCCCTCTCCCTTGCGTGTCCTCCAGGACAGGGGTGAGATCTCACTTCACCTTGCACCCTGCAGGGTCCCTGAAAATAGGGCAGACCATGAATAAACATGGGGAGGAGAGAGGGAGAGCGCAGGGGAAGGAAGATAAGGCAGGACAGAGGATGCAGTGAGAAAGACAGAGAGGAAGGCAGGTTATTAGAGTCAGGTAGCAGAATGCGATCTTAATCTAACTGTTTCAATTGTGTGTTCAAATAGAAAACAAGACCATTCCAAAAAGTAAACTCTTCCCAGATCTCTGAAGAATTTATATAATGGAATTGAAACGTTGAGAACACAATGCCGATAGCTCCTCTGGCTACCAATCTTATGCTGTGAAAGAAATAAATGATGTGAGGGCTTTGCTTAGGGATACCCAGGGCTACAAAATGCAAAAGAAATGTGCATTTCAAACACAGGAAAGGCCAGTTCCACAGGCCGCATGGGTGCCTGAGGAAGCTCTAGTCTTCTTATTTTATGAACGTATAATTCATCTTTCTATTTCCTGGCATCTGCTTTTATTTCATTAAGACATTCACTGTTTGACTTCTCTCTCCCAGGAACTAGAGGTGAAGGATAGGCCATGCCTGAACTAAAACAAACACTCTGTGGAGCTTGCCCCACTCAATCAATTTAAAATCAACTCCCACTATAGATGGTGTTTGCTGAGGATTGTGACTTTTGTTTGTTTGTTTGTTTGTTTGAGATGGAGACTTGCTCTTGTCACCCAGGCTGGAATGCGGTGGCGCGATCTCGGCTCACTGCAACCTGCACCTCTCGGGTTCAAGCTATTCTCCGGCCGCAGCCTCCCAAGTAGCTGGAATTACAGGCACCACCACCATGCCTGGCTAATTTTTGTATTTTTAGTAGAGACGCGGTTTCGCCATATTAGCCAGGCTGGTCTCGAACTCCTGACCTCAGGTGATCCGCCTATCTCGGCCTCCCAAAGTACTGGGATTACAGGCGTGAGCCACCACGCCCAGCCAGAGGATTGTGACTTTTATAGAACTAGTGACTTACTTTTAGTTAACACAGTGTTACAACAAATGTATCTGAGGCTGAAATAGCTTTAGCATTTTTCTTCTATTTTTCAGCACAACTTTAAAACATTCCTCTTTTATACTTGGCAAAATGCTTTAGAAACCTTTTCTTAAAAATCATATGCCTGGGTGGCTTAGGTGGGCAGGATCAGGAGTTCAAGATGTGCCTGAACAATATGGTGAAACCCCATCTCTGCAAAAAACACAAAAACTAACCAGGCATAGTGACGTGTGCCTGTAGTCCCAGCTACTCAGGAGGGTGAGGTGGGAGGATCGCTTGAGCCGTGGAGCTCAAGGTTGCAGTGAGCTGAGACTATGCCACTGCACTCCAGCCTGGATGATAGAGTGAGTCTCTGTCTCAAAAAAAAAAAAAAAAAAAAAGAATTATATGTCTAATCCCATATTTAACTTAGCATAAACTAAAACTAAAATCAGCAATTCCCATTCAATAAGATAGCAGAACGATCATCATGTATAGATAATTCAGATACATTCAATTGTAATAAATTCACACAGGCTTCAAGCTCAAAAGTATCCTGGAATTGAGAGCCCAGCAACACAGCAGTAATATGGGCAGTAACAAGTCCCAGCTCTGTGTGAAGAAGTGAAGAGCTTGATGTAACTTACACATGAGTTGATCTTGTGTGTGTATCTTGAACATGTGATAATTCACAGCAGTAACATGATTTTGAGCCACCAAATGACAATGTGTGATTGCTTCCTTTTTTCCTGCTATTGATTTATTTTGAGATGGAGTCTCGCTCTGTCACCCAGGCTGGAGTGCAGTGGCACGATCTCCACTCACTGCAACCTCCGCTTCCCAGGTTCAAGGGATCCTCCTGCCTCAGCCTCCAAAGTAGCTGGGATTACAGGCACGTGCCACCATGCCTAATTTTTGTATGTTTAGTAGAGATGGGCTTTCACTGTGTTGGCCAGGCTGGTCTCGAACTCCCGTCCTCAAGTGATCCACCCACCTCAACCTTCCAAAGTGGTGGGATTATAGGCATGAGCCACCACTTCTGGCCCTTATTTTTTATTTTGATCATCTTTCTGCCAGGTCCTGGGAGGCTTTTTGGGGTGCTGGTGTCTGCGTTGATTCCCCCACTCCTGTACACACCCGTCTGCTTGTGTAGGATCCCCTGGGTAGCTACACAGTTGACCAGACAGAACTTTCTAATCAGTTTTCCAAAGCTATGATGAGGGTTTGGTGTTTTCTTCTGAGAATCTCACTTTCACAGTGTTTCCCCCACCAAATGCAGTGAAATTCAGGGTCTTCTTTTTTGCTTTTGTTTTTGTTTTTTTCTGAAGCTCTTGGAAAACAGCACTCAGGAAAGGCACCAACTGGGCAACCTCTATCTAACCCACTAATCCTACCTTTGAGGATCTTTCCTGAGGAAATAATAAGGCATGTTACCTAGCTACACCCTTTATAATAGGAAAATATATATAATAGAAAAAATATACAAAGCAAAAAATAATATAATAAGAAAAAATCACAGTACCTTTTATAATAGGAAATAGCTGGAAACAACCTAAATATCCAAAAATGTAAGATAGTATCAAATAATTAAGATAAAGTCATAGGATAAAATTCTATGCCACCCCCTGGGGTGAAATTTTATAAGAATATTAAATGTTAGAGGAAAATGATTCTAATATAAGTGAAAAAGTAAATTATAAAGCAGTGTGATTCCAAATACCTAACTACTCATTGACAGAGGTTATCTCTGAATGGTTGCGTAAGAATGCTTTATGTTTGCTTCTTTTGTTCTATATACATTTTCTAAAATTTCTTTAATGAAAATATTTTATCTTCAATGTAATGTTTAAAAAGAGAAGCTGGAAATGATAATGGCTGGACTCCCTTTGCTCACATTCAGAATCTCCTTTGCAAAGGCCAGACCCAGGCTCACGGCTGATGCCGCCAAAGGTGTTCAGTAGACCCTGGCATGGATAGGGGGGCAGGTTCCTGGCTGGGGACGGGGTGCCCCTGGGTAAAGCTCCCCTCCAGAGGGTGCCCCCATGACCAGGGCTTTGCTGGAAGCAGCCTTCTGATGAGACACTACCAGATTAGATAGACACTTCCTGATTAGACACTGTATTTTACCTGGAACCTAACTGATTGGACGGTCATACTTATTACCTTAGTTTCTTCTTTTTAAAAATGATAATGAGAATATTTAGTGACATAGAAAAATGTTTATTTACATGGTGAAGGAAGCAGATTAAGAAAATGTACACTCCTAATTGTATATAATATATATAATAATATGTTAATATATAATAATAAATTAATAATGTGTTTCTTAGTTCTGACAAATGTATTGTAGTTAGGTAAGCTGTTAACAGTAGGGAAAACTGGGTGAGGAGCATAGGGGAGCTCTCTGAACTATTTTTGTAACCTTTCTGTAAACTTAAAATTATTCCAAAATAAAAGTTTTATTTTTAAATTAAGGGAACTTATTCACTGTAGGGCACACATTTCTCAGGGCCTCAATTATTTAACATTTAATTTAATAAAACACTTTGGAAATCCAAAAAAATTACGTGTGTATTTTTATCTGTATTACAAGTCTATTCACATGTAAGTTACAGAAGAAAGCTATTCTAGAAAACACACCAAAATAGGCCAGGCGCGGTGGCTCACGCTAGTAATCCCAGCACTTTGGGAAGCCGAGGCAGGCGGATCACCTGAGGTTGGGAGTTTGAGACCAGCCTGACCAACATGGAGAAACCCTGTCTCTACTAAAAATACAAAATTAGCCGGGCGTGGTGGCGCATTGCCTAATCCCAGCTACTTGGGAGGCTGAGGCAGGAGAATTGCTTGAACCCGGGAGGTGGAGGTTGCAGTGAGCCGAGATGGCACCATTGCACTCCAGCCTGGGCAACAAGAGCGAAACTCCGTCTAAAAAAAAAGAAAAGAAAAGAAAAGAAAATACACCAAAATAATAACAACAGCTGTATCTGTGGGATTTAGAATGATTTTTATTTTTTCTTTAGTTTTTCCAAACTTTTAAGATGTCCTATGGTAAATATAAGAAAACTCTTCTATAATTATTACCTATATAATTATATAGTATATACATTATATTATATAATATATAAAAATAAAATTACTTTTATGAGATTGCTTTTAAAATCAGAAAAAAATTTAAAATAGCCACGTGGATTTTCCAAGAGTCCTACCAGCAGCTGTGAGGCTGACTGTGTAAAGCTGGGCAAAGCTATTGGCAGGAGGAGGCAGCTATGCACGGGCTCTGGGTATCGTTCACACTCTAGGTACTATATGTGCTTAATATGGACGAGGCATGAGCAGCTAATAGTGCTTTTAGAACCACAAAGTCAAATTGATAATGATAGCATTCCTAATTTAGCACAATGAAAAGCCTGGTAACTATTGCCCGAGCTAATGAATGGGTAAGAGAAAGAAAAGCTTCTTTTCTTTTGTAAAGCTTAACATTAAAATTAGCTAAATCTGTTACCTTAGGTGCAAAAAGCAAAGACGGAAGAAAGCCTGTTCCATTTGGTATTTTGCCTCTGAGATCTTTATGCCTGAGCTCTTCAAGTCGCAGATAACAGTGAAGGCCCTAAGACTCACCATCCAAAACAGTTTTGGAAAAAAACCAAAGAGGAGAAAATAATTTCAAACCTTAAAGCAATGCATGGTGATTCTCTTGGGGGTCTAACAATTTCTCCCAGAGAAATGATAAGGCAGACAAATGGAAGATCAACGAAGCAACATCGTGGCAATAATGCAATTGGTCCTGCCGTAGACATGAACATGTAAATAACAAGACAGCAATAAGAAGACCCCAGACTCTGCCTAGAAACAAAATATTCAGCCTGTTGTTGTTGTTTCTTATTGCAGGATTTTGAGTGGAAAAGTAGTCCCACTTGTCAATCAGCTACGTTGCAGGGGCTAATAGATTCTGGCGTTTAGGGAGGTCAACATGGAATTTAATTTAACATCTCACAATACACCCACATGCCCAGAAAATGTGGACAGCTTGATAGGGTTCACTGAGCCAAAGAAGCAAGACCCAAACAGTGCATTAATGTATAGGGGAAGAATAGTTGCAATCAGCCCCTTGTGAATTGGACAGAGGGCTTGGAGATGAAGCAATTATCAGCCATCGGGGATTAATAGTAAAGTGTGAATACCAAGCTGTATATGTTAGGGGCAGAATATGTTGCCTATAGAAAACAACAAAGGACGTTTCTTACTATTAAGTGAGATTAAACGTAATGGCCTGATTTAATCACAAAGGCAGAATTAAATTCAGATGGCAACTTCAAAGTGGACACAGGAACACAGGCCACTGCTTACATTTACATATAGCTGGCATAGCTTGGCCTGCAACACAATAGGATAAAGTTTCTTTGGCCACTTGAACAATTTTCTATTCTTCACCTTTTTCTTTTTTTTTCTTTTGTGTGTGTGTGTGTGTGTGTGAACACTCACTGTATTTATTCCCCAATTGCATTTAGTTAGTAAGAAGGAGCTAAGTGTTATATTTATTCATGGAGGCTATAACTTTTAATTCTTCCAAATTGTGAAAAGAAATCCTCATAGGGTCAATAAGAACAGAGTAGTTATAATCAGATTGTCCCCAAAAAATAAAAAGAAGAAAAACAAATTAAACAAAACAAAACAAAAAAAACTTTCTAGAGTGAACCAGTGTCTTCTTACTTTCTCTGCCTTCAACTTAAGAATTCAGCTCTTGAGGTCTAAACTTCACTCCCAGGAAAGGCAGCTTTCCCCCTCCTGGGGTGGAGATTTATGCGACCATCATGGAGCCCAGCCGAGCTCTTTTTCAATACAAGCCAGTTCCTCTTTCCTTCTTTGTTAATGAAGGCTTGTTTCCTTCTTTGCTCCCCACCGAAAAGGAAGTTCTCCTAAGGGGTTTGGGGGATAGAAGCCTGTTGCAGGGTTTAGAGGGGTTGAGGCACTTACTGTGAGTGGGTCCCCAGGGAATTTCAAGTACCCATGGGTTGAATGTAAAAATTAAGTATAGTAACTAAAAGACATGCTAGCCTCTGTCCAATGCCCAAGGACTGAATACATCTAAACTTTTGGGGTCCATAAAAGTCCCTTGCAAATTTTATGTGTTTCTAGTTTATATTATAATGATAATGTATTATATATTATATACATTATATATTATATAAATGATTAATGAGCCTACCCTTTGAATCTGCAATCTTTCTTCAAATAATTTATTCTTCGTAGGCATAGCAAAAGAGCTTAAAGATCTTTGTATCAGGACATTCATCACAAAGTTTCTCCTTTTCTCCCCCAAGACAGTCTCACTCTGCAGCCCAGGCTGAAGTATAAGGGCACAATCATAGCTCACTGCAGCCCGGAACTCCTGGGATCAAGCGATCCTCCTGCCTAAGCCTCCTGAGCAGCTGGGACTACAGATGCGCCCGACCACACCCAGATAATTTTTTTTTTTTTTTTTTTTTTTTTTTGAGACGGAGTCTTGCTCTGTCACCCAGGCTAGAGTGCAGTGGCTACAGTCTCGGCTCACTGCAAGCTCCACCTCCTGGATTCACACCATTCTCCTGCCTCAGCCTCCTGAGTAGCTGGGACTACAGGCGCCCGCCACCATGCCCGGCTAATTTTTGTATTTTTAGTTGAGACGGGGTTTCACCATGTTAGCCAGGATGGTCTCGATCTCCTGACCTCATGATCCGCTCGCCTTGGCCTCCCAAAGTGCTGGGATTACAGGCATGAGCCACTGCACCCGGCCACACCCCGATAATTCTTAAAAATTTTTATAGAGACAGTGTCTAGCTTTGTTTCCCAGGCTGGTCTCAAACTCTTGGGCTCAAGCAGTCCTCCTGCCTTGGCCTCCCAAAATGCTGGGATTACAGGCTTGAGCCACTGTACCTGGCCAGTTTCTTTTAATATTCAAACCAAATAGGAATTAGCTAAAATGACCATCCTTATGGGATAAGCTTAGCAAACTTTGCTATGAATTTATAATGAAACACTATGCAATCATTATAATGATCTGAATTTGAAATAATCTGAAATGATTTGAAATAATGATCTAGAGCTTTAGTTGATTAGAGAGACAGAGAAAGAAACCTATAGCAATTTGTAGAATTCAATGTGTAAAAAGAGAAATGTTTGAGAAAATGTCACCCAAATGTTAACAGTATTTTTCTCCGAATGGTGGGACTTGGTTGATTTTTATTTTTTCCTTGGTACTGACTTTTTTTTTTACAATTAACAAAAATTGCTTTTACAATAAAAACTCTATTTTATTTTTTTTTAAAAAACTTTTTGAGAGGCTTTGGTGAGCATTTGGGAAATGACTTTAAAGGGAGAAGATGGGATTTTCTGATGCCAAAATGAAGGAAAAGGTATCATAAATCTTTGGTGTTTGGGCTTCTGCAAGACAGGCATCTCACCCCGTCCTGATGAGCCTGGGTCCCTAGACCGCTTGCTTCTGCAACTTGCCTTTTCTCAAAGTCCTACTTTTGGGTTTAAAGCATTTCTCTTCCTTTTTTTGTCATTGCCTTCTTGTGTTGACAGAGATTTTCTGAGTTTGATTTGCCCCTTGAAAAGAATAGATTGATCATCTGTAAAGACGTTGCAATCAGATGTCAAACCAATCCAATCGAGGAAAAAGGCTGGGAGAGGTGAGTTTGTGAGGGAGAGGTAGAGCATGGATCAACTCCTGTGTCACCAGACAAAGCTGATGTGCAATGGCCTGTGGCTCTCTTTTGAGCGATTCGCTAATCAATGTAAATGCAGGCTCTAAGATCAGACAAGCTAAAGTGTCTGGGGGCCTTGATAACTTGCCCAACATGCAGTGTGACCAAGAAAAATACTCCTCAACAATAGCCTTCTAGGTTTGCACCGTATCATTATGACACTTAAAACGAGACTTTTTGATTTCAGTTAATTGCAAATTCTCCGTCTACGTTCTTAGAAGACTGAGGAGGATGTATGAGACGAAGATTTAAAAAATGCAGCCGGGTGCAATGGCTCACTCCTGTAATCCTAGCGGTTTGGGAGGCCAAGGCGGGTGGATTGCCTGAGCTCAGGAGTTTGAGACCAGCCTGGGCAACATGGTGAAACCCCATCTCTACTAAAATGCAAAAAATTCTGGCCGGGCACAGTGGCTCATGCCTGTAATCCTAGCACTTTGGGAGGCCAAGGCAGGCGGATCACCTGAGATCAGGCGTTCGAGACCACCCTGTCCAACATGGTGAAAACCTGTCTCTACTAACAACACAAAAATTAGCCGGGCATGGTGGCACGTGCCTGTAATCCCAACTACTTGGGAGGCTGAGACACGAGAATCGCTTGAACCCAGAAGGTGGAGATTGCAGTAAGCTGAGATCGTGCCACTGTACCCCAGCCTGGGGGACAGGGCGAGACTCTGTCTCAAAAAAAAAAGGAAAAAATGCCCGTGAGTTCACTAAGGGTTGCCTGAAACAGCAGATGGGCCAGGTTTCTTATTTACCAGAAATGGAAGTGATGCTAACCAGAGCTCCACACGTGCCTTCAGTATGTGCTTCTTGGGGCACCCGTGGGCAGAGGGGTCCTCCTGGTGATGATGCAATGAGACCACACTCTCGGGGCACGAATGGCAACTGCACAAAGTTGAGGCATCTGCACTCACATGGGGACTTATTCTGCCCATTCCCTTAGCACCAAATTAGAAAGAAAAAGATTGGCCCCCCCAAAACAACTTGCTAGATTATTCCAAGGCAGGATAAGGCACAGAAAATATGCCATGTCTGCCTTTCATCACCTTAGGTAGGAGAAGAGCGAACTCCAGTTCCTTTCTTGGCCCTTTTTTTTAGACAGAGTCTCGCTCTGTTGCCCACACTGATCACCGCTCACTGCAACCTCCGCCTCCCAGGTTCAAGTGATTTTTCCCCTCTCATCCTCCCTGAGTGGCTGGGATTACAGGCGCTCACCACCACGCCCAGCTAATTTTTCTATTTTTAGTAGAGACGGGGTTTCACCATGTTGGCCAGGCTGGTCTTGAACTCCTGACCTCAGGTGATCCACCCGCCTCGGCCTCTGAACGTGCTGGGATTACAGGCGTGAGCCACCACACCAGCCTCTTAGCCCTTTTTTGAAGTCATCTCTTGAAGGTGGATGTGTACGTCAGGTCAGACTTCCTCTCTTAAACAACCTACCCTCAGCTTCTAGGAAGGCAGCAATTGCTTCATTTTCAAGCAAACAGAAGAGAAATACAGAACATTCCGAGGGTCTTTTGCAATCACACAAAATATAAATGAGCATTTTAAAAACTTTTATTTCTAATTTTTATGCGTACATAATAGGTGTATATATGGATTACATAAGATATTTTGATACAGGCATGCAATGCGTAATAATTACATCAGGGTAAATAGGGTATCCATTTCTCCTTTGTGTTACAAACAATCCAATTATACTCTTTTATTTAAAAACATACAATTAGATTATTCTTTACTGTAGCCATCCTGATGTGATAGCAAATACTAGGTCTTATTTATTGTAATATTTGTACCCATTAACTATTCCCCCTTCTCTACTCTCCCAAATGAGCATATTTTTAAAACATTTACTGTTTCTTTCTGATTATAAAAGACATGCGGGTTCATGTCAAATTCAAACACATACTGAAATAGAAAAAGAAATTCTATGTTATGTATAACCCACCTCCCAGGGATAACAATTGTGAACAGTGAGTAGTGCTTCCTTCCCGTTGTTTATTCTACGCATATATAATTGGAACATACAACTCTATTTTTCATGTAGCTGGAATTATATGGGGTGTATTATTCCATTTCCTTTTCTTTAGTTTTAATATTCCATCAGAGCATCAGGAAATACAAGGCTCTGAGGAATTCTGAGAATAGTAATAATCATAGTAGGAGTAATGCAGTCAATAGTAGCACTCTAGTTCATATTTATTGCAGTCTGGATTCCACATATGGCTTTTCTCCAGGGAGCTGAAGGTATTTTATATTTCCTTCCTAATAGACCTGGAACAAGGAAAACTATGCGGCTGACTGTCAAAAGAGATGAGATGGGCCTGACACAGTGGCTGACGCCTATAATCCCAGCACTCTAGGAGGCTAAGGAGGGAGGATTGCTTGAGCCTAGGAGTTTGAGACCAGCACAACAACAACAAAAATTAGCCTGGCATGGTGGCACACACCAGTAGTCCCAGCTACTTGGGAGACTGAGGTGGGAGGATCGCTTGAGCCCAAGAGGTTGAGGCTGCAGTGAGCCCTGATCACAGCCATTGCACTCCAGTCTGGGCAAAAGAGCGAGACACTGTCTCAAAAATATATATAGAGAGAAAAATCAATACATAAAGAGATGAGATGACTTCCTTGTGCAGTCACACACCTAAGTCATAACCAGGAGCAGCCCCGAGTCTGTGTCAACAGAGGTGGGCAGGAGTCACCTTGGGACATGTGGCCTTCCTCTGCAACAGGCAGGTGGCACTGAATATGCACAGCTCCTCCTTGGAGGTGGGGGTGCTGCTCTCCAGAGCCTGCATGCACATGCTCCCCTGAGGCCTGAGTCACCCCGAGCTGGGCGTAAGGGGGCCAACCACGGTTCCAGCTTCCTCTATCCGCCCCGGCTGCGGCTGTGACTGCCGCCGCGTGGACCCGGGCTGCCCTGCCGGCCCATGGCTCCCGCTGCGCCCCAGCGGGCTGACAGTTGTAATGCTGTCATCCATGTCCGCTTACAGAAAGAGCAGGAAGACCAATTGCCCCACACAAAGGCCTGAAGTGCTCGTGTGAAAGGTCACTAAGTGCTGTCATCTGGGCCAGGGAGGGGGCCGAGAAGGCGGCACCCACTGAGAACAACAGAACCAGGGGCAGGATCTTAACCTCGGCCTGTGGCCTGGGGTGTCCAGAGAGAGACAAAGACTCAAGTGGGAGCTGAAGGGACTTGGGAGCGAGGACGCCCGAGGGATGAGAGGCGCCTGGGCCGGTTCCTTAGGCAACCAGCGGCCCGTGGGCCTCCATAACTCTGCCCAGAGGCTGACAGCTCCCATTCATCCCCCAGGCCGGGCAGGTGGCAGGGCGGCCTGAAAGGAGCGGGGAAGCAGGAGGACAGGTCCCAGAAGAAGCCCCTGGGACGCTCCAGGCTCTGCGGGGAGGCGCCATCCTCCAGCCTACTGCTAGGGGGAGGGGAGGTCAGCAGGCTCTTTGTGGAACCCCAAGAAACACAGTTTAATGATACCAAAAACTACTAAGCATACTATTTAGTGTCAAATTAGATGCCGTTTAATGTCACATTTGAGTTTATAAATGTGTCCACGACTACGAAGATTTAAGAAAACAGAGCTTGGAAGTAAAACTGAGCAAGAAAAAAGCAGGGGGGTGGGGGCTGTTTCCTTGCCCTCAACAGTCTCAGTGAGTTGGGGGCAAAGACCACAGCCATCCATTTTTCATTAGGACACTTGAGTGTGGCCCAAAGGACGCCAGGGCTCTGGCAGGACATAATTTAGGAACTGCGGAAGACAGAGCCCCAGTGCAGTTCTCTGGTATCTTGAGGCATGCTGTGCAGTTTAAAATATGGGTCTGAAAATCAAATAGCAACCTTAAGGCCTTGGGCAATTTATTTAAACTCTCAGTGCCTTGGTTTCCCACCAGTAAAAAAAGGGTTCTTGGCTGGGCGTGGTGGCTCACGCCTGTAATCCCAGCACTTTGGGAGGCTGAGGCGGGCAGATCACGAGGTCAGGAGATCAAGACCATCTTGGCTAACATGGAGAAGTCCCGTCTCTACTAAAAATATAAAAAATTAGCCGGGCGTGGTGGCATGCACCTGTAGTCCCAGCTACTCACCAGGCTGAGGCAGGAGAATGCTTGAACCCGGGAGGTGGAGGTTGCAGTGAGCTGAGATCATGCCACTGCACTCCAGCCTGGGCAACAGAGTGAGACTCCACCTCGAAAAGAAAAAAGAAAAAAAAGCAGGGGGTTCTTTTGAAGATTAAGTGTTTTACTACCTATAAAAACTTAGAACAGCGCCACATAAAACAGTCAATAAGTGCTAATTATCATCATTTTCATCATCTTCATCCTCATTATCATCACCCCGGCTGGTGAAATTATTGGTGAATTTAACTTAGTTCTTTACATTTTTTATTGCGTAAAGCATCTACAATGATCATGTATTATTATTACAATGAGAAAAGATGGAACTTTTTTAGAGAAAGAAAAGAGCCCTGATGCTGCCTTCCACAACCCTGGGGGGAAGAGAGCAGAGGGATGAAGTCACAAAAGGGAAGGGCCACTCTCCAACCGAAATTCGCCTTCTTTGTAACTAGAAAAAGGTGGAGGTGAAGGTTGGGGTTTTTTCTCCCCCCATCTTAGCACATAGAGAAACATGACTTTTGCAGAGCATACAGACCTGGCCTCAGGCTGAGGACGGGGTGACCGACTGTCCCACTTGGCTTGGATGTGGGACTTCTGAGTGCAAGTTGATCACTGGAGTTGAGGGAGCAGGTTTTCAGGCACACCTGTGACCCCTGCGGGGCACACCAGCTGGGGCTCTGAAATTTTTGCTTTTTGGCCCAAGATTTAAACCATACCCACAAAGCTAGGCATGAAGCACTCTCAGTGCTCTGGGAGAGAGTTTTAAGAGGACTGGAGTTGGAGGCCAGCCTGGTGGCTCACACCTATAATCCCAACACTTTGGAAGGCTGAGGCGGGAGGATCACTTGAGGTCAGGAGTTTGAGACCAGCCTGGACAAGATGATGAGACCTTCTCTATAAAAAAAAGCATCAAAAGATTAGGAGGGCATGATGGTGTGCACCTCTAGTCCCAGGTACTTGGGAGGCTGAGGTGGGAAGATCTCTTGAGCCCAGGAGGTTGAGGCTGCAGTGAGCTGCGATTGTGCCACTGCACTCCAGTTTGGGAGACAGAGCAAGACCCCCTTCTCAAAAAAAAAAAAAAAAAAGAGAGAGAGAGAGAGAGAGAAATTGAGTTGGAAAGAAAAAGGAAATGAAGGAGCAGTCAAGTCCATTCCTGGTGCTTTTTGTGGAAGATCAACCTTGCTCTTAAGACAAAGCAACAACCTTGGAGACCCTGGCAAGGTACTATTCTCTGTGTTGTGGTTTCTAAAAGGACGCTGTCATCAAAGGCACACATAGTGGAGTCCCTGGGAAGCTGCACTGAGCACCCAGAGCCAGGGAGGTCCAAAGAAATGCCTCTTCAGCACCTCTGAAACGAATGATGCCCCAAGAAGGAGAATGGCAACGAAGAGGTAGGAGCAGCTTGGGAATTTAGAGCAGAAATCGCAAACAAATTTTACAGAGAAGAAATGCGGGAGCAGTTTTGACTGATCCCTTCAGGAAATCTCCAGGAGCGGGCAGTAGCTATTTTATTCCAGTTGCAATTGAATTTGCCCAAGGTCACATAGCTAGGAAACCAGGAGCCAGGAGCCAGCAGGGACTTCAGGCCATAGGCCACAGCCTCTCTCAAAGGAAGCGTGGCTTAGGGTTGAAGAACCACCCCAAAAGTAGGGAAGTGGGGAGCAGGAAGGGGGCTGACCCATAAGCTATAGGAGAGGGTGCCATGGAAAGGGCTGTGTATCAGTTTCCTTTGACTGCCATAACAAAGTACCATAAATTTAGTAGCTTACACAACACAGATGTATTCTCTCACAGTTCTAGAAGTGCAAATTGCAAAAGGCAGGGCCTCTCTCCCTCCGAAGGCTCTAGGGGAGGATGCTTCCTTTTCTCTTCCAGCTTCTGGAAGTGGATCCTGGCATTCCTTGGCTTGTGGCCACATCGCTCCAATCTCTGCCTCCACCTTCACAGGTCTTTCTTCTCTTCTCCCTGTGTCTGTCTTCTGTGTGTATCTTATGAGGACAATTATCACTGGACTTGGAGCCCAACTGGATGATCTGGGAAGATCTCATCTTGAGGTGTTTAACTTGCTTATCTCTGCATTCTTTTTTCCAAATGAGGGCGCATTCACAGGTTCCAGGGGTTGAGACAGGGACATGTCTTCCTGGAAGCCACCATTTCACCCGTTATCGCCTGGGGACAAGGAGTGTTCGAAAACCAGGCACCAAGTTGTCTGGGTTTATTCCCAAGAAGGCACACTCTGCTGAGCATGAATCTGATCGGGGTTCTGATTTACAATGATCTGCCCACCTCTCAACTCTGCCAGCAACCCTAAAATGGTTCACTGCTCAGCGAGCACTCTCACTCTCTGCGGTACCTTTCATGACCTTCTCTGCTGCCTGTCAACCACTGCCCCTTACCTCCCTGTCACTCTCAGCAAATGACCTTTCTGCTGCTTAGTAGAGAAAATAGAAGCCATCAGAGAAAAACGTCCTCATTTTCCCATCCCCAGCCCCCAGTACTTTCCTGCCTCTGCCCTAGCCTCTCCTGGGTCCCTCCATTTCCATAAGAATGGAATTTTCTCCTCCAGCCCAGGTCAAACGACGCCACGCCACCTGGTTGAGTCCTCAGCCCTCCCATTTCCTGAGGCACCTGCAAATCATCCTAGCTGTCTTCTCTGGCTTCAACATCTCCTGCTTTTGCGGAACCCTCCCCCATCATTGAAACACAGGCGTTTTCTTCCACCTTAAAATCGGGAAAAAAAAAAAAGCAAATGCTCTCCCTGCACCTCACTTCCACTTCCAGCAAGCAGCTTCCATCCTTCCCGGGCGAGCTTCTCCTTGTATTATCTGTACTTCCTGCCTCCATTTCCTCCCTGCCCACACAGCACCCTCCACCTAAGTGGCCCACGTGCTTCCAGGCTGCTAAATCCAAGGGTCTTTGCAGCCTTCATCTTCCCCAGCAGAACTGGCCAGTAATAACCCGCCCTGCCTAACTGTCGTATTGTATGGTGTTGAATTCTGTAACTCCACGTTCTCCTGGTTTTCTTCCTGCTTCTTTGGCTACATCTTCTCAGGCTTTTGTTCATAAGTTGATTCTCCACAGGGCATGTAAATATTCGAGCTCAGGATCCCTCCTTTTTCACTCTAGTTCTTTCTGGGCAGTCTCCTCGCTGGGGCTCAAACTGCAGTCTACGTGACCACCACTTGCAAATGCTAATCTCCAACTTCAGAGATCAGGTATCCAACAACCTAGCCCACACCTGCTGGATGTTTTAAAGGCAGCTTATACTCAAAATATCCAAAACAAAGTTCAAGATCATTTCTCCCACAAACCTGGGCCCTTTCCATCTTCCCCCATTTCTGTGGACCAAACTACCACCCATCTAGCCAGCCAGGAAAGTCATCGCCACAATCTCCCTCTCACTCCCCTTGGATCAGATTCAAAATGATGTTGCCATTGCAAGAAAGCCTCATTCTGTTTTTCTTTGTTTTGAAGAGTACAAATGATGCTATGGGTATCTTGAGGCTTAAGAAACCCAGTAGAGGATGGAGTCTGAATTTTTAATAAAATGTTTCCCATTTCCGTGATTAGGATCCTTTTAGGGCCATTATCCAATGATCTATCTTGATTTACCTAGTGGCTGGAAACTCCAGGATTTATGATATTTCTTGGATCTTGATTTCACAAGAAAAGATAATTCATGGAAAACCCTTAAATCACTGTCAGACTCAGAATGCCTGCCATCCTTTCACGGTATAACCAACTGACTTACAATCTCTGTAAATAAAATCACATAATGGTTACAAAATTTAAAAAAGGAGTTTTGGGGGGTGAGAAAATGACAAAGAGATACATGAAATGGAATTCCTAAGGAAGAATACAATTCAAAATTGTGATTTAAATAGATCTGAAAATGTTGGCATTATTGTCAAAGGTTTTTAAAAAAATCTATCTGAAAAGGTGTCACCAGAGAGAAGAGCAAGAAAAAGATATGATCAGGCCCGATTGTAGATAGATACAGAATAATGTATATGTTGGCTTAATTCTAAATGGAATAATAAAATAAAATTTACACTTCTAATTTTGTGTCTCATGCGTTACACATAGTAAAGAAATATTAGTCTACTTTTTCCAAGTAATGCTAATAGTCCAATTCTGTGCTAGGTTGTTCTTTATTGGGTCTATTGATCTCAAGTGACTCTGGCCTAAAGACTTTGATCACTCTCTAGGCTGCAAAGGAAAAACTCTCTGTTCTATCTGGATGCAGGTGCTGAGTTCCTTAGTCTGTTGATCAAAGAATTTCAAGGAGGCCGGGCGTGGTGGCTCACGCCTGTAATCCCAGCACTTTGGGAGGCCGAGGGGGGTGGATCACGAGGTCAGGAGATTGAGACCATCCTGGCTAACACAGTGAAACCCCGTCTTTACTAAAAATACAAAAAAATTAGCGGGGCGTGGTGGTGGGTGCCTGTAGTCCCAGCTACTCGGGAGGCTGAGGCAGGAGACTGGCATGAACCTGGGAGGTGGAGCTTGCAGTGAGCCGAGATTGCACCACTGCACTCCAGCCTGGGCAACAGAGCGAGACTCCATCTCAAAAAAAAAAAAAAAAAGAGAATTTCAAAGAAAATAAGATTTGGGTGTTATGCCAAGGTTTTGTGTTTTGTTTTGTTTTGTTTTACAAGCATTGGTATCTCTCTTGGAACTTTTTCAGGATTATTTTCTCTCTACAACACAGAAATAGCCAAAATGCAGGTATCATCACCAAATGGCAATCTAGAGTTCCATCACCTCAAGATTCTTTCTTTTTAAAAGGGAAGTGGTATGGAGTAGGAAGTTTGGGATAATTGTTTTCAAATTTCATTTTCACCCCTTACTAGCCATGTGTTGGGCAAGTTACTGAATCTCTCTGAATTTTCACTTTTGTGTCTGTGAAATGGTAATAACCAACCTATATTATAGGTATATTGTTAGGATTACATGGCATCATATACAAAAAGTACTGGACATACTGTCAATATTCAAGAAACCTTAGTTTCCTTTTATTTTACTTTGATTATAGTATTTGAACTTTAATGATTATCCTTTTTGTAAACTTTTTTTTTTCTTTTTTTTAATGAGATGGGTTTCACTATGTTGCCTAGGCTGGTCTTGAACTCCTGGGCTCAAGAGATCTTCCCATCTCAGCCTCCTAAGTAGCTGGGATTGCATGCATACACCACTGCACCCAGCTTTCTGGGTACAGTGTACTTAAACATTTTAAGTACGCTATTGACACTTTGCTAGGAAATGCCCATCATGAAAGAATCGTGAAAACTTCTATCATGTGTATAAAACTTTTGCATGTTCACGGCATTTCACAACTGTAACACTCCTCTTCCTTGAAGTCCCATGGGTTTTCTGTAATCCCTGCTGGCTTTACAGTTGAGTTCACGGAGGCACAAAGTAACCCATAAAGTACCATTAACAACAGAACAGCCACCATGCAGCAAAGCAAACCAGTGAGCCAAACTCCTTTGCCAGAATATCTATGCACCAGCCCTAAGGCTGAGCCAACAAAATCCACGTGAATGCAACACTAGATCCCAAAAAGTGGTTTTTAAGCAATAAGAGTGGCGCGTCTTCATAGTTTGACCAATATTTATTTTGGTCCTACTATGGCTCAAGAGCTGTAGCAATGAGTAAAGAAGGCATATTTCACTGGATTTCTATGCAATCATGGCTGTGTAGGAGTAGGACTAGAATGATGAGCACATAACAGGAAGATTTGACATGGTCTGGGAGGTCTGGAGCTGCTGCCATGGGGGGAAGCATTGTCTAACATAAATGCTAAACAATGAGCATGTTATCAGTTAGATGAAGCGTGTATGCATCCCATGGTGTGGCTGGAACCCCATGGGGTTCTAGAAGAAGCTGGTGAGGGAGTCCAGGCCACAGGGTGCAGGACCCAGTTAAGGATGTACCTCTAGCCCAAGACCTAGGGGCCCACAATGAGTTGATGCATCAGACTACACTGGTCATGGGAAAGGCAACTTGCTCCCCTCCCCCATAAAGAACATTCTAGTTAGCACAAAGTTATTTTAGTAAATGGCTGCCCTGCTTAGATGAGCCACTAGTCAAAAAATTCCATTTTATTAATCTGTAAGTGTAAGCCTGAAGTTAAACCTGCTTCTCAGATGTTTAATGTCGAGTGACACCCTAAATGTCATGCCAGCTGGCTGTGGAGAGCTGGTTCATTAGGATACCAGGAGGGCTTCTAAAACTCAGATGCCCAGACCTCATCCTAGATCAATTAAATCACACTCCTGGGGGAGTGGGACCCGGCATCAGTATCTTTCTTTTCTTTTCTTTTTGAGACACATTTTTGCTCTTGCTGCCCGGGCTGGAGTGCAGTGGCACAACCTCGGCTCACCACAACCTCCGCCTCCCGGGTTCAAGCGATTCTCCTGCCTCAGCCTCCTGAGTAGCTGGGATTACAGGCATGTGCCACCACGCCCTGCTAATTTTGCATTTTTAGTAGAGACGGGTTTTCTCCATGTTGGTCAGGCTGGTCTCGAACTCCTGACCTCAGGTGATCCACCTGCCTCAGCCTCCCAAAGTGCTGGGATTACAGGCGTGAGCCACCGCACCCAGCCAGCATCAGTATATTTCTTAAACTCCTTAGGTGATTCCAATATGCAGCCAAGTTTGGGAAGCTGTGAACCAAGATTCCCTTCACCTTGCGTCTGTCCTTCCCCCAAGCAAGAGGAAGAAATGAGTAGCAGTGACCATCCATGAAACGGATTCGGGACTTTCTTTTAGCTGAAGATGAGAGTAGATAGTGGAAGAGGAGCCTGTCCAAATACCATCTGCAGACGAAGGAGCGTCTACAAAACACACGAGGGACCTAGAAACCAACAGACCCATCCCATCTCTCTCAGGTTCAGCAATTCTTTCCTTCCTCGGAGGGCGTTTCTGATGGGACAAGCTGGGCCCGGGCAGATTCTCACCCCACCACCCCAACTCCAGGCCTGGGTCCATCTGCCGCCAGTGGTGACTTGGGTGGCGCGCTCCGCAGCAGACAGCCGTGCGCCCTAGGCGACCCAGTCCCTGCGCTCCGGCGCCCGCAGGTCCTCGCTCCCGGCTTCTGCACCTCCCGCTCCGGGACATCTGGCTGAGCCGCGCCTCCCTCTCCCCGAAGCCTTCGCCCGCCCCTCCTCCCCTCCCCACCCTTCCCTTGTTTGGGGCGGTAAGGTCAGAAGCGTTCAACAATTCAACGTGGGAAGTCTCTCGGAGGAAGTGCCCGGTCATAAATTTCACCCAACAAGAGGCTCCCATCAAGCTTGGGCTTGTTAGGAAACCTCCCAGTCGCTAATCGAGGGTTAGGCAGCTCCAGGGCGGGTGGGCTCCGGGGCAGCCAGGGAGCAAGGATGAGGGCCTGGAGCTGCGGGTGCAGAGGGTTGTTGGGGTCCAGGTGTTCAGTGCCTTGCACACGTGGCTGTCGCTCTGCCCCTCTGGTACTGCCCGGCTGTATCACAACCCTTAGATATGTCCAAACGGTCCTTGTGTGTATAAGACACACACCCACGCACATTTGGGAGAGGGGCCTATCAGTGTCTCTTTACATTGCAGCGGTACGTTAAACCTCGTCTGAGTTATTTTAAGCCTGAAGTTCATGAAAGGAAACATTTGAGTAAGTTAAGGCTGTGTTGAATGCCGCGTTCCTTATGACCTTGCCATCTGAATGTGATGGTGGTTCCCAGAAGAAACAAACAGGCAAGAGGTTAAAGACAGAGTTCTAGGCCCAGCCCTTGCTGTGTGACCCTGAGTGAGTCACTGTATGTCTCTGAGCCCCATTTCCCGCCGCGGAGTGAGGGAGTTGGAGGGTCGGTGGGCGTGAGGCAGCTCTAAGTCCCCCTGGGCTCTAACGGCCTCTGGTCTTTGCCCCTCCTCCCTCTCCCTGCAGCGCCAACAAGGTGAAAGAAGGATCTTATCGAATTCAGCCTTTCTCCTGCTGCCATTTGTCATGGGAAATCTTTCCAGGGACTGGCACTCTGACTTGGTTGGAAAGCCAAGGGTATTGAGCCCACATCAATAGAAGGAAGGTTTGCAAGCCAAGTCTACACCTGCCCTGTGCCATGCCCAACACAGGGGAGACAGTCTGGGGATTATTTACTCCTGGAACTTTTGCTGCAATAAATAAAGCAATGCTGGAGGCCTGAAGGAGTTTAAAGACTAACAGGGGAGATAATAATTGTTACTATGCACCAGGCAGGGTTCTAAGTCCTTTGCATAAATTAACCCACTTAAGCCTCCCAACAGCTCCCTGAGGTTGGATACCATTATTAGCCCATTTTTACAGATGTGTAAACTGAGGTATGGGGGGATTAAATAATTTGCCTAAGATCATACTACAGGGAAACGGTAGAGAGGAGACTTGAACCCCTGAAAACACAAAGAGCATCCCTGGGCCCTCGGCAAAAATGACGCTTCCTATCCCGGGGACAGAAGGAGACAAGTCCAGGCATCCCAGAGAGCAGGAATCCCAGAGCAAAGGCCAGGAGTGGGACCGCAGGCAGAGTAAGGGGCCCAGGTGGCTGGTGCACCCGCCCTGAGGATCGGATGTCTCTCTGGGGCATTGTGTCTACTTAAAGCGCTCAGCTCAGATTTTCCGTCAGGCCCCAGAAGAGCCATTCTGGGGCAGCACAGAGACCTCAGAGGAATGAGCTCAACTGAGCGGCTGGAGTTTGCAAAAGCTGCCGACCAGATAAGCTTCACCCCTCAGACCAAAAAGAAAAATCCCCTCTGGAGCCTGAATTGTTCGGCAAAAAAGATAAACGTATAAGCCAGTCCCAGATCTTAGAGCACCTCAATGGGACATGTGGATCATTTTCTGTAGATAACAAGGAACCCATTAAAAGAATAAGCCATTCTTGTTATGGCTTTTGAATTGTGATGGCTTTTGCCTGCAATATCTGTATGTTTATGGCAAAATCATTATTTTGAGATGAACTATCTGGATAACTGTCGGAGAGAAACTGCAGGCTGCATTTCACCACTGATGCTTTCTGTTTTATGCATGTGTTGCATGTATTCCCACCAGTTGGTGGTAAACTTTTGCGTTTTTCAAGCCTCTCAGAGGACCGACCCACTTTCTGCGCAGTGTCAGAAGCTCAAGAGAGGAGCCAGAAGAAAAAGACACAGTAGCCTGTAGCCTTCAGTGCACATCTGCAAAGACTGCATGCTTATTGCCACTATTGCATTCTGCCCGGGGCTCTATCATTCATCTTCTAAGCCAAACTTCTGCCAAGTCCCCTCACTTGTCCGTCGAACATTTCCATATGGGCTAATGTTTTTCCATCTTACCTCGCCAAAGTTGTTTATATTCTCCCTGAGTGACAGAGCAAACAAAAGCTGGTCAAAAGCAAACACATAGGGTCTTCTGATAATTGAACCACTTTTGAATCTTTCATTGACAATATCTCCACACCGAAGAACACCGGCATAGGTATCAAGCATAAATGCTTCTTCATCAATGGTTGCTTGCATCGAAAAGGGCTCAGAAAGATAGGACTCCTGACTGTTCCCTCAGAAAACGTTTGTGTTTCAGCTCATCTGGGATTGGAGAGCCCATTTCTTCCTGATGTGTGTCACTTGGAGGCCTCCAACCTGCAAACATCAGGATAGCTGCTTCCCTGCAAAATTAGGCAGCTGCAGGTTGACTTGAGCCTGCGTCTCCCGAGCCAGAATGTGGGACGATGCAACTGAATAAGTGTGGCATGCTTTCTTCATAGCATAATTCTACACGATGACTTCCTACAGACACACACACTGAGAGAGACCAAAAGAGGATAAATTTGGGATAAAAATGCCACAATCTCATGACCTCAACACCAAACTGGTGCTGATCCAATTCTTCCCGAAATGAAATGTAATGTTTCTGAATTCCTTCTGGCTGCCACTGAAAGCCCCCACTTTTCCTGGTGACTGCGGGAGGCTGCGATGTGGTGGGGGTGGGGCATGGAGTGCTGGGCGCTAAGCTCCCTCCTGGCTTCACATAAAGGAAGCAAAATCAAAATCCAAGCCTGAAAAAAAAGAAAAAAAGAAAACTAAATTTAATTGGCTAGGAAACAGGATTCCTGGGGCCTCTGCTTTCCCAGCTTCCAGAGAAGGATTTAGGCTGGGACACTTCCCCGCCCTCAGGACAAAAAGAAAAAAAAAAAAAGGATTAAATTCGGGTTGGGTCTGGCTAGTACAAATTGCATGCAGAGTATACAGTTGCTTTGCATATTGCATGTGCTTTCATGGAGAGGGAAAATGGGGGAAGAGGGAGGGCAGGGACACTAAAGAGGGGAAAAAACTAAAAACAACTTGCTGTTTTCATATGGTCGGATAGAACTGTTTTGTCTCTGTAACTGTGCAGAATGTCAATGGTAGGCACCGTGTCGTGACAAGATTTTTTTTTTTAAGTTAAGCTAAGCTCACACCCAAGCTGTAGCCCCCCGAGGTACTGCAGCTTTAATTGTGTTCAGTATGATCTACAGAACAATATGTCTTGATAAATCTGAATGGCAACCCAGCGCACGGCTCCCCTTGGCATTGCTGCAAAGCCAGGCCTCGCTTTAGTGAACCCGTTCAGGAATGTGGGTTAATTCGCCGACCCTTTTTACCCCCACAGCTCTGTTTTTGTGAGGTTGGCAGAAACTGACACGTTTTCTTTTGCTTAATTAAGTTGTTCAGTAGAAGGCTGGTCAAACAGTTGCATCTACGTGGGGAGTCTGGAGATGCACAGAAAGCCGTGGGCGTTTCCAACATAAAAAGGGGGATTCTGTTATTGTTTGGGTGTAGACGGGTCATTTTTTCAAAGTTACTGCTGCCTGAGTGACCACAACCCTGTGCGCAGCCCTGAAAGGACATTAAAGCTGCTTAAATACAACTACCTTCGGTTTATTTTTTAAAAGAGAGAGAGAGAGAAAGAGGGAAAGAACAAGCAGGAGAGAAACGAAGCGGTCCCATTTATGTAGCATTTTATTTCTTTCCGGACTTTTTTTTTTTTTTAAGGCAAAGAGTGGGCTCATTTGCATAAGAGATGCCCATACATTATGAATTACAGCTAGTATGATCAAACTCTCTTTCCAATCAGTAAAACAAAACTGGTACCATACCCATAGAAATTGCACTGGCCTTCTGAACAGAGGAGTGGGATCTAATCACCCTTATGCCAGACATTGGGGTTAGGAAAATGTCTAAAATCCCCGTTGATGAAATTCCCACTTTCGTTCCTTGGTGATGTTATGACAACCACACACAGTATCAGTCTCATGGATTCTCAAAGGAACAGAGGGCCTGATTGGAGGCCTCCTCCATCACGTCTCTGTCCCTTTTTGAAGCCTCCTATATTTCTAATTCAAATCACCTTTATCATTGATATGCAGACCCCCCGATTTTCTGTGGATATTTGGTCTCAGCAAGAGTTTTTCTTATTGCACGTACTGTGTGAGATATTTAAGAGGAGGCAGGTGGAGGCACTGGCACCTGGGCTTTGGGGTCCTAGTGCTAACAATGAATGGCCTTGGTCTACGGTATGCCCTGAGTTGTTTCTATTGATGCCACTGTGCCTCAGTTTATCCATAACAGCAGATGCTCATTGTGGGTACTTAACAGGCACCTAATACATATATTTCGGAGTTTAAGCTGCCCTCTTTCTCCCTTGGCAATAAAGCAATAATTAGAAAACTCACTGATTCCGCAGTACCTGGCACCGTCACTGTGCTGATAATCAACACCATGATTTTCAGCAGTTATGAAGCCCGGGCGCCCATTGGTGAAGCATCAGGCTTGCAGGGCTGCTCAAGGGATGTTTGTACATACTTGGTCTTGCAGAGAGCCATTATGCCTGCGTGGAAGCCAGGCACTCCAATTTTCCCCCAGGTCCCAGAACTGCAGCTTTTGGAAAGCCCAAAGATCAGCCTCTTCCTTCTAGAGAGAGAAAAGACTGTAGGGTCAAACATTTCAAGAGACTTCACCATGATTTTTCACTTCTCTTAATATACAAGAAACAGTAGGCAATTATTTAATTGATGTTAGTTGCATGAATGGCAAAATGATTCTTAGGCCAAAGAACAATCCATTTTGGAGTATAAATGACTTGGATCAGCAGTCTACACTGATATCAGCTGTTTTTTTTTTTTTTTTTAAAGTCTCACTATGTCACCCAGGCTGGAGTGCAATGGCCTGATCATGGCTCACTGCAGCCTTGATCTCCTGGACTCAAGGCATCCTCCCACCTCAGCCTCCTTAGTAGCTGGAACTACTACAGGCATTCACCACCACACCTGGCTAAAGTTTTTTACTGTTTATAGAGATGTGGTCTTGCTAAATGGTTGCCCAGGTTGGTCTTGACTCCTAGGCTCAATTGATCCTCCCACCTCAGCCTTCCAAAGTGCTGGGATTACAGGCCACCATGCCCAGCCCGGTTTTCCATTACAAGCAATACCTGCTTACTCCTCAGATTTTGCCAGAGTTGATTATAGATTTATACTCAAGACACCAAGCTCCTATATTTAGGTTGTGTATATTCAGGTTCCCAAAAATACACAAGAAGTTGCGCAGATTTCAAGGCGCTTCCAACCTCTAAGTAGAGAGGATGGGGAGATTTCGAAGGCCTGTTTTGCACAACCATTCCCAAATGACTTATTACTCTGAAGAACCAAAGCCTGGCTGCACAAAGAAATGCAAAATGCTTCCCCCGGTTCTGGTGGTCGATGTTTAAGGACCACACAGGACACCAGTCTGCAGTGTCCCTATCTTACTTCTTCATGGATGGCTCGAGGAAGACCCCAGAATCTGGGTCCGGTCCACCGATCTTCACGGTCTTAGAGCCACGATACTTAGGTCACCTGCCTTACTTTCAAAAAGGCCAAACTCAAAACTACACACAAGTCTCACATACACTTTTAAATCGCAGCTGATGGGCTGGTCTTAGCACCTCTTAAAGAGAGAAGTTGTGGGAAGTGAGAGAAGGCCTGAGCAGATGGGAGCTGAGATGGCCGGGCGGCAAGTGGCTGCCGGAGTCACGCCACCTGGCTGTCTTCCCACAGTCTGGAGGGGGTGTGTGTGGCTGGCAGTTCCATTCCCGCTTGAGGTGGCGGGCCCTCTCCCCCTTTCCAATTCCCTGACAGCCCGGGCAGATTTTCCTTTGGCTTTTGAAAATCCAGGACATATTATTCCTCAAAGTCGCCAAGTTCCAGCTGCTAGAGAGAGCCAGCCTTTCGCTCTGTTGCCCCACCATCAAGCCTACATCTTTACACCCAGGGAAACAGAAGGCCTTCCTCCATGCGGGCAAGCCCACAAGAGTTCGGATGCTGCCGCTCGGGTCCTGCAGACAGAGGGGAAGATTCACAAGGGCTGGCCAGGAGCCATCCCACTAGCCCTGGCACTTGCAGCTCCACATGGAGCTCTGCGGCTCTTCAGGACAAAGAGGAGTGTTTTTATCAGTCCAACGTTCTGCTGACAAATGCATAATAAACTGACAGAAAGCGACCAAGCAGCATTTCAAAACCCCCAGTTACAGGGGAGGCCAAGCCTGAGTGGAGATGGTCACTTTCTGCAGGTGTTCGGCCAGTGTCCCTGCATTTGCATGTATTTGCATATACTGTCAAACAGTTGGCTGACAGAAAGTCTGAGGAGGTCTGGACACAGCCCAAACCTGTCAGTGGCTTTCTCCTTGCCAGTCAAGGTTGGCTCTGGCTGCAATTAAGGCAGGAAACGAATACTTCTGACATTGCAATATACCCAGCCACAGCTGGGCGAAGTTAAATGGAAAAGTGTGCTTTATTTAGAAAGACAAGATGCATGCTGGAAAAAAAAAGATGGGGAAGGCCAAGAGTGGTAAATGCTCAGAAACTGACACTCTACACTCATTCTGCAAAAGGAAACAAATATTTTTCAGTCCTTCCAGGTTGCTGTGCTGTGGTGTTATTTGTTGTTGTTGTTGTTGTTGTTGTTTGGGGTGAGTGAGCAGATTTCCCCACTGAGTGAGGCCAATTCAGCATGTGAGAGGAGCTTGCCAGACACTACACCTTTTATCTTCAGAGTATCATCTCAGGAAGCAGGGAGGAAGCGCATCCCCAAACCACATTTCCGTGACACACGTGCTACCCCATAAGGCTCCACTGTTCTGTTCAGTGTTGGCAAATAGGTAGCCATGGCTTGGAGGGAGTGAGAAAATTGGAGGGGGCCGAGCACAAGTGTCACGTTGTCCCCCCACCGCCCCGCACAAGGGTTACAGCTCATATTAGCATATGGATTGCCATGGGAAAGAAACAAAATCAGAGCCTTCACTACTGTAAAAGTGAATGGCCTCAAGAGATGGAGGGGGCGGGGAAGGAAGAAAGCCGGAGAGAAACGTTGTTGTTGTTCTTGTTGTTTTTAAGAACACATGAGATTTATATTTTTGGAGGCCTGTGTCCTTCTGAGATGTTGTTTTACAGATTCTTTAAGCGAGACCTAACAATTTATTAAATACTTCATCTCTAAACAGTGGTGGGCACTAGAGTTTCATGAGCAGCAAACAATAGATTCTGTTTATTCGCCAACAATACAGACACTGTTTAGCTCCGGACTGCAAGTGGCTGAGCCATCTGGCTCATATCTCCACAGTAAAACATTGTCCGTGACACAAAAAATGACTACATCCCCAGGACAAACTAGTGTGACCTCTAAATAAAGCCTTCCTCTGAAGCTATGATATCACACTGCACAGGGGACACCAGCACAATTGAATCTGGTCACCAAAAGCCCAAATGAGATAGGACTATGTAAATGGAATTTTATAGGAGACTTTTTGTCCTCCGTGGCAAACCATCCAGATCCGTCCACAGCACTGAAACATCTTTTTCATTCACCCCTGGGACAACAGTGTGGTTCTATTTGGCAATTGGCAGTCCTCTTTCTCCCGCGCCCTACCCAGGAAGCACACGTCCGTGTTCCCGAGGCAGCACCTGCAGCCTTTGCTTCCAACAACTTTTCACTGATGGGGGCCCCACCTGCACCAGCCTTTTTGCTGATATTTCGGAAACAAGTGGCCCTTTCTCCTCCCTGCCAGGGAGAAGGCCCAAGTTTGCCAGCTTCTTCACAAATAGCCAAACAAGTCACTCTCAGCCTTGCGCCACCTGAATGCCCGCTTCACGAGGCAAACAAGTACACACACACACACACACACAGACATACACACACAGACACACACACACACTCCAGCACCCTGTCCAAGAAAGGGGACATTTCAATGGATGAAGTGTCATTCTCCGGAAAAGACCCAATTCAGTCTCCACGACCAAGGCATTTGTGTGGCTGTTTGGTGGGAAAATTTCATTACAGAAATTGAGACATGAAGAACAGACCAAAAAGCTGGCTCGGCTTAAGCCTTCCACCTGTTCCAATTCCTGTTTGTTTTGTTTTTCAGAGCGAGAAACCCTGACCCACCCCTATGCATAAAACATTTTGCACACAGGATGCTTCATAAAATACGATCTCTCAGTGATTTCCCCATGCAAGCAGGTATTGGACCATTTTGCAGCCGGAGCCACCTGAGATATAACACACACAGCACCTTGTTGGAGATGGACAACGGAGGGTGAATTCCTGCGTGAACTTTTGCCAGCCCTGTCATCTCACACAAACTACTTAACTGCTCAGCACCCATCCTCAGGTGTAAAAAAGGGATAACATTTCCTTCTTCACAGAAACTAAATTTGGAAAATAGATGAGAAATGCTTATCATAATGCCTTATATATAGTGAGGGTTTAATAAATGGAAGCTTTTACCATAATGAAAACAGATAATGGTAACACTGTTTCTATGGTTCCTGGAATTTCAGTGAGAAAACAGCTTCCAGAATACCAGTCACTCATTTAAATAAACATTGACCCTTGATAATAGTAACATTTATTGGCCGGGTACACTGGCTCATGCCTGTAATCCCAGCACTTAGGGAGGCCGAGGCGGGTGGAACACTTGAGGTCAAGAGTTCAAGACCAGCCTGGTCAACAAGGTGAAACCCTGTCTCTACTAAAAATACAAAAATTAGCCAGGTTTGGTGGCAGATGCCTGTAATCCCAGCTACTCAGGAGACTGAGGCAGAAGAATCGCTTGAACCCAGGAGGCGGAGGTTGCAGTGAGCAGAGATTGAGCCACTGTACTCCAGCCTGGATGACAGAGTGAGACTCTGTCTCAAAAAAAAAAAAAAAAAAGTAACATTTATTATCATCATTACCATTTAGCATTCACCCTTGCCAAATTATTTGGCAAAGTTGGATTAGAAACTGCACTGTTAGTGGTCTTATCCTCTTCCTATTTCTGAGGTAGAGCTTTCTTCATGAGGCATGAAAATGGCCAGAATTGTCTATTGTTATTTCTGTAGCAGTCATAGTCATTTGTTTTTAAAAAATGAGAATGCACAGTTGCTGTATCTTAAGTATAAAGTCATATGGATGGCTTGATATCTTGAAATGATTTCTTTCCTTTTGCTTCAGTTCCAGTTAATCCCAAGATTTTAACTGCTTGCAATTAATTTAGGAGTAATCTTTGCACTTACAACTGGTGGGTTTCTAGAAATGAAGCTGTTTGGTTGAAATTATGAAAGCTGATTTTTCCCAGTTAGTTGAGAGAACACAAACTGGACCCAGAGCCTAGGAAACAACTTTTTGTAAAAATGTCACAAATGCCAGCTGGGCATGGTGGCTCACGCCTGTAATCCCAGCACTTTGGGAGACCAAGACAGGTAGATCACTTGAGGTCAGGAGTCCGAGACCAGCCTGGCCAACATGGTGAAACCCCATCTCTACTAAAAATACAAAAATTAGCCGGACGTGGTGATGCATGCCTATAATCCCAGCTACTCGGGAGGCTGAGGCAGGAGACTCGCTTGTACCCAGGAGGTGGAGGTTGCAGTGAACCAAGATCCTGACACTGCACTCCAGCGAGGGTGACACAACGAGATTCTGTCTCAAAAAAAAAAAAAAAATCACAAATGCCATATTTAACCAGCTGTAAACTGAGTAACGGGCCCTTGGCAGTCCAAACTTGTGATAGGTATGTAAATCAATTTAACAGGACATGATGATATGGCTTCAGTTACCATCTACGTAACTCCTCCAAACATTTTCAGTAGAAATTTAAAGTATTCCCAGGATATCAAAACTAGTGGAAATTTCCACATGGAAAACCTTCTAGACTTTATATTTTTGGAAGAATGCAAAACACTCACTGTTTACTTACAAATCTCCACCTCTGTTTTGTTAGCTTGTTTCATTTTGGTTTTGCCTTAATGCTTAAATGTGGAAGCTGTTGCCTACATTGTATTATTTCTATCAATCCTGGTTAATATCAGCAGGAAAACTGCTCCCAGGGTGACAGTCAACCACGCAAACAAATGCAGCCCTGGGAATCTGGGACCTATAAGAAGTCTAGCTAAGGACATATGAGAATCCAATTAAACTTAGAAATACACATTTTGGATGTGAGGGCAAGGTCAAATCCTCTCATATATTGTTGGTGGCAAAGCAGGTTAAAATAACCTTTGTAGAGAGTAATTTGATAGTCTCTACCAACATGTAAAATGTTTACACCCTCTGATCCAGGAATTCTACTTTTGGGACCATATTCTACTGAGCTATTCCTTCAAAGTGTGCAAGAACATATGTACAAGGGGGTTGATTATAATATTATTCCCAAAAATGAAACATGATAACCTAAGTTTCCATCAATAGAGCACTGTTTGAATAATTTACAGTGCATCGGTTAAAAAGAATGATGGGGAACCATATGTATAACACGCCCTGTAACTACATCTATATCTGTATGTTTCTATATAAAATTGTCTAGAAGAGGCTGGGCACAGTGGCTCACACCTATAAGCACTTTGGGAGGCCAAGGTGGTCAGATCACTGGAGCTCAGGAGTTCCAGACCAGCCTGGGCAACATGGTAAAACCCCATCTCTACAAAAAATACAAAAATTAGCCAAGCACGGTAGAGCATGCCTGTAGTCCCAGCTACTTGGGAGGCTGAGGTGGGAGGATCACCTGAGCCCAGGAGGTCGAGGCTGCAGTGAACCATGATTGTGCCACTGCAGTCTAGCTGGGCAACGAAGTGAGAACCTGTGTCAAAAAAGTAAAAATAAAAACAGAATTATCTAGAAGAATGCATGCCATGCCATCCAGAAGATGAAAAGAGGAGGATTTCGTTTTTACAGAATGCCCTTTAGTGGTATTTGTGTTTTTTAAAACTAAAAAGTCATAATCCTTTTGGACTTTAAAGTACCATGGGTACCACAAATTAAAAAATACATTTCCCGGTCACTGTTCACTGTCAGGCTGCTGATATTCCTTGGCATAGGGGACATGAACTTTACAAGGGAGCAGGAAAGAAGAGCTGGCCAGCAAAACTTCCTGGATGCCCACTGTGAGAAGGTGTTGACGCCAAAGGCTGAGGGAGTTACAGCCAAAGAGAAAAACTAATCCCTTCCCTTAAGGGACTTACCACGGCATAAGAAGTCTGTGGCTAAAATAAATATAATATGGAAGTGCTGAGTGATTTGATGTACCCGATCTGTGGGGTTTTAATTGTTTGTGATTTGTTGGTTCTGCAACAATACAAGCCATCTAATGTAGTGCTCAAGAGCTGAGCTCTGGGGTTCGACTATGGCCAGCTCTACACTTACTGGCTGGGGAACTTTGCTACTTAGTATCTCTGGGCTTCAGTTTCCTTCTCTGTAAAATATTTGGATTATCTACCTCACAGGGCTGATATAAAACACTTAACACAGAGCCTGGTGTCTACTGCATACTAGGCATTAGCTATTGTTTTGTTATTGTTGCTATAATAATATTTATATTGTTATTATCACACAACTAATTTATTTATCCACTGCCCTTCATGCAGAAGGGACAGCACGGTGTAGTCTGTATTTCTGAGGAGTCAGGGACCCACCCAGGTAGGCTCGGGTTTTGAGTTACCCCCGCAACAGGGGGGTTTGTGCTTCAGCAGCCACACTCTCGGCCCACACCCCTGATCTGCCTTTTCAACACGGCAGACTGGGGTAGGGATCTACGGCCATGGAACAAAGGCAGGTTCGCTTGTAAATGCTGAGGCAGAAACGGCAGTTATTTAAACAAGACGGCATTAAATCTACAAAAAAAATCCGCGCCATGCCCAGAGCCAGCTCCCAGGTGACCCTGGCCCATGGGATGGCGTCTCCTGCCAAGGACACAGGGCTCCCCTCCCCAGGGCAGTTTGTGGCAAAGCTGGAGCTGGTTTCGGTGTTGAGACACCCCTGCCCCCATGCTGCCTTCACCAGATAGTGTTTCCATTGCTTCCTGGGTTCCTCTTCCATCCTCCCGGCTTCATTCCTGCAATTCACACATGGCCCTCATGGGCCACCGTACCCTGCACCCTACATGTCCTTTTTGCAGCATCACCTGCCTTCACTTGACTGATTCTCTCACTCTTCCAATTCCAATCCCCACAAGAAGAATTTAGAGGGTCCCACTCATCTTTTCAAGTTAGGAAAACCAGTCAAAAATTATCAGCAGGTGGCATAGACAGCAGCCATTTAAGCCCATTATGGGGCGGTGGGTGGGCAGGCCATGACTGACACCTCTAGCAACCAATGAGACTGAGGAAAGAGACTCTTCTGCCTTCCAATTGGTCAGCACTGCTTTTAAAGGCCCTGAGCGGACCAGACGCTGTCCTCCCACCTTGCAGGTGGAGAGGGACTCTGGGGCCAGTGGAATGTTTGGCTATATCTTCTGCGACTAAAATATAACTATTTGTCTGTGATCTAGAAAGCACATGACTTTTTTCCCATAGCTATTTTATTATCAGCTGTAAGTCATAGCAACCATGACCCAAGTCATTCTTGTGCGTTTATCTTGTTTTTGTTACTAATACCAGTGCTTTACCTACATACAGTCTCTTACCTTTGACAAACTTCTTTCACACATGCTAATTTGGATAATATACGAAATGAAGCGTATCTTACTCTCTCCTTTCCATAGATAAAGAGAATGAAGCTCAGAGAGGTTGAGTAATTTGCCCAAGGTCACACAGCTAGAAAAGTGAGAGTGGGATTAGAATCCAACTTTTTGGACTCTGAAGTCAGCCCTCCTTCCATGTTTTTGAACGTTTTATGGAGTATTCAGAAAAATATTTCCCGAATAAATGAGATCTCACTTTCCCCTCTCATGTTTTCCATTTTGGAAACCTTTACAGTTTAAGGGTCAAGACAGTAGATAAAGGTTTTTAAAAAATAAACTTTCCACAAGTGCAGAAGTAAAATTTCTTAATAAATAGGAAAAGATTCAGGACAGATAATATGAATACACTGGTGAAACAATAACTTATAAGATGGACCTGGCAGGAAGTAAAAGTGTCCCACACAAATTCTCGCTGTTGAAGGAATGCCCCGTCATTAGAGCAGAGGGGGTCATAGACACAGGCTTTATGCCTCGTGCTGAATGTCTAACCGCACAGAGTTGGTGCCCCATAGACAGAGCCTCTCACCCCTCCCCAGCCTCTGTGCAATGGAGACGGCTGTGTCTGCTCCTCTCTGGCCTCTGAGCAGAGATGAGTGACCCAAAAGGATAAGCTGGCTTTGGACTCTGTCCTCCTCTGGGGTATCAGAACTAGGTAAAAACCCTCCTGCATCTTGAATATGGTGGCTCTGGGGACACTCTGGGCCCACATCCTTGCTTCTAGCCACATTTTTATGGTTCTGAAACTTATCACTGTGTGGCAGTTTGCCAGAGAATGAGGAGAATGGGGTCATGGGATCCCCGCCATGCCCAGAGCCAGCTCCCAGGTGACCCTGGCCCTGTGAACAAAGTTCACACCAAAACAAGGAAGAGCTTTCCTGCCCCACCTCTCTTCTCATGTTTGGGGCCAGTCGGGTGGGGAGAAACCTTCTTACCACATGCGGTCTGTGTACTCTGGTCTGGTGGGATAGCAAGGTCCTGCTGTGCACAGGTCAGGCCCCGAGTGTCCTCCTGCCCTCCACCCAGCCACTGACAAATAGAGCTTTCCTTTGTTTTGTCTTGTGACCAAAGTTCTTATATGCCTTAAAGGGGAAAGAGATTTTTTCTTATTCAAAATCACCCAGAAGCCATTCAAGGCAAACAACTCACCCAAGGGCAAGCAGGAAACTGCTGACGGAGGCCAGGCCAACTAGAACCAGGGCCCCTGGGCACTGGGTGCAGAGCCCAGTACCCTGAGGAAACTGCCATCAAAGGAGTGACTCATCCCAAATGATGTCGGCATTGACCAATGAAAACAAAAGCTGAGGTAGAGAAACTGTCAGAGGGGCCTCACCTTTCCAAGCCTGGGTACCAATACTCTGAGTCCTCACTGGATCTTCTTCCGAAGACCGACCCCTGCAGGGAGACTCTCGGTGAGGAAAAAATATATAAACAAATATAAACAGGTCAGTGAGCCGAACAATTACATCTTATATCCGATGGGATAAAGACAGTGTGTCAGGGCTGGCCATGGGCTCAAAAATGTGTGCGTAAGAATTAATGTGGAATCATGCTGGGCATGGTAGCTCAGACCTGTAATCCCAGCACTTTGGGAGGCCGAAGTGGGCAGATCACTTGAAGCCAGGAGTTCGAGACCAGCCTGCCCTACATGGAGAAACCCCGTCTCTACTAAAAATACAAAAATTAGCCAGGCGTGGTGGTACAGGCCTATTAATCCCAGCTACTCGGGAGGCTGAGGCAGAAGAATTGCTTGAACCCGGGAGGCAGAGGTTGCAGTAAGCTGAGATCGTGCCACTGCACTCCAGCCTGGGCAACAGAATGAGACTCTGTTTCAAAAAAAAAAAAGAATTAATGTGGAATCCACACATGTTGAATCAGAAAAATTTTGTACTGCTCCACCTCCCTTTAGCAAAGGAGAACAGGACAATGAAGAATCTATTGGCAAAGCAGGGAAAACAGGCTACATCGCTTGCCAAGCCCCTGGAATTCTGAGAAGGTGCTTCTCCTGTGATAGCAGTCACTGGTACGGCAAGAGGTTGACAATCCCTGGCCAAAACTCTGAAGGGGGTGGCATGTTTCTGCAGAAACACAGCAGAGGGTCAGGTACCCCCGATGCACCCTCCTTCCTGGTAGCAAGCAGGGTCCCCCGCTGGAAGAGCTGCCTGTTTGGGGCGGGTTTTCTAAATATTAAAATGTCAGTGGCTGGGTGGAGGGCAGGAGGACACCTAGGGCCTGACCTGTGCACAGCAGGACCTTGCTACCCCACCAGACCAGAGTACACAGGCCACGTGTGGTAAGAAGGTTTCTCCCCACCCGACTGGCCCCAAATATGAAAAGAGAGGTGGGGCAGGAAAGCTCTTCCTTGTTTTGGTGGCAGGCAAGTGTCTGTGGTCAGGAGCCATGGAGACTCGTGCCGCGGACTGCAAAGCCACCCAGCCATCTGGCCCAAGCTCCTGTGACCTGAAGAGCTTGTTTTGCCCTGTTCCCCCAGAACCAGCAGCGCAGACCACAGGGGGCTCGCATTATGTTAGCAAATGAAGAAATGCTTTAACAGGAATAGGCAAATTGTCATCTATTTTAAAGATTTACTTCTAACATAGAAACACAATGAAAATCCAGCTATATTATCCACAGAACAACTACCGGGCTTACAAAAAAAAACCTCTTTCATCGTGCATGTCAGCGTGGCCTGGCGTGTGAGCCCAGTGCAAGCCACGGACTATGTTTCTAGAGACCTTATGCGCAACTGCGCTCCGGGAAAGCACCTAAAGTCTAGGTCTGAGGTCTGGGGGAAGTAAGGCCCAGGCAATCCCTCTCCTGACCCTCTCTATATTGGATCTGATGTTTCTTCCACAAACTGGGAAGTTCAAGCTCCCCAGAATCTGGCTTTGGATAAGGGGAAGCAGGAACAACTCTACTTTTATATAAAGCTGGACATTTGTCCAAAATTGCTTCCTTGTTGCTGTGCCACTTGGGGACATGAACCAAGTCAGATGAGGCTTCATTTTGGCATCAACACCCCACATCCATCTCATTCAGCCAAGGTCTGTCTGTCCTCCGGTTCCTGGTTCAGTCGCTGGGAAGAAATTGAATTGTCCTCTCTTCCAAGTGTGGCCCATGCACTCATCCAGGCCACAGGATCCCCTTGAAGGCTCCCCTGCCGCCCCACACCCACCCCATCTGGAAATTACCAAGTCCTTATGGACTTTGCTCTTTATTCATTCACTAAGAATGTAAGATTCCATTTTTTTAAGAACTGAATAGAAATCCCCAGCATCACCATATCAGGGCGTCTGTTCCACGCCAACTCAGTAATTGCCCCGTTTCTAGTGCTCTTTTTTTTCTCCACCAAAACCAACTTAAGCTGATTACCGCCATCTCAAACAATCTCACTGGGCTCCAGATATATCCATTTAATATGGCCAAGACAAGCAGCCAACTGCCGTTTTCAAAAGACGATCTGACAGATTCTATTCACTTTCAAAGTAGCTCTCCACGGCTGGAATAATTATCTTTCATTTCCCCCATTCTGACACCTTTCAATGATTTGTTGACATCTGAAGAGTTATGGGCAATCTTAGAAGAGGCAGCTGGACTTTCCGCCCCCAAAGATACAAGCACAAAAAGGATTCCCATACAGCATCTGAAATAACTCTGTTCTTTGCAAATGGATATCCAAATCTGCATGTTAATAGGGACACTTTTATCTTTAAATATAACCTCAAAAAAAGAAGGGGGGACAGTATTCATTTAACTTGTTCACCACCAACTCAAGAAAATGCACCTTTCCCTCAAAACCAGGGTTCCCTCCCTTGACCCATAAAACCAGAAAAAATGCAGATATGCTGAGTTTTCAAACATCTTATGTTTGCTGCAGTCCTCGTTCGAGGGAGAACAGCAGGAGAAATCCGAGCAAATGGCAAGGGGCCTCCACTGTTTCATCTGCTGCCAATGAGGTTTTAAGTGAGCATCACTGGAATAATGTCTATTAATAATTTGCACTTCTATAGCCCTTTCTTGAGGGTGTCTCTAAGTGCCCTCCCATGAACACAGGCCTCGCTTGCAGGGAAAGAGCTCGACACAGGAATGAACCTCCTGCCTTTGGGCACAGTGCCTCCCAGCTCCTGTCTTAGCACAGAAGCACTTTGTCTTTAAAACTCCAGCAACATGGGGCCTGGGAGAGGTTTTTTTTTTGTTTTTTGTTTTTTGTTTTTTTGGATATATATTTTATATATATATTATATATATATGTATACATTATGCAATTACAAATATAGGTCCCATCACACGCAGGGTAAATATGGAATGCAATATCTTCAGATTATTTTCTTTCTCTATTTTTTCTGTCTCCTGCCCCCCCAACACACAAAATTTGAGGACTTTCGTTAACTATTTTAGTAGTCTATCAAACCAAGTGCCTGGTAGATTTCAGTATGGGGGAGTAGTGACAGCGGCCGCAAGAAAGGATCAGATGCAGCCACGATCGTTGTCGGAGATAAATAAACACGAAATAGTGAAGGAAAATGGGACAAGCACGCAGCAGTTTGCAGCCTGGACCAATCACAGTGATGCCTCTTGTGGCGGCCTGGAGCCCTCTGCACTGTCCGGAGAAAAGACTGCCGTGGGGATCGGTTTCTGTTCCGAGAGTACATAGCAGAGTGAGGCTGCTGGGGTTGAAGCCACTTGTTTGAGTTTTCCAGCTCTAATCAGATCGTCCTCCAAACAGGGAAGTCTCTAAGGAACCAGGAACACAGACCACATCTGCTGGTCACTTCTTTTCCCCCTCATACCTTCCAGCCACAGTCCCTCAATCAACAGCGCCCCTTACTGGCCAGAGGGTTGCAAACCACAGGGTACTGGGGTTTCTCATATAACCGCTGGCAATCTGGAAATGGACATAGCTGTATCATCCATCTCCAGTTATAGAATTTTGAACACACTGTCGAGAGCAGCTCTTGCAATCCCAGCTCAAGTCTCACGGCCATTCCTCTGTCTTGAACTTGGTCTTGGCGAAGTCAGGTCTCTCTGTGGGAGTTTTATCATCACGGGAGCTGCTTCTCCCAAGAAACCAATAACCACCAATACTGTGTGTGATCTTAGCAGATCCAAAGCGTCAAGAAGGCTTCATCAAGATCAGACATTGCGACGGGAGAATCCTGTTCCCTGCAAACAGGATGGATTTGGATTCTAAGTGGTTGAAGTCACAGAGCGGTCATTAAAATAACAAAGAGGCACTGGCCTTTTTCAAGCACCTTTCTGGACTTCTCCAAAGAAATCCTGCTGATGAGAGGACACAGGGTTCATTAGCAATCATCTTGGGTCAGCTGATGACAGGAGTGAAGCCAAGGCTGGCACGGGCGGCGACAGAGCAGGCAAGCAGAGTTGACCTGGGTTATTTTAGGTGAGGGGGTTGGCACAGAGGGAGACAGAGAGGTGGAGGGAGTTTATTTTGGTTGAGGCACTTTATTTTGCTTTCTTGCTTGTGAGGATTCATTTCCCATGGGTAATTTAAAGTTTGTAAGAACCTTGGAATTCCTTGGAGAGAAAGCACCATTGCAAATAAAGAGGCCACAGCACCAGTGACGATGGAGAAAGTGGCTAATGCCGTATCTTTAGATGCTTGGGTTTTGAGTTGGGTAGAGCTTTTCGGCACGTTTGGGAAGTTGCTTCTCATATGCCCAGCTCTAGTTTGGGGGCTTCCCATGTGTTTTTGTGTCTAACATGTATTGTTCTCAGCACTGTGCTGATTTTCCATGTGTTCATTCATTTAATTCTCACAACAACCAAAATGCATTAATTCATTCATTCTGAATCAACGTGTTTAATCAAGAGAATTTGACAATGCCCACCCCCTCTCCTTTGGAAAATAGGGGTTAGCCTAGCAAACTGCTCAGGGTCAGCCTTCTTAATCCCTTTCAATGCCATTGTCAATATATTGAACCCTATTCGGGAATCAGCAATGACGTTCCGTGCCTGCTCCATCAAGTCTCATTTCCTCTGCCTTGCTCAAAAAACCTTTTATAACCCTCTTTATAACGCTCCCACTTCCTCTTCTTCTAGCTGCACCTCTACTTCTCCAAACAAATGTAGAATCCCTGTGGCAGTGAGTCGAGTGTCCTGGGTGAGGTGGGAGCTATCGTTCATAATCAGTGTTGCTATTACCTAGTAAGACACATTGCACCCCACAGAATATACCCATTGCTTTTTCTTCAACTTTGGGGCACATACCGAGTCTTCACTATACACAGAGACTGCAGGTGGATAGACATCTCTCAGTGGCTTTTCTAGGCAACTTGTTCCCGTTACCCTAGTATGTATGGACATAACCTCAGCTCTCGACTCTCGGGGAGCACCATCTGGTCATCCATGTGAAAAGAAGAGACAACTCTACCCTGTTATAAAAACATGCCTGACACTTGGAAATAAAGCAAGGGAGGACTGCCCTTCAGTGCCAGCCTGGGGCACTCAGGGTCATCACATTCTCCAGGGAATGTGCCTTTGCTTGACCCATTATTGGGCCCAGATTCTGATGTTACATGTTAACTTGTAGATTTTTACAAAATATTTTCCCTTTTTCTTTTTTATTTTTCTTATTTATTTATTTCTTTTTATTATTATTATTATTATTTTTTTTTTTTTTTGAGATGGAGTCTCACTCTGTCGCCCGGGCTGGAGTGCAGTGGCATGATCTCGGCTCACTGCAACCTCCGCCTCCTGGGTTCAAGAGATTCTCCTGCCTCAGCCTCCTGAGTAGCTGGGACTATAGGCACATCCCACCATGCCCAGCTAATTTTTGTATTTTTAGTAGAGACGGGGTTTCACCATGTTGGCCAGGCTCGTCTCGATCTCTTGACCTCATGATCCGCCTGCCTCGGCATCCCAAAGTGCTGGGATTACAGGCGTGAGCCACCGTGCCCGGCATCCCTTTTGATTTCTAAATAATTTTAAAATTTTAGAAATGTTGGAAGAATAATGCAAAGACCTGTTTTTCTTAATTCACTTGAGTAATAAGTTGCTGACATGATGCCCATCACCCTAAAATACTTTCATGTGTATCTCCTATGATTGTGAAAGTCACCCACTTTCATGATCTAAATGCAACCATCAAAATGAGGAAATTAACATCGGTACATACTATCATCTCCTTCTCAAATGCCATCCACACTTCTCTAGTTGTTTCAATCTCGCTAAACTTTTATAGGCAAGGGACCCAATCCAGGGTTGTTCATCACACACAGTTGTCCCATCTCTTTAGTCTCCTTTAATCTATAACAGTTTCTGTCTCTCATGGCCTTGACACTTTTGACAATTATAGGCTAATTATTCCGTAGATGTTCCTTAGTGTAGGTTTTTCAGGTGATGCCTCATTACGAGGATCAGGGATGTCTTTGGCAGAAACATCATCATAGAAGTGATGCTGGGTTCATCTTGTATCTGGCCAAGTGGCACATGATTTTAATTTACCCCAGTCCTGGTGACTTACATGTAAATGAAATAATGAAGGTGATGTTTTCTATGTGCCTCCACTGTAAAGTTACTTTTTTCCCCCTTTGTAACATACAAGGATCTTGTGGGGAGGTATGTGAGCCTTTGCAAATATCCCATTCTTCATCAGACTTCACTCACTGTTTTTAATATCCATCACTGTTTCTTGGTTGGATGATTATGATGGTTGCCAATGAATGATTTTCTAATTCCTTCACTTTCCCTATATTTATTAGTTGGAATTAGTAATTTTTTTGTAGAGATAGGGTCTCACTATGTTGCCCAGCCTGGTCTCAAACTCCTGGGCTCAAGCAACCCTCCCACCTCAGCATCCCAAAGTATTGGGATTCAGTTGTGAGCCACTGTGCCTCGCCATATTAGTTGGAATTCTGCTTTTTCCACCTATACATTCATCTGTTTGTTTATATCGGTAGGAACTCAAGCGTACTTATTTTACTTATCAGGTGATACTCTGCTCCTATCGTTATTCATTTTTATGCCTCAATTGTCCCAGGTCTGGCTGGTAGGAGCTCCTTCACTCTGGCTTCTGGGTTCTCTGGACATGTGCCTATAATTCTTTGAGCCCTTCTTTACTTCCTGGCACAAGATGTTCTAGCTTCATCTTGTACTTTCCCTGACTCCTCATCCAGCCTTGGAGTTGGCCATTTCTCCAAGGACTTTGGGTTCCTTTAAGTGGGGACTTTAGGAACCAAGATCTGAGCACTGATGTATTGTCTGCTCCTGGGTGGCACTGTTCCCAGGCCCTCCCAGTGAACGGAGCTAGGCTATGTTTATATACGAGTTTACACTGACACTTCCAATTCCAGTCCAACACCAAAGGGCTTATTCTAGGATTTTTCCCTTCCACATGTGTAACTCCCTTCTTCATCGATGAGAAACCTGGTTCCCTCATCGACCTTAATATACATGATATTCATAAGGTCCGGAAACAGTTAAATATATATAATATCATTAGAGCCATCTCCAGTCTGTAAAATAATAATCATAATGTTGTTTTCTATGCATTCAGAATCTACAGACACCCCGTATTGGTTATTGGACCGGTCCTTCAGTGTATATACAGTGCCACTGTGGCACCCCTCACAGCCTGCACAGGCACTGTCACAGCCCCCGCCACGCCACATCCTCCTACTCCTATTCCCTGGGAGTATCACACTGCCAAGATGACTCCCCACCGGCATCGCTCGAATTCACTACTGGGCTAAAAGAGTGCCTGGATTCTCCTTCCTCACCACGGATTGCACGATCAGATGTCCCAGCTGTTATCAAAGCCTTCATAAGGTCTGGAGTTCAGCAGGAAAGTCCAGGTGAAATAGGCTTGTCTTGCCACGTATCCCTGTCACCCCTGTTGTTCTTTTTGTCCCTCTCAGTTTAGTAGCTGGTAGTTTAGTAGTAGTAGTCCCTCCAGTTTCCATCTGCACACCATTGTTCCGGTGGCCCCCTCTCCTGGAACACAATCCCTACCTTCTCTGCACCCTTGGGGCACAGTTCAGCCCCGTGCTTTCCACAAAGCCTGGTCTGGTCCCACAATCCCTCTCAGGACTTCTCTTTTGTTCCCTGCCATTGTCCTCTGGATGCTCCATCTAACCCTTGCTTACATGCTGTGACTTACTGTTCTCTGTATCAAAGGAATAGTGTAGCAGGCTCTGTAACTATTTCACAAGGGCGCGAGGACACGACTGCTTTACAGCCCCTTAGCATCCAATCAGAAGCTCGTCTCCTCCATACTCATTAAAAGGGCTACAATAAGAAACAAAACAAAACAACCAGAAAATAACAAGTGTTGGTGAGGATAGGGAGAAACTGGAACCCCTGGGCACCATAGGTGAGAATGTAAAATGGTATAGCCTCTAGGGAAAGCAGTATGGCTGTCTCTCAAATAATTGAAAATGGAAATACCATATAATTCAACAATTCCAATTCTGGGTAAATACCCAAAAGAATGGAAAGCAAGGATTTGAAGAGATATTTGCACACCCATGTTCAGAGCAGCACTATTCACAATAGCCAAAAGGTGGCAGTAACCCAAATGTCCATCAAAACAAAATGTAGGCCGGGTGCTGATCACCTGAGGTCAGGAGTTTGAGACCACCCTGGTCAACATGGTGAAATCCTGTCTCTAGTAAAAATACAAAAATTAGCCAGGTGGGGTGGCTCACACCTGTAGTCCCAGCTACTTGGGAGGCTGAGGTACAAGAATCATTTTAACCTTGGAGGTGGAAGTTGCAGTGAGCTGAGACAGTACCACTGCACTCCAGCCTAGGCAATAGAGTAAGACTCCATCTCAAAAAAAAAAAAAAAAAAAATGTAGCATAGATATACATTTAAAGGAAGAAAATTCCAACACATACAACAACATAGATGAACCTTGTGGGCATTATGCTTAGCGGAATAAGCCAGACATAAAAGGGCAAATACTATGTGATTCCACTTACATCAGGTATCTAGATGAGTCAAATTCCTAGACAGAAAGTAGAATGGTGATTGCCAGGGTTTGAAGGGAGCAGGCAGTGGGGAGTTACTGTTTAATGGGTACACATTTTCAGTTTTATAAGACCAGAGGAGTTTTGTATGGCTGGATGGTGTTGATGGTTGCACAGCAATGTGAATGTTTTGTTTGTTTGTTTGCTTTTTGAAACCAAGGCTCGCTCTGTCGCCCAGGCTGGAGTGCAGTGGCACAATCTCGGCTCACTGCAACCTCCACCTCCCTGGTTCAAGCAATTCTCCTGCCTCAGCATCCCGAGTAGTTGGGATTACAGGCACGTACCACCACGCCCAGCTAATTTTTGTTTCAGTAGAGACGGGGTTTCGCCATGTGGGTCAGGCTGGTCTCGAGATCCTGACCTCAGGTGATCCACCCGCCTCAGCCTCCCAAAGTGCTGGGATTACAGGCATGAGCCACTGCGCCTGGCTGTGAATGTTCTTAATGCCACTGAACTGTACACTTAAAAAATGGTTAAGATGGTAAATTTTGGCTGGGCGTGGTGGCTCACGCCTGTAATCCCAGCACTTGGAGGCCAAGGCTGGCGGATCACAAGGTCAGGAGATCGAGACCATCCTGGTCAACATGGTGAAATCCCATCTCTACTAAAAATACAAAAATTAGCTGGGTGTGGTGGTGTGTGCCTGTAATCCCAGCTACTCGGGACCCTGAGGCAGGAGAATCACTTGAACTAGGGAGTCGGAGGTTGCAGTGAGCTGAGATTGTGCCACTGCACTCCAGCCTGGGGGACAGAGTGAGACTCAGTCTCAAATAAAAAAAATAAAAAATAAAAAAAGGTGGTAAATTTTATGTTACATGTATTTTATCATAATTTTTAAAAAATTAAAAAGCTTGTCTGCTCATCTGTAAGGTGGGGAGGTGATGGTTGTGAAAACCAGACGATGTGAAATACATAAAACACTAAGTACGAAGTTTGGTGTGTAGTAGGTGCTTAATAAATGACGATTATCATTATGGTTTTACAAAGTGGTCGGTAAATAACAGATTAACTGATTAATGGACTAAGAGATATATTGTTTCTCCTCCAAGGAAAGCTTTCTTCATTCATATGACAAAGAATGGAGTGAAGGGATGGCTTCATCGGAAGAGTTTGGCAGGCTTTTTATGTAGAGGCTCATGGGGTTGACTGACAGCATGTGACGGCCCATTGCAAGGGTCCCTCCCACTGCATCCAAACTTGGACCATTAGAGTCATTTCTCTGGCATCAGCATCATCTCCAGAAGGCCCCTCTGTAAAAGTGCATATGTTAACCTAGAGGGAGAATCCATTAGCACCCTAATCCCCATTAGCAAGGAGTGTGTGGCTGGATTATCTTGCTGTCACCTGGCAGGAAGCAGGATCCTGTAGAGAAGGACACCAGTTAGCATATTGTTGTGGGGGAGAGGGGTGGGAAAGGCAGGAGAACAGCATGTGGTCCAGAGGCCATACCCAGATGGAGGCTGCAGTCAGCTCCCCAGTCAAAGGCAAAGTCCAAGTCAAAGCCATGCTTCCCTTTTGCCCACCTGCTCCAATGCCACCCACAGAGTGCGCCACAGCTCACAGGATGCAGGTCTGGTTGAATCTTACAATAACTTTGTAAGGCAGGTGTCATTAGCTCCATTCTCCTGACAGGAGGATGAGGCTCAAGGCAGCTAAAGGCTTTTGCTGAACATCAAGTGGTGAGCCAGGACTCGAAGCCAGATCTTCTTGTTTCCCTGTTAGGTGCTTGTAGCACAACCAGTATCTGCAGACTATGCTGCTGGAAGGGCTAGCCATCACTGTTATCATAGCGACTGCTGCCTGTGATATGCCAGGTACTGCTGCAAGAAGTTTACATATAAAAGCTCACTTGATCTTCATAACATACTACCTAGGTACAATCATTACATTTATTTGACAGATGCAGAGACAGAGGGGACACAGAAAGGGTTAGTAACTTGCCCCAAACCACACAGCCAGCAAGGTGTAAGTGAGCACCTGCAGTATGGATGAGACACCACTCAAAATGTCATTTTTCTGGCAGCCCTGTGCAGTTACCACAGTGGTCACCCCAGTGGTCAGCTAAAGGCCAAGCCCACCGTTTCTCACTCCTCAGTGGCACAGCTGCCCACCAACACCTGGCCCCCAAGGTCGCTGAGAACAGGTCCCCAGCCTGCTCTGGGTCTTCTAGGTGGACTTTTCCTTTGAGATGGGGCCAATCCCATCATTGCATTGGTTTTGGGGGACATGGGTCTAATTTCATTGTAATCTTCTCCATTGCTATTCAAACAATCAGAAAAATCATATTTGTCTCCTGGGAAGTTTTATTAAAACGGAGTATTATGGCCAAGCGCGGTGGCTCACGCCTGTAATCCCAGCACTTTGGGAGGCCGAGGCAGGCGGATCACGAGGTCAGGAGATTGAGACCATCCTGGCTAACACAGTGAAACCCCGTCTCTACTAAAAATACAAAAAATTAGCCAGGTGTGGTGGTAGGACTACGGGTATAGTCCCAGCTACTTGGGAGACTGAGGCAGGAGAATTGCTTGAACTCGGGAGGTGGGGGTTGCAGTGAGCCGAGATCGTGCCACTACACTCCAGCCTGGGCGACACAGCGAGACTCTGTCTCAAAAAAAAAAAAGCATTATTTATTTTGCTGATTTTAGGAGCTTTTATCTTATCGATTATTTTATTGTTTACATTTCTCTTATTTCAATATGTGTATATTATTCATAATATATTTACATATATTACTTATAATATTTACATATAACAAATGATTGTTAAAATATTTAAACAGTTTCACGTTGTTTGTTTTACCTTAGGAAACTTGTTCACAACACTTAAATTATAGAATATTCTCCAAACTTATTATTTGTTATGTAAAGTTTTCTTCTACCATTTAACCACACAGAAAATGATAAATTTTTTTACATGTAATGCAAATGTGTAAAAATAAATTTTTAAAATATTTAGGCAGTATATGAAAATTTCACAATCTGGAGACATCCAGACATGGCTTATCACCCTGGTTTTACAAAACTGTGAATTCCTGGCACCCAAGTTCAAGTTGGGCATTTGGCTCATTGTAAGAAGTCCCGATTCAGCACCTTAGCCCACTGAATTGCTTTGGAATTTCTGGAATAAAACATTCTACTTCATCCTCAATTCTCTATGCCCAGAAAACATCCTGGCAGCAAGGAGAGGGTCGATTCACCACCATTTATTATCTCTGTGTGTGAGGCACCACACAGAATACATAAATACAAACTCTCCTCTTTCAAAAGAATATATCTAGGAAGATCATGCACATTTCGTTAAAGCACAGTGAGAAAACAGAAGTCAGGTGAGAGTAAAGAATTGGAGACTGGTTAAAATCAGGAGCAGGTGGATGGTTTGTTTCCAAGGAGCTGAGCTGGGCTGAAGCACGCAGCATGTCCCTTGCTGCTCCACTGCACCTCCAGCTGGATTTCCATGTGGTGGTGAAGGTGAGGGGCCGTGCCAATTCATTATGACAAAATGACATATCAAAAAGGTTTTGCTGGCCTACAAAACATGCCCAATAGCAAATATGCATTATCTTATAAGTTAAGAATGCTGTCTTTTAGACGGTTAGCTGGTTGGTTGGTTGGTTTGCTTGTTTGTTTGTTTGTTTGTTTGTTTTGAGACAGAGTCTCGCTCTGTCGCCCAGGCTGGAGTGCAGTGGCGCGATCTCGGCTCACTGCAAGCTCCGCCTCCCAGGTTCACGCCATTCTCCTGCCTCAGCCTCCCGAGTAGCTGGGACTACAGGCGCCCACCACCACGCCCAGCTAATTTTTTGTATTTTTAGTAAAGACGGGGTTTCACCGTGTTAGCCAGGATGGTCTCGATCTCCTGACCTCGCGATCCACCCCCTCGGCCTCCCAAAGTGCTGGGATTACAGGCATGAGCCACCGTGCCTAGCCGGTTAGCTGTTTTTTGACTTTGAAAATCGAAACCATTTCTGACAACAGGCTGAGAACTATGTGATTGGCAAACATTTATCGATGCTGTGAGTCTGGCTGTGATTTTTACTGTGTACACAGCCCAGGACTTCTTGCCTGGAAACACACGTCTAAACAACACAAAAGCCTTCACTGAGCCTAATTTTATCTCCGTCTGCACCTCATTACTGTGTGGAAGCTTGTTTCGTGCAAACAATTGCTGGTTTCTAGCATAACAAGGAGGCCCGTGGTGTCTGTATCGAACATATTCCTCAGAGAATGAGAAATCTCCAACTGGGAAAGAGGAGAGTCTTGTTAAGGCCTGGAAATAGGCTGAAATGTAAATGTGTGTTCCCTTCCACAACGTGCCTAATTGCCCATAAATGTCATTAAGTCAAGAAATGTTTTCCACCAAATTAACTTTGACTCATGATGTCTAATTAGCAGGAGAAGCTGGAAGATAACAACTTATCAGTCACTGTTTAAGAAAACATGTTTAACGGGTGACTTTTGGCTAGCAGCAATGTTGAACCAGGTATTGTAACTGTCAAAACCATGCCTGAGCCCAGCAATTAAGGGCAATGTCTTTTTTTTCAGTGCCAAGAATTTTACAACTCCCTCATGGGTGTTTTTTAAAAATTGTGGTGAGGGCCGGCTTCCTAGGAATCCATTGTGTACATAAACGATAGGTTTGGGGTAGAAGGAAAGAAAACATCGGAGCTCAAAACTCTTTGGCAGAAAATATGGGAGCAATGCACTTAAAAGGGTTGATTCAATTTTTAGCCCTTCTCAACATGAAAGGCTCAAACTCTACTTTGCAATTAAAAGAACATTCACAGAGAGGTTCTACTGCTTACAGAGGGCTTTGCCACACATTCATGCCTCCCAGCAACCCTATTAGGTAGTTGCTATTACTGTCTCCATTTTACTAACAGGTAAACTGAGACCCAGAGAGGCTATTACTTTCCCAGACTCATGTAGCAGCCAGTGGTGGGAATGGAATTTAAGACTAGTATTTTAAGCCTGGGCATAGTGGCTCATGCGTGTAATCCCAACACTTTGGGAGGCCGAGGTGGGAGGATTGCTTAAACCCAGGAGTTCTGGACCAGCCTAAGCAACATAGTGAAACCCCGTCTCTACAAAAAAAAAAAATAATAATAATAATAATAATTACCCAGGTGTGGTTGTGTGCACCTGTTGTCCCAGCTTCTCAGGAGGCTGAGGCGGGAGATGGCTTGAGCCCAGACGGTAGAGGCTGCAGTGAGCCGCGTTTGTGCCACTGCACTCCAGCCTGGGTGACACAGTGAGACCCTGTCTCAAATAATAAAATTAAATAAAAGAAAGCCAGCTTGGCTGGGCATGGTGGCTAACGCCTATAATCCCAGCACTATGGGAGGCCAAGATGGGTGGATCATCTGAGGTCAGGAGTTTGAGAGCAGCCTATCCAATATGGTGAAATCCCGTCTCTACTAAAAATACAAAAAATTAGCCAGGCATGGTAGTGCATGCCTGTAATCCCAGCTTCTCAGGAGGCTGAGGTAGGAGAATCCCTTGAACCCGGGAGGTGGAGGTTGCAGTGAGCCGAGATTGTGCCATTGCACTCCAGCCTGGGCAACACGAGCGAAACTCTGTCTCAAAAAAAAAAAAAAAAAGGAAAAGAAGAAAGCCAGCTTTTGTGACTCTGACGTTGAAACCATGGCTCCCAGTCGGCTAATGCCTCCCTCTTCAGCAAGCATTGCTGAAAATGGGGTCCCTGAACTTACATGGGGAGAAATTACATCCTTATTTACATTACCCACTAACTGAACATTTGAATTTGATTACGAACGTAGGGCACAAACCACCGTCGTATTTGCAGTTCCTACACCTTCCTCACCAGTCCAAATCGCTGACATTTTCAAGTTGTGTTACAATTGTTGGAGACCTCCTGAAATACTGTTTACACTCTTACTTTATCTGTTAGACTTGCCACTCAATCTTGTTATTTAATGTGCTTTCAAATAACTGCATAATTCTGCATCACAGATCTGTATCTGTAAAATATTTTCAGCATTATATTTCCATATAATTGGTTTCCTTTTATTCATGAGTATTTTATTTTATGCATTTAAAAATGTTATTCTGAGGAGTAGTTCGGAGGCTTCACCACACCACACAGAACAGGGGCAGGGCTTCGGCTCTGGAGCTGCCATATTTAACAGTGAGGCTCCGTAGCTGCCATATTATTTAGTACTTGCTGGCTGGCAGAGCCAGAAATCCACATGGAAATTGTGAGTGCATGTGCGCTTGGGTGTCTTGCAGAAGACAGCACAAAGCACCTTTTAAGTATAAGCAGGACATCAGCCCTGACCTTGGTGGGACCTCGCACTTTGAGATCTGAGGTGCACTCTGACTTCTTGGGAGGAAGGGGAGGCTGAGCAGAGATACTCCTCAGTCTCCCCTATTCAGGCTCGTTCAATCAATGCACTGTCCTGTCCCCTAAGTTAGTCTACATGAGAGCAGTGCTTCCTTTCCTAATGAGAACAAGCGTGGAAGTCACCACTATACATGTAAGCACTGGCAGAATTGCAGGATGTGTTGCCAGCGCTGGGAAGATGCACACCCGCAGAAGAAAGCAACAGCAGAGAGCGCGGCAAACCACAGCCACGGTGCGGGGCTTCACACCCAGCACGCTCCCAGAACCACGGAGCATCAGGCAGCGCCGGCATTCTAACCCCGCGGGCCCTCGCATGACGGCAGAGGCGTTGGTGTTTAGGTTTTTTGTAATTAATTAACTGCCTTTCTCTCGGCCTTCAACCTGGCCTCTGGAAAGCATTTGGGAAGCCACTGCCTAAAAGGAACAGAGAGGATTTGGAGAGAGGCTGGGAATAAGGAGAGAGGCGAGGAGGGAGGGAGGAAGAACTAGGGTTGTAACGGAAACTGAAAATATATACTTGAAACCCAGGCAGAGTGGCTACAATAGTTGGTGGGGTTTTTTAATCTTAGGGGTGGGAGCAGAAGTTGTTCACATGCACCTAAATTAGTGGCGTCAATTTAAGCAGAGTCATTCTACAGCAAGCATTGGACATTGTCACAGGAAAAGAGCACTTTGAGGACTCATGAGGAGTTGACTTTGTGGAGGCTCAGAAAAACAGGCCCCTCTGGCAGGTCAGAGAGGAACAAAGAGAATCCCCGTTGCTCTGCAGCAAATGTATGTGGCCTGCTTTGCCGTGGAGCTGTGTGGAGCCAGCGCTCCAGCCAAGGAGGGCACAAGCCACAAGACCACTCCCTGCCCACCCTGGAGGAGGATGGGACCCCTTGTGTCCCAAGAGCCTAGGACTGAGTCACTGAACACCAAAGTTGTTTGAAAGAGAAAAGAAAAGGATAGTAAGGCACTTGAGGTTCTACGCAAATGTACCTCCGAGGCCAGGTGTGCGGAAAGAATGCCCCTCCATGGCTGTGTCAAGAAAAGGAGAGGTGGAGGAAGGGGAGGTTTGTGAAGGCAGTGGGCATGGAAGCTATGAAAACAGACCCTGAGGAGAGGACAGGTTCGTGGGACATGGTGATCCTCAGTCACCCACTCTGTGGGGCAAGAGCCTTGCACACATGGGATCCATTTGTCTCCGAGGTAGGTTCTAAGCCCCTCACTTCACAGATGAGAAGCTGGGGTTCAGAGAGATGAAGTGACTCACCCAAGTTAACTCAATGAATAAGCCTCGGAGCCAAGCAATGGAGCCAGCTCTGTGTGTTGCTAAGACACACACTTTTCACCCAGCTCAGGGGGTGTCAGCCTCAGGGAGGCTGGCACCCCCCCAGCAAAACAACCAGACCGGGAGTACTTTGAGGCAGAGATTGCCCCCTTGGACACCTCTTTACTCTGGTGCCTGCTATAGATTTGGCATATAGTAGGTGCTCAATTAATATTTGTTGAATGATTGAATTTATGAATTCAGTGATTTAAGAATTTTGAATGAATGAATTTGTGAATAAACCAAATTTGGTTTCTTGAGGTCATAGCTTAAGAGGCATTCTCAGAAAGTGCTCTATACCCCACTCCATACCCCAGATCCCCAAAGACTTTCTCAGAGGTGTTTTCTAGTTGCTAGAAGTGGGAAAAATGGGAAACCTTCTGCAGGGCTTGGGGGCTGATGAGACCCAAGGAAACCAACAGCACGAGCAGAGGCCTCCACAGAGGCAGAAGGACAGCCCAGAGCCCGGAGTCCTGGGCTCCTGTGGGGGCTGATTTTATTTATTTACAGAATGTATTGATACTTCTTTCCAAAAACAACTTTGAAATGACTGCCTGCTGCAGTCAGAGGAGTACAAAATAAGACAGGGACAGAATCCACTGGAAGTTCAAGGACAGGAGGTTTGCTTGGCAAAGGTCTGGGTTCTGCATGGAGTTCTCAACTCATCAGAGCAAGTGGAAGCTGGGCTCGAGCCAAGAGAGAAATCAGAAAGGGGACATCAAGAAAGGAAGAGAGAAAACACTGGAGATGCAGAAAAAGGAAAGGAAGAGGTAGTCAATTAAGAGCCTGGAACCTGGGGTGGGACCCAGCAGGTGGTAACCTGAGACTCACTTCCTGCCAGAACAGACAGGAGCAGTTCAGATGGCCTCTTCCAGGAAAGAGGTGGCTGCCATGGTGGTGGATATTTCCCTACAGAGCAGGATCTTTTGCAGCGGAGTGTCTGAGTGCATCACCAAAGTCTCTTTCCTCCCATCCTAAACTTACCATTAGATACACAATGGATTCATAGGAAGCCCGTGCTCACCACGGTTTTTATTTTATTTATTTATTTATTTATTTATTTATTTATTTATTTATTTATTTGAGACGGAGTCTCACTCTGTTGCCCAGGCTGGAGTGCAGTGGCACAATCTTGGCTCACTGCAAGCTCCACCTCCTGGTTTCACCCCATTCTCCTGCTTCAGCCTCCGGAGTAGCTGGGATTACAGGCGCCCGCCACTATGCCCAGCAATTTTTTGTATCTTTAGTAGAGACAGGGTTTCACTGTGTTAGCCTGAATGGTCTCGATCTCCTGACCTCGTGATCTGCCCGCCTCGGCCTCCCAAAGTGCTGGGATTACAGGCGTGAGCCACGGCACCCAGCCCTCACCACAGTTTCCAAAAATCATCTGTGGGGGAGTTGTAAAATTCTTGGCACCAAAAAAGAGATATTGTATCTAATTGCTGAGCCCAAGCATGGTTTTGACACATGAGTTCCACAATGGGAAATATTTCTCCCAAACTCTAGGTTCATAAATAGACCTGGCACTGGTGTCCTCAGAACAGACAACTTTGGATCTGTCATGTCCTTTTGTTACATTTCCTCCCCCTTTAATTTGAGGGAGTGCAATTGAATATGGCAGACTGGTATTTAGATTGCAAGCTGTTGTCACATTCCAACTGGCGTATGATCTCTTTGGGGGCCAGTATTGTGTGTTCTGGGGCTCTTCTGTTGGAGGCTAATATGGTTTGGCTGTGTCCCCACCCAAATCTCATCTCGAAGTGTAGCTCTCATACTTCCCACGTGTTGTGGGAGGAACCCGGTGGGAGATAGTTGAATCATGGGAGCAATTTCCCCCATACTGTTCTCATGGTAGTGAATAAGTCTCATAAGATCTGTTGTTTTTAGCAGGGGTTTCCCCTTTCACTTGGCTCCCATTTTCTCTCTTGCTGCCACCATGTAAGAAGTGCCTTTAGCCTTCCGCCATGATCGTGAGGCCTCCCCAGCCATGTGGAACTGAGAGTCCACTGAACCTCTTTTTCTTTATCAATTACCCAGTCTGGGTGTGTCTCTATCCACAGCATGAAAACACACTAATAAAGAGGCTCTGTGCATAATGGTTAAGAGCTTGAGCTGAGGGTCAGATAGTCCTGGTTTCCAAACATCAGAGTGTCCATCTATAAAATGGCATTCATACAGAGGTGATGCACATAGATCACCTCACATGCCTAGCACAGTCAGTGCTCAGTAAATGTCACTACTGATGTTATGCCTCATCTTCAGAGCCTCTGGACTTACAGGAGTGGGAAGTGTAGTATTGCTTAGAGGGTAGGAGTCCCCTTTGCGTTGCACTTTCTACAAGAGTGGTGGTTAGGAGGTCGCTGATCTCTTTGAGACTCTAATGAAAACTATGAACCTTCTTCCCAGAATAGCACATACATGTATGTGTGAGTGCACACTCATGCACACGTTTTTGCCTTCAAGCTCAGGGAGCTCATAGAATGCCATCCCAGAGCCTACCCTTGCACCCCTCTCTGGGCACCAAGTTGTGATTAGCCCATTTGGGAGCTGAGATACAGCTATCCAGTTTGTCCAGGAGACACTACATCAAGCCAAATGACAGCTGCGAAGACCCAACCCAGGCCCCCATCAGACACCCTCCCTCAGTCTGGGTGGAAAGGACTTTGTACATCGAGTTCACCAGGGAGGTAAAAGATAAAAGTGTCTGTATGTGACTTGGAGTCTTTATTTCATTCTACTCATATTGGGGAGAAGGAATTGTCAATAGTATCTGACACAATAAAGTGAAAGTTAAATCATTTTGTCAACAATCTCCAGATAAATGTACTCCAGCAAAATTAACGAAGGTCCTGATTAACCATGCCCTTTAGTTTGGGACGGGGGTAAAATACAAATATATGAGTGATTGGTGCTCATACAAGGAAGAGGAGCCTTACTGTTTAAACACATTAGGGCCATATTGATGTCACTGTAGAGCTATGACTATGTAAAGTACCAGTGTGGCTAGGCATTGTGACCTGTACCTGCAATCCCAGCTACATGGGAGGCTGACGCAGGAGGATTGCTTGAGGCCAGGAGTTCAAGGCCAGCCTGGGCAACATAGAAAGACCCTATCTCTAAAACAATTAAAAATGAATCAGTTATAATAATAATTTTAACAACCATTAAATAAATAAGGTACCAGTGTGATACCAATGACATCTCGCTTAGATAGTGCCAGTTCTGTAGTCCTGTGATCTTCTTTGCCCAAGGTCACACAGCCCCCCAACTGGTGAACTCAACTGGAGAGGGTTATCCAGTATGACTTATGGGATGCACAAAAGTGTGACTTGGAGATAAACTAGTTGAAATTGTCTCCTCTTGTAATCTTTATTTTCTTGGAGAAATAGTGAAGAAATTCATATTATAAAAGCTCTGCAAAAGTGAACTGACCACCTAATTAGTCCAGGTGAATATTTAAACCACTGTGGAAAAGTTGATTTTTCCATTTGCTATTGCTGTGTAATGAACCAAAACCTCAGTGGCATAAAACAGTAGTCATTTATCATCACCCACATATTTGCATGTTTACAGGGCTGGCTTGGTCTTGGCTGATCTGGACTTGGCGCCTCTGATCCTGGTGTCTCTCCTCCTCCTGGACCCACTGGCTGACTGGATATGTTCCTATCATGGCATTGGCAGAAGCACAAGGGAGAGAGCCCGACCCCACAAGTACTTTCCAAGGTCCTTGACTGAGTTGGGTCCACTAATAGCCTGTTAGCCAAAGCCACAAAGCCACCCAAATTCCATAGGCACACCCAAAGCCAAATGGCAGGGCAGCTATTGGGGAGGGGAAAGGGGCAAATATTTCTGAATGGTAATCTAATCTTCCCAGAGTGAGAGAGAGGGAGAGGGAAAGCTTAAGAGAAATAAGATGTTTTGCAGTGGTTCTCAACTTTGCATATTAAAGCTACCTAGAGATGTTTTTTGAATACCTATGCATGCATCCAACCTCAAAGATTCTGTGCTAGGGTGTGGTCTTGACATGGAAGTCAAGTATGAAAACCACTCTCTAAAGATTCCCCAGAGCCCTTCCTCAAGAGCAGTGATCTCACCACTAACTGCACATCAGAATCACCTCGGGAGCTTTTACAAATTACACTTGCTAGAGACCTGCCCCAGACCAGCATGTTATTTTTTTTTAAGCATCCCGGCTGGGTATGATGGCTCACACCTGTAATCCCAGCACTTTGGGAGGCCAAGGTGGGCAGATCACTTGAGGCCAAGAGTTTGAGACCAGCCTGGCCAACATGGCAAAATCCTGTCTCTACTAAAAATACAAAAATCAACCAGGCATGGTGGTGCACGCCTGTAATCCCAGCTGCTCGGGAAGCTGAGACAGGAGAATCGCTTGCGCCCAGGAGGCAGAGGTTGCAGTGAGCTGATACCGCACCACTGCACTCCAGCCTGGGCCACAGAGGGAGACTCTGTCTCAAAAAAAAAAAAAAAAGCATCCCTGACTATTCTAACATTCAGGCAGGTTTGAGAACAATGGTTGCTTGAGAGCCATAACACCCCAGTTCAGTTCTTTTATTCATGACACAAAGATTATTGAATGCCTACGGCTATATGTGCTAGGGCCTGGTGACACCCGGGTGAGCCCAAATGGACACAGACTTTTCTCTCCCAGAGCTTAGTGCAGGAAACAGTCAATTAAATTATTACATTAACGAATGAGGAAGAGGCTCTGGTGGAAAGGAACGTGAGTCTGTGACAGCAACAGCAAACCCTCGGGAAGTCACAGAAGGCTTCCTTGAGGAGGTGTTCTGGGCCTGGGCCTGGCTGTAAATGCAAGGAGCCCCTAGAGTTAAATAGAAAGTAGGAGCAGGCTCAGCATCGCCTCCACCACATCTCAGTGCTGTTCCAGTGAACAAAGACATACCGTGCAGGAAGATTTGGAGGGGGGTGGGGTCTAGGTGCCTCAGCAGACACCAAATGGGCTGGAAGAGACAAAGCTGACAGGCAGATCCACTGATCACCACATGGTAGAAGGGAGATAGAAGGCTCCTCGCCTCTTCTCCCCTCCCCAGGGGCAGCTGCCATCAGTGGACGCATTGAAAGGACCAAGCCCCCATCTGGAAGTGCTGGAGGGGAGACGGACTGGGAATGGTGAAGTTGCAAGGAAGGAGATCTAGGTGATAGAAAGTTCTGGAACCGTAGGTGTTTGCGGCTAAGAGGTGTCTCAGTTTGGTGGACATTTCAGCTCCTAGACTCCATGAGCTTTGGAGTTCTGGAGGTTTGCAGGGCTGGGGGCGGTGGTACAGTGGAGCAGGTTTGCACAGGTGCCAAGTGTACACATCTCAAGTCTGCTTAGTGACATTCTGTCAGGGGCTCAAAATCAGCCGTGATGGGAGTATTTACACCATGGAAATCAGTAAATGCCAAAAATCAGGGCTCTCTTTTATCTCCACCTCAGGAGAGCCAGTTGTTAGACCTTTGTATCACACCACTGGCTGGAAGGAACTTTTAGCTTGGAAATCCTTAATTGATGAGCTCCAGGCCAATCAAGTCAGGGTTCAGAAGCAAGGCAAGGGAGCTGACATAGAACTGAAGATGCAGGAAAGAAGGCAAAGCTACGGAGAGTGAGCATTTGGCTGGAAATTCCTGTTGGGTCTATCTCCAGAACCCAGGAGGGGTGGACATATGGACATAAGAGGTTGAGGCCATTTATGTGCAATGAGTTCTTAAGCAGATCACTTTTCTAGCCCACAGGGCTTGTCTTATTGCAGGACCGGGCAATTTTTTGAGTTGCCTTCTAATGCTAACATGTATGAGTTTAACTATATATATCTGTACATGGAAATTTAACTAGCAATATGGAAGGAAACCCACAAGCCACATCACTGGTCCTGTCCACAAGCATGGGTAACATAAAACGAGGTGGATTTATTCATTCGTCAATTCATTTGTCAAATTCGAATTATTTTTGAGACGTGCTGTGATGCAGCATCTCTCTTCCTAAGCATTGTGTATGATATTAAGAAAATTTGCCAAAGCTCACTCCCTACCCACCATCTCTACCTCTCCTCTCTCCTGCCCTGTGCCTCCAACATCTGGATTGCACACCAGAGGGTATGGGAAAGCAGAACAAAACCAGATGAGGAATCTGGAAGTCAGGTGTAGCAGATGCTGTCAATGTCCCATCAATATCCCCTGCTCTGCCAAAAGCCCTTCAAGATGCTTCTTTCGCTGAGGTCTTTTTCTGGCCTTGAGGCCACAGTTGGCCTGTGTGCACAGTGAACCATGGAGGTGGTGCAGTGTTCATGCCCCTGGAAGCAGCTTCAGGCAGTGACGATGGGAACTGAGGAGCCCAGCCCTGGTTGTTCTTCACTGTCCCCCAGAGTCCCCAGAGAGCTGAGCTCATTTCCCACAGCAGTAACTAGCTTGATAACCCATTTTTTACTGGCTCTCTCCCCTTCCCCACTCCCCTACCAATGTTTCCTGTTATCATCTCCCAAATAAATAATTTGCATCAGAATCTTTGTCTCAGAGTGGGCTTCTGGAAGAATCCAAATGAAAACAGTGGGAGTCTAACAGTGGGCTGGGAAGCTTCAGAAAACTGCTGGACCTCTCTGAAACTTGCTTTCCTCTTCCATAAAGTGGGTTCCCATAAGACTGTCTGTCCCTTACCCCCTCACAGAGAGGACGCAAGGTGGCATGAGGCAAGAGGTGCAACAGGGCCTGGGAGAAGCCACAGCACCCACAGTGGGGACGTCTTATGCTGGTTTGGAAGATGTTAGATGTCTCAGAGAAAGACAGACGTTATTCCCTGGAGAGCTTCTGAGAGGGTAAAGACATATTTGACGTAAAGTTGTTTTGGAACTGGATCTTACCCCAAAATAGAGAGAATGAGAGAAAGGCAGGAAGGCAGGCAAGAAGGAAGGGAGGGAGGGAGGAAAGAAAGAAAGAAAATAGAAAATTGAAATTTGTATGATTTTCTCATTTTACAACCCAACAGAGTCACTGGCATTTGGGGGCTGTCCTTAAAAGATTTGGAGAATGCAGGCTGGGCACAGTGGCTCATGCACTAATCCCAGCACTTTGAGAGGCTGAGACGGGCAGATCACCTGAGGCCAGGAGTTCAAGATCAGCCTGGCCAATATGATGAAACCCCACCTCTACTAAAAATACAAAAATTAGCCAGGTGTGGTGGTAGGAGCCTGTAATCCTAGTTACTCAGGAGGCTGAGGCAGGAGAATGGCTTGAACCCAGGAGACAGAGGTTGCAGTGAGCCAAGATCACACCACTGCACTCCAGCATAGGTGACAGAGCAAGACTCTTTCAGAAAAAAAAATGGTTTGGAGAATGTGTAACAACATGATCCTCAAGAAAATTAAAATAACTTATGCTGCATAATTGAAATAGAGAGAGTCTTTAATTTTCCAAGTCACAGAGCTACAAATATGTACAGATAAAACTGACAGGATGTATAAATGTTAGCAAACTTCCCCCTTTAAAAAAGAGAATTCTCTTTGTCAACATTTGTTCTCATATCAGCAAATTAGGGAAAGGACCTAAATGTTCAATTAAATACTCTTTGGATCAGAAAACCACGGAGAGAAACGTGTAGCTGTCCCAAGTGTGTTCCTGGTTTACCTCATTGTTTCTGAGCTCTGCAGCCTGACACATACGGTGCATAATATTATCCAAACAGCATCACACGCATGTGCCCAAAGGGACAGCCACATCCCCAGTCCCAGCTCTGTGCCTTATTTTTAAAGCTTTGGGGCTTTTTCAACATTATTTTTGTGCTGTAAGGAAAGAATGAAGGGGCAGGGGGATGGGAAAAGAATTGAAAATAACAAGTTTCAAACATGCCCCTAACCCACATGCCAAAATATGGCTTTCTAATGAGAAGACTGCACAGCACAAAGCTGTGGCCCTAGGAAAGTGCAGATGTTATGGGTACCCCCCTTCATACCGCAGCAGAACGATGAGTGCACAGCTGGTGAGAGACCCCACTTCCCTCAACTTCTAGAAAAACTGGAGCGATTCAGGCTGGGTGTGGTGGCTCACGCCTATAATCCCAGCACTTTGGGAGGCCGAGGTGGGCGGATCACCTGAGGTCAGGAGTTTGAGACCAGGCTGGCCAACATGGCAAAACCCTGTCTCTACTAAAAAAAAAAAATTACAAAGATTAGCCGGGCAAGGTGGTGTGCACCTGTAGTCCCATCATTCAGGAGGCTGAGGCAGGAGAATCGCTTGAACCCAGGAGGCAGAGGTTGCAGTGAGTGGAGATCGTGCCACTGCACTCCAGCCTGGGCTCCATCTCAAAAAAAAAAAAAAAGAAAGAAAGAAAGGAAAAAAGAGAAACTAGAGAGATTCACACTCCAGGGCAATGGATCTTGCTTCTATAAGTCCGAAACTTTTCCAGCAAGTTGTTTAGGATGGAAGGATTAGAGGAAACAAGAAGCAGGGAATGCACCCGTCGACACCACCCTGCTAACAATTTATGCGTTTTTTAAAGTTGTCTTCTTTTTTAATTCTTAAAAGTTCACACTGAGCCAGACAAGTTTCAATCCCATATAAATTCAGATGATGAATCCACACAAAGCTCCGGAAGATTTGCAATGGAAATGGCCACCGGCCCTTAACTACAGAGCCCAGTGCGACACTTACAGGGTGTCTGATTTGGAATTCAAATTCCACTCAAGACAATGGTCCTTTATTAAGTTTCTGACATTCATTACCTTGCCTGCTGGCTGGGCCATATCTCACTGATCACTTATCCTGGGAGGCATTCTAACTCTTCACCCAAACACATTAAGAAGGTGAACTGACCAAAGGGAACCACACAAAGAGATAAAGTGCTGTGCAAAACTGAGTCTGACAAAGCCCCTGCTCTCTGCCTCACGCCATCCTTTGCTGGCCACACCCATTTGCCTTTCCGAGCCATGAAACCGAAAGGGTTGTCTCTGTGGCTGAGCCAGGTACCTGTTGACCACCCTTTCCCCCTCTCCAGTTCAAATCCTCTGCTGCTGTCAGTGACACATGCTTCCTGGCTCATCTGGGTGGCCCCGCCTCATTAGGAAGGGATTTGGTGCCTGTTAGTTAATTGAGGCCCGTTCCTGCCACCTGCCACTCGCAGGCCTCATCTGCACACTAACTGCTCCTAATTGTCATCATACGGCAGGATCCCCGCAACAACTTGAGAACAGATCCTGAGCAGCCCGTGCAGGCTCCACGACGGTCCAGGGAGCTGAGGCTCAGGGAGCATCGGGCACTGTGACGATTTAGCAAGGGGCCAGACGTTTGGAGAAGAAAGGCACTTTGCATCAACATCAGTGTGAAAGTTTCTCCTTTATCATACTCTCCAGTGCCACTTTATAGCTAGGATGAATAAAAGGCTTCATCTGTACAGAGACAAACTCAATGGAGAACAAATGGCTCAGCATCGCGGTGCACATCACGCAGAAATGGTGCAGCTTATCCACGCACAACTGGAGCTGGCGCTTTGGCTTAACTTCTCCTATTGAGAAGTGGGAACATGTTTAGGATATCAGAAAGTACCCCCACACCCTGTTTTGAAAGAGTTTGAGTAGAAAAAGGTGCAGAGGTGAGTGCCAGAAGCTGATCAGCCTCTTGAGGTTGGAGAGGGGAGTGGGGGAAGAGACACAGGATGACACAGAAGGAGAAAGTCAAACACACTCAGAGACATGAAGCAAAAAGAGACGGAGGGAAAACGCAACATCCAGTGGAAGAGTCGGAAGGGTCTTTGGTGTAGGTACAGAACACATATTTGGGGGAAATGGAAATACATTCAAGACGCAAGCTGTGAGGACTAAGGAGAGAGAGAGTGAGAAAGGGGGAAAGGAGAGTCTATCATTATAGGAAGTCACAGGATTTAGGGGCTCAGGAACCACATCTGGAGGGAATCACTCTGGACTTAATAGAAATTAGGTTACAGTAAGTAATACAATTAGTTTGGTTTTAGTTTTGAGGTTTTTTTTCTTTTTTTGAGAAGGAGTCTCACTCTGTCACCCAGGCTGGAGTGTAGTGGCACGATCTGGGTTCACTGCAAGCTCCACCTCCCGGGTTCACACCACTCTCCTGCCTCAGCCTCCCAAGTAGCTCGGACTACAGGTGCCCACCACCACATCCAGCTAATTTTTTGTATTTTTAGTAGAGACTGAGTTTCACCATGTTAGCCAGGATGGTCTCGATCTCCTGACCTCGTGATCTGCCCCCCTTGCCCTCCCAAACTGCTGGGATTACAGGCATGAGCCACCATGCCAGGCCTGGTTTTGGTTTTTAAACTACAATCATAACCCCAGCACACCTCCCTGGGAGTCGAAGCCCCAGGCTCTCGGGATGCCCCATCATCGGGGTATTTGTCCAGTCTCTTCCCCTAAAACTGGGAATTATTTTTTGCCTAGAGATTTCTAAGTCATGTCTGCTTATGAGTCCTTTCCTGCTGGATGAAGGAATGGAAAGAAATAAGGAAAACCTGGAATGAACCCTAGGAGGGACGTGGCACCAGAGAAAAAGAAACAAGAATGAGAAATGCAACACGCAGAAGTCTCAAGTGTGGAATTAAGGGTGAGACACATGGCTTTGTCGCCACAGATTTAGCCAATGGATAAAAGTATCCCCCTGAGACAGGTTGCAGCAATATCTCCTCACTCTCCCATCGCTAAGATTCCAGAAGGAAACCAAAACAAAAGGAAAGTCAAAGTCTGCCCTGGAAGGTTCGTTTATTTGTCTGTTTGATTTTTAGAGGCAGGATCTCGCTCTGTTGCCCAGGCTGGGGTGCAATGATGCAATCATAGATCACTGCAGCCTCGACCTCCTGGGCTCAAGTGATCCTCTTGCTTCAGCCTCCTTAGTTGAGACCACAGGCATACCACCATGCCCGGCTAATCTTTTCATTTTTTGTAGAAACAAAGTCTCACTATGTTGCCCAGGCTGGTCTTGAACCCCTGACCTCAAGGGATCTTCTTGCCTTGGCCTCCCAAAGTGCTGGGATTACATGTGTGAGCCATGATACCCAGCCTATGCCACAGTGCCCAGCCATGTGTGGGTGTTTTGTTGTTTTTTTGTGGGGTTTTCTTTTCTGTTTTTTGAGATGGAGTTTCGCTCTTGTTGCCCAGGCTGGAGTACAATGGTGCCATCTCGGCTCACTGCAACCTCCACCTCCCGGGTTCAAGCGATTCTCCTGCCTCAGCCTCCCAAGTAGCTGGGACTACAGGTATGCGCCACCACGCTAATTTTGTATTTTTAGTAGAGATGAGGTTTCACCATGTTGGTCAGGCTGGTTTCGAACTCCTGACCTCAAGTGATCCGCCCGCCTCTGCCTCCCAAAGTGCTGGGATTACAGGCGTGAGCCACTGCACCCGGCCGTGTGGTTTTTTAATAAACCTAGTTCTGAAATTAATGTCATCCTTTCTAACAGAGAGAGAAGGAAGGAAAGGAGGGAGTGAGGGAGGGAGGGAGGGAGGAAAGAAGGAAGGAAGGAAGGGAGGGAGGTACCCTGAAATGGAAAAGGCAGGGTGTTATGAATTGCTTCCAGAAGAGGTTTCAGAACTGTTACCCACCCGAGTCACCAGCTTCAGAAAAGGGCCCATTCCTCCAGACTTCCCCAAAGACAAACATCGGGGAGAGGGTAGTCGTATTGATTAAACCCCAGAGAGCCAAGAGAGCAAAGCCACATTTTGCCAGAACACAACACCTCTTACAAAGACACCTCCATTCTTTTGGTTTCCTCCACAAATATATCAAGTGATTTTTGAGGAACTAGCTGCCACTGGCTTTCTTCCTAAGTTTTGACGAAGAACAATTTATGTCTTCCCAGAGCTCACGCTTCCGCCTCACGCGCAAAGCCTTAAAATGTCCTTCTGCATAATTTGCTAACCCCAGCACCTGTGCCTCATCTCAACTTAATTCTGCCCACGATGCAAAACCCAGAGAGCCCTTCTTTTCACATCTTGCCTGCCTGCTACTGGCTTTCGGGCTCCCCCTCCTCAGCGTCCCTCCCTGAACGTCACTCACTGCCTTTCCCCCCGCTCGCCTCCTCCAGCCTGGGAACCCGAGGGGCCTAAGTCTAGGCTGCTTCCGAGAGCTGGCAGATTTCAGAGGAAAAAAAAACACACGAGAAAGAAAGAATGGCAGTTTGACACTGCACTGTCACAGTTAAAATGGGCCCTGCGCGTGACCCAGGCTTGGACACCGAGGCCTCGTGCCCAATCACAGCTGAGGCTGCATCTGCCACGGTTCACGGACCCGCCGCTCCATGCTGGGGGACCAGATGCCTCTGTTTACGCCGCTCTCCTCCTGGCCTTCTGCCGGCCGGTCGGCAGCAAGACAGAGCCCGGTAGCCCGTCACTGGGCTTCAGCTGTCTCCCCAGTCTTGTCTTTCAATATATTCTCTCCTCCACCCCTTTTTGTCTCCACACCCCCTGCCCCAAATGGCCAGAAGGGGTATCTCTCTTTTTCAAGTTTGACCCAATAGAACAAAGCGGAGAAAGACTAACCAGGGCGACTTTGATTCCTGCCATCCTCCAAACAACACAGTGTTCAAAGATCAGGCCGGCCCGGCGCGGTGGCTCAAGCCTGTAATCCCAGCATTTTGGGAGGCCAAGGTGGGCGGATCACTTGAGGTCCGGATTTCCAGACTAGCCTGGCCAACATGATGAAACCCCGTCTCTACCAAAAGTACAAAAATTAGCCAGGCGTGGTGGTGCGCTCCTGTAACCTCAGCTACTCGGGAGGCTGAGGCAGGAGAATCACTTAAACCCAGGAGACAGAGGTTGCAGTGAGCCGAGATCATGCCACTGCACTCCAGCCTGGGTGACTGAGATTCAATCTCAAAAAAAAAAAAAAAAATCAGGCCAGCACATCGCCATCACCCCATTCTGTTTCTCCACCAACTTCCTGCTTTAAATGTGTCTGTGAGTGCTGGGAATATGGACATTGGAAAACCAAGTTGAAATGCCAGCATTTAACCTTTTCAGTTTTATAAAATTGACCCATTTTGCTGGAAGTTGAGGGCTGGGAGAAGGAGTGACAGGTCTAAAGCCAGCAGTTCACTGCCATCTCTTAAAGGCCCTCAAAATGAATTTGGGGTTTGTCTCTTAAGAGACATCTGGGGCACAATTGCCACTCTCTTTTCTTTCGCTGAGCCACTCTCTCTTCTTTCGCTGAGCCTGCTTTTCTTTCGCTGCGCAGCTCAGGACTTGTGCAGAAGGTATGTGTGGGCATCCCTCTCAGACAAGGGGAGTAGAGCACACAGAAGAAAGTGTGTTAGTCCCCAGAGGCCAAGTGAATTCATGTCTGGGTGCAGAGCAGACCAAGGGCCAAGGGTTGCCCCATACACAATCTCCCCTGCAGCACCAAGGAGCATCTTCAAAGCAGACCCAGCTGCACATTCTCTGGCTCCCAAAGCACCACACCTTTGGCCAGAGAAGGGAAGAAGGTGGGTTTCCACTGACAGGCTCTCTCATTGCCAAAGGTGATGGCTGTCCTTCACATGCCAGTGGCCGTCCTTGCTGAGGACTCACGCCCTCATCATGGGTACTGAGCACTGCCTCTCCATCACTGTGCCTGTTCTTGGAAGCACCTGGGATTCACTTCCTCTCCTCACCTTTCCCTCCCCAAAAGCTCCCCCCATCACACCCCCAGCCCCTGCTACTGGACACTTCTCTTTCCAAAATTGAGCTTCAGAATGAACTTTGGCCTAGAATTTATATGACCCACCATAACAGGTTCTACAGGCTATGCTAAATTCTTTCTGGGCTGGCCTGGAATTCAAACAAACATGTGGGGCTGGGTCTTAGGGATATGTGCTGGTAAATGAATCGGGGCCCCTGCCCTCAAGAAGTTCACAGCTACACCAGCAAGATTGTCACCAATTCATCAAAATACAATGTGGCAAGTGGTACACATTGAGAATTACCATGGGGATGCCAGGTGCAGTGGCTCACACCTATAATCCCAGCACTTTGGGAGGCTGAGGCAGGAAGATCACTTGAGGCCAGAGATTCGAGGCTGCAGTGAGCTATGACTGTGCCACTGCACTCCAGCCTGGGCAACAAAGTGAGACCCTATCTCTACAAATTATATTAAAAATAATTTTTGGCCAGGCACAGTGGCTTATGCCTATAATCCCAGCACTTTGGGAGGCCAAGGTGGGTGGATCGCTTGAGGTCAGGAGTTCAAGACCAGCCTGGCCAACATGATGAAACCCCATCTCTATTAAAAATGCAAAAATTAGCCATTCGTGATGGTGGACACCTGTAATCTCAGCTACTCAGGAGGCTGAGGCAGGAGAATCACTTGAACCCAGGAGGCAGAGGCTGCAGTGAGTCAAAATCTCACAACTGCACTCCAGCCTGGGTGACAAGGTAAGACTCCATCTCAAAAAAAAATTTTTTTAATAAAATAAGAATAATTTTTTTAGAAAAGAAACAAAATGCTGGGCAAGGTGGCTCTCCTAGCCCTTCAGGAGGCTGAGACAGGAGGATCACTTGAGGCCAGGAGTTCAAGACCAGCCTGGTGGATATACTGAGATCCCCCATCTCTACAAAAAATTCAAAAATTAGCTGGGCATGGTGGTGCACCTGTAGTCCCAGCTTCTCAGGAGGCTGAGGTGGGAGGATTGCTTGAGCCCAGGATTTTGAGGTTGCAGTGAGCTATGATTATGCCACTGCACTCCAGCCTGGGTAAGAGAATAAGACTCCATTGTAAGGGAGGGAGGGAGGGAGGGAGGGAGGAAGGAAAGAAGGAAGGAAGGAAGGAAATAAGGGAGGGAGGGAGGGGAAGGAAGGAAGGGAGGAAGGAAGGAAGCAAGAAAGAAAGAAAGAAAAGAAGGAAGGAAGGAAGGAAAGGAAGGAAGGGAGAGAGACAGAGGGAGGGAGGAAGGGAAAGCAAGAGAAAGAGAGAAGGAAAGAAGAAAGAAAGAAGGAAAGAAAGAAAGAGAAAGAAAGAAAGAAAGGAGGGAGGGAGGGAGGGAGGGAGGGAAGGAGGGAAGGAAGGAAGGAAAAGATGCTGAGAAAAGGGCAAATAAATTCTGCCTGGGCTCAGTAGGGGAAAGTTTCATAGAAGGGTGACATTTGAGCTGAATCTTGAAGAGTTAAAAAAAAAAAAAAGAAAAAAAGAAAAACATGAGGTGAAGCCATGGAAGAAAACGTGCAGAAAGAAGGAAAACCTATCATTCTTTCCACTACTGAGCACACAGCACAAGCCAGATGTGGTAGTAGGTGTTGGAGACTCTGACATACGCAGGAAACGATGGGTGTGATGGTATTTTATTGAGGAATATGCTGTGAATGCCATGTGGCAATTTAGCAAATAAGGCTCTGAAAAGCAGCTCGTTTATAACTTGGCAGTTACCGACATGTGAATGTTAAATACAGACGTGCACTTTGCCACATTTAGTCCTTCAGGGTTCGCTGGGACCAGCATGAATTCCACAGGAAACAAAAAAAGAGATCCAGAGGGAAAATGTGTTGCTAATCCAAGTATTCAAATAATATTTATCATGAGTGGAGTACATGCAAAGCACCTACTGTATGCTCTTTGTGAATTAAAGAGGTTGGCAGATTTGAGTTTATGCAAACCAATATAATATTACAACATGATATCATTATATCTATTATGTTTATAGAATTACATTAACTTTGTTATGTAGTTTTGCAAACAAGGTCCTGTCCATAATAATAGCAATTTTATTTTATTTATTTATTTATTTCTTAGACAGAGTCTTACTCCATCACCCAGGCTGGAGTGTAGTGATGCCATCTCGGCTCACTGCAACCTCCACCTCCCAGATTCAAGCGACCCTCCAGCCTCAGCCTTCTGAGTAACTGGGATTACAGACATGCACCACCACATCCAGCTAACTGATAATAGTAATTTTATTTATTTATTTATTTATTTATTTGACAGAGTCTCGCTCTGTCACCCAGTCTGGAGTACAGTGGCATGATCACTACAACCTCTGCCTCCTAGGTTCAAGCAATTCTTCTGCCTCAGCCTCCCAAGGAGCTGGAATTATAGGTGCGCACCACCACACCCAGCTAATTTTTGTATTTTTAGTAGAGACAGGGTCTTGCCATGTTGGCCAGGCTGGTCTTGAACTCCTGATGTCAGGTGATCCGCCCACCTTGGCCTCCTAAAGTGTTGGGATTACAGGTGTGAACCACCGTCCCTGGCCGATAATAATAATTTTAAATACTCAACACAAATATTATTTTTAACCCCTGCATCTTTCTTCAGATCTGAGAAGTTTCTTGAAGACCATCAGCATCTTCAGTGGGCGACTGGAAGATACACTAGTGGTTACCTGGGAGGCAGCCCAGCCTGGACCAGCAACCCAACCTGCTTCTTCAGAGCAAGACAAGAACTAGGAAGCATCTTTTCACCTGGGAAGGAATCAAGTAAAAAGCAAAATTGAACTAAAGGCAAGGGTGACACAATTTGTATTACATATAAATGACCAGAAACCACTGGTGGTTAATTAATAAATAAGTTAATAAAACATATGCATGCATCTAGTGTAAATCTAAGAGTCTAAGGATGTTACAATTCCTGATAAGTAATTATTTAAGAAAACAGATGCATTGGTATTAGGTGAGAGTTCTCTGTTACATGGAAAGCATTAAAGCTCTACCAGACACTATTTCACGCCTAGAGACTGGTACAGCATATATATTCATTGAATGTTTGTTGAATGAATAAATGAATGAATGAAATTCCAGCTGCTCTGATGACTCCAAATATAAATAAGACATGCTTCTTGAAATTTAATGTTTTGGGTGGAAAAGATATGGAATAAATAATGGTTGAAGAAACTTGAGCTATTTCATCACCCAATACAGACTTTAGATCATGGCAAGGCCTGTTTTTCTTCTGCAGATACAGTGTAAGAAAGGAAAAGAGATGGTGGGGATGGAGGAATAAAAAAAAGAAGGAAAGGAAGCCGGTTAAAGACCCTATTAACTCCTTTCTTCCTAGATTTCCAGTATATTCTTCTTCTGAGATGTCACTTTGCAAATTTAGTTTTAACCTAAAATGTTTTAGCAAAAAATGGCGAACATATTTTGGCAAGATGTCATCATATAGTTCAAAATAATGCTTTCTAGGTATGAAATTACATGTGTGAGAGCCCCACCACTCACAAACCCTAACACGCACTTTTCCTTTTGAAAATAATTTCATATCTGAGTCACAGCTCCCTGCACATGCTTAACTTAAAGTGACTCCAAAATACGCCACAAACATTGACCAATTAATCCCCATGACAACACAGGGAAGCCCCGAAAAGCTCTGGAGAGAGCCCATGGCCTGGGCAGCAGCGCCACAGCTTGATTTTTAAGAATCTTGTTCTTTCTAGGCTTTCTCTGATCAGGACACCCCTTATTGCCTTCAAAAAAACAAGACAAAACAACGACAACTCAAGAATGTGGCAGTGGTGACTGCTGCTGCTGCTTCTCCTCCCTCCTCCTCTTCCCTCTTTCTCCTCCTCCTTCCTTCCTCTCTCTTCTCTCTCTCTCTCTCTCTTCCGCCCCATCCCATCAAAAGCAAAGATGTTTATCCTTGGTGTTGACTATCAGACCCCGAGCTTGTAATTCAGCACCAAGGACACCTCCCACGCTTTTGGAAACTACTAGACAGTCTACCCTGTTATAAATTAAAGCTTTGGTTTAAAGATCCCCACGAAAACCAGCCCACCAAGAAAAGTATTCCCTGCCTCAAGCATAATTGCAGCGATGACTTTCAGGCAAAAAAGTATATCTATATCTAATTATCTATATTTATTGTAATTATATTAATATTTTAATTTATTTTAATTAATTCATAAATCTTAAATATAATCCATACTAAGCAAATGCCTGCTGAATGTTTGTATTTATAGTATGAAATAAAAGGCTCAAATGTCCAAGTGTTTGGGACCTCAAGGAGTGGCTGAGACCACATGCTCCTCATTTCACAGATGATGGGGCCAAGCTCCATTGAGACGATGGGACCTGCCTGGATTCTAGGGATTGGGGACTATTTTCTACCGACCACTCCTTCCACTATGTCTTTCACTAATATTAGGAACTCAGCCTTATGCTACAAGTGTTTTTATTTCCCTCCTGAGAAGCTTCCCCTGTTGATAATTTTTTTCAAAAGCAGGTTTTTGAAAGAACATCTCCTTTGGGATTTATTATAAATTAGCAACTTATGAAACTTTTGTATCCCCTTCACCCAGCCCCCACTTGTTGTTTATGCCCATTTTGCTTTAGAAGAGAATAGGTCTTTTAGCTAACGAGCCTCTTGTTAAAAAAGGTAACATAAGTTAGAAAAGGTAAGGTCAAGGGCAGACCTGGGAATAGAAAGAGTGAGACCAAGAGAGCCAAATGGCCCTGCATAATAATAATTAAAAAGTAGGTGCTTTCAGTTTTCTTTGGGTTGGCAACAAAAATGGGAGTTTCATTGAGAGTAATAGCCTGAGAATTTTGGAGGTGGACAGGAACTTCATAGGAAGAGTAAACTCCCAGGAACTTAGGAGCAGGCTGGGGCCAAGGGCAGTGATGGCTGGTAAAGGATGCCCCATGGTGAGTGTAACAGATCATTTTCTCAAAGTGGCCACAGCAATATCTCCATGCCTACAAGCTCTTCCCAAAAAGTGTCACTTTCCATCAATAGGTGGAGAGTAGGGATCAACCCCTTGAACTTGGGCAGGACTTTTTACTGCCTTGACAAGCAGAATGCACAGTGAAAGTGATGCTACATGATTTCTGAGGCTAGGTAACCAAAGGCAATACAGTTTCTGCCTGACTCACTCTCTCTCAGGTTGTTTACCTTTCAAACTTGGCGGCCATGCTGTGAGGAAGCCCAAGTGACATGAGGAGTTCCTGTGGAGGTGTGCTGCTGACAGCCCCAGGTGAGAGCTCAGCCAAGAATTAGCACAACACTGTGAGTGCAAACATGTGAGTGAGTGAGCTTGCAGAGGATGTGATCCCACCTAGGAGGTCAGCATTCAAGACACCCTAGCTGACACTGAGTGAGTGTAGGTGAAGAACATTTACAACAGTGATAATAGAAACCTTGTCATAAGTTTTTAATTTGTGCTGTAATTACACTCTGATATTCCCAAATCTTCAATAAAAATCCATTGTACAGTAAAACTTCATTAGCCTTATGTTGGAAATGGTTAAGAAATGAAGGAAAGGGACTGTGTCCATGTTGGGGCAGAGCAGTAGGAAAAGGGTGGCAGGCAGTGTAGCAATGAAGAAACCCTCAGATGTGATGGAGGGAAAAGCTAGGGGCTAGGGTGGAGAAAGAGGTGACAGGCATTAACCAGTGGAATGCAAGCTCACCCCACTCCCACACATTCACACACACACCAGAAATTTTCAGAAGCAATGAGAAGGAGACTGGATTTCTTTTCAAAACAAGTTTTTCAGCTACTGGCTTGGGATGCAATATTGCAAAGGCTTCTGCTAAAAGGTAGCCATATTACTTGAGAACAGAAGCACAAAATAACCACTGAATACACCGGATTAAGTGAACGTACTAGAAAACCACCACCTGGTAGGAAGAATGGCTCTGGTGTGGAGGAGTTACTACAAGCAGGTAAATAAACTTTTAAGGAAAAAAGGGGGAATTTACAAATTAAAATCAGATTTGGTTCCCAGTAAGAAACCCAAAATAAATCACTTACAAAAGATATGTTTATTTCCATCATGTGGGACTCTGAATTCAGACATTCCAGTAGGGGGATGGCTTCTCTATCATCCCCTAGGATCTATGCTGTTTCCAGTTTTCAATTATGCCATTTCTGGAGTATAGCCTTCATCCTCATGGTCCCAAATGGAGCTCCAATCATGTGTCCACATTCCAAGCAGCAGGTGGGAGGAAGGAGGAAGATGCATGAGGGACCTAAGCCAGTAACCTCTTAAAGAAGGTCCTTAGGAGCTATAATTCTTGCTTACAAGAGTTGGACCTGACCAATGGGCCAACAATTAGTCACATGACCACACCTATCAGCAAAACAGGCTGGAAAATGTAGTCTTACTTCCAGGAAGTCACACACCTGCCAAGAGTCCGGAGTTCTAAGGGGTGAAGAAAGGCTTTTTAAGCAAGGCAACTAACCACCTCTGTCCAGGTGGCCAGGAAGATTAAATGTCCAGGTGGTGTTACATACAGCTCAACCCTTATCCTCCAAGGCATAGTTTCTCACCACCACAGCCAAGCAAAAGTCATCAAGTGTCTCCTGTTGTTTCCCACGTTCTAAAATTGGAGGAAAGTTATTGCACAAGTGCCTAAGTAGTGCAGCTGATCCATCTGGAAAGGCTGTTCTTAAACCTTGGCTTAAAACACCTCCAAATTCCTTAAACAGCATAGCAAAATCAAGAACGTATTTTCAAAAGACAATTTAATCCATGTCTCTTACATTGAAACACACACACACACGTATATATGCACGCCTTTTATAAATACATATTTTATAGCACTTTTAGAAATGGGGGAAATGTCACAAAACAAAACATCAAGAAGTGAGGGTCACAACTCCACGATGGCAAGAACCACTGCTTCAGGAGAAAACAAAATCTGTTTTGGTTGCTCACTTAAATACCAAAAATCTGACCAAATCGAACTGCATTTGAAATTTCTGGTGGCCATTTGCCTTGGATTTTTGTAAATTTTGATTCACTCACCAGTCCTATTTTGCCTGTAGCATAGAAGAAAATGTAATAAAGCAAGAAGAAGGTCTTTGAAGAGCCATACTTGCTAAAGCCATGTGTGTGAAAAAGTGGCAGAACCAGGAGTAACCAAAAGGCACCACTCAGTGGCCAGGGTTGCTTTGGTGGCCTTGCTCGTATAGTAAGATCAATATTTCCACATGGCCGCGACTCACAGGGTTCCCATGATGGTGGTGGTGATCATGGAGGCAACTCTCTCCTTGCTTCAAATACCCTGACATCTGCAAAGTGCTTTTGCCACTTTGAGGATTTTTTTTTAATCTAATATAGTTTCATCAAAATCACAAAATTTTCGATTTGCTTCCATTTCTATGGAGATCACATAGACCCACCTAACATTAGGTGGAACTCACCAGGATGGTGTTACTGTTGCCAGACATGGTCTTCATAATGTGGCTACAACTCCTGTCCCCCACCCCCCCGAAAGGTTAACAAGAAATTGACAAAATATAAGAAGCCTGGACTTTAAAGAGTGTAACTACACAATACCAGAACGGTCATAAAACAGATCATCAAATGCTGACTCAAAGGCCTCCCAGAGTTGAATGAGATGAATAAAAATACAGATGAACTTGTTGATTACTATCCCACACTTAGAAACCCTGAGAAAAATATCAAAGTTTTGGGGGGCTTCAGAGTTTATCATTTTGGAAACTAGGCATTTTTGCATGTACGCTGTGTTCCTTGAAGGCATCTTAACCAATTTATATAGTTTGGATCTGCGTCCCTGCCCAAATCTCATGTTGAAATGTAATCTCCAGTGTTGGAGGTGGGGCCTGGTGGGTGGTATTTGGGTCATGGCAGTGGATCCTTCATGAATGGCTTGGGCCATACCCTTGGTGATAAGTGAGCTCTCTCTCCAAGTTCACAGGAGATCCGGTTGTTTAAAAGTCTGTGGCACCTTCCCCCATGTCCCCCTGCTCTCTCTTTTTTTTTTTGAAACAGAGACTCACTCTGTCACCCAGGCTGGAGTGCAGTGGTGCAATCTCAGCTCACTGCAACCTCTGCCTCCCGCGTTCAAGGCGTGATTCTCATGCCTCAGCCTCTCAAGTAGCTGGGATTACATGCCTGGCTAATTTGTGTAATTTTAGTAGAGATGGGGTTTTTGTCATGCTGGCCAGGCTGGTCTCAAACTTCTGGCCTCAAGCAATCTGCCCTCCTCACCCTGGGATTACAGGCAAGTGCCACCGTGCCCCGCTGACCTCTCTCTCTCTCTCTCTCTCTCTCTCTCTCTCGCTCCTGCTCCTACCATGTGAGATGCCTGCTCCCCTTTTGCCTTCCTCCATGAGTAAAAGCTCCCTGAGGCCTCCCCAGAAGCAGATGCTGGCCTTATGCTTCCTGTACAGCCCGCAGCACCATGAGTGAATTAAGCCTCTTCTCTTTATAAATTATCCAGTCTCAAGTATTTCTTTATAGCAATGCAAGAACAGCCTAATACACCAACCATGGGAGGTTCAGTGACAATTGAGAAGACACATCTCCCAAATAGATTAACTGCAAGACACTCAAAAATAGGGTCCATATTTTGCATGTATTTCCATTCATCTAAGTCTGAGTTATTAAAATAAAAGGATAGGATAAAATACTTTGAAAGAATTAAAATGATTTCACCCAGTTAGCTTTTCCTCTGTGAGTTCAGAATTGAAATAAGACTCCATTCCCATTATTACTTACAGTCCATAGGACGCATTTGTAGTAACTCCAGCTCATTCCGACAGAATTGGAAGGAACTGCTGTGAATTTTACAGAAGTCATTGCTCTGTGACAAAGTTCACGGCTCCCTGCACCCCTTGCCTCCGAATCCCACCAGAAGCCATCATTCCTGATTAAAGCAAGCACTGTCAATTTGGCCGCGGCCCGGGCCATTCCAATCCCCTCTGAAAACATTGCCAAAACAGATTTCTGAGTGGGTCACGTCAGGTCACAATATCCACGGGTGGACAAAATGTAGTAAAAATTTTATGGGCCACTTGAGACATAGTGGATCGGCACAGAACAAGCCCCGTCCAAAAGAGCGCAGTTGGCTTCAAGTTCTTTTGGAAACTGCCCAGCATATGGAAACTTCCCCAAGATTCCTCCGGCCTCCTCAGCCGCCTGCTGCCCCAACTCCCAGCCCTCCTCTTGTCAGCCCAGACAGCGGAGCCTGCTCTCTTTCAGCTTCAGGCCTCCGATGGAACAAAGGAAGTTTCACAGTGGGTCTCTCTCCTTTATTAAAACCAGCAAGAGCTCTTCAAGGAAGAGAGGGTGGGTGTTGGGGGTGTGGAAAGCAGAGAGACAGTGATCTTTCCAGAAACTGTGATCTTTGTCAAATGCCTGTCAGCCTCCGACAAGTATGAATTAACTTTGAGGAATGACATATGTGTTTGTATAAAGATATATATGCACATCCCACCATGGAGGGCCCTGAACATCCCGCAGAGACATTTAGATCTGATCCTGATGATGCTGAGGAGCCACCCGTGGTCTCTGAGCAACGAAGCAAACTGCTTTCAGTTTTATATGAGTTCTGAAGCATCATCAGCTCCCAGACGTTGCAAAACAGCTCCCAAAAGCCACGAATGGTCTCCCCACACCCCTGAGGATCACCTGGTGGAGGCTTTAGTATGGAAACCAGAAATACTTACTCCTACTTAGTCCTCATTCTATTATTACACTGGGCCATGGGCCTCTTCTCTGAACCTCAGTTTCCTCATCAATGAAATGGGAAGGATTGTTTGTCATGTACCCAACCACACACATAAGCAAGCTAAAAAACATTTTAAAGTGATGTCTGAAGGAATGCTATTTATGGCTTAGGCATCAAAAATCACTTGACATGTCTTCAGAAAAGAGAAACTTGCCAGCTCCTCAGTTTCAAAAGGAAAGCCTCCAACTCCTTGAGAACTGTCCAGAGAAAGGCAGCTTCCCCCACCACTGATGAACTGATTGATCAGCAGAGAAACTTTCTGTTTTTAAAATGTTTTGATGTAGGATGCAGCATATTATATATGTAATATCCAAATACCATATTTATGTATTATTTGGATATAATATACATATGTGTAATACATGTTATATATTATATGTAATATATAACATACATGTAATATATGTGTGATATACATATATATAAAATATCCAAATTTTATATACGTGTGTGTGTGTGTGTGTGTGTGTGTGTGAACATTCCAGAAATGGTGGCAAGAGTATCTCCCATCTCACCTGATCGTCTATAATGGAACTTTGATGCTCCTTCTACCTAGAGGGGAGGTCTATGCCCACTCCCCTTGAATGACGGACCCCAAGACATAACTTGTTTGCAGCCAGTCATCAATGATGGAAGTGATGCTGCATGACCTTTAACACTGAGTCCTTAAAGGTGATGTGGCTTCCACCCTGTTCATTGGAACATGAATGGCCCTGAGACACCATGCCATGAATGGGCCCATGATGCGGCCATGCTGTGAGGAAGCTCAAACAATCTGACCCAGAAAGCCCTCCTGGAGAGGCTCGTGAGACTACACAGAGAGGGAGAGATGTACAACCAGCCCCCGGCTACTCTGGACATCTGATTTCTAGTTCTAGTTACCTTCTGACTACAACTACATGACGGACCCCAAGACAGAACTGCTCAGCTGAACCTTTCCTGAATTCATGACCCACAGTAAGTGTGAAAGATAATAAAATGATTGTTGTTTAAGCCACTACATTTTGGGGTGGTTTGTTGCACAGCAAATGTAACTGGAATAAATGGCAAGGCAACAGGTTGATACAAGGCCCAGGAATGGTTACTAGTTTGAGCCTCCAGGGATGCTGCCTGGCTCAGTCTTCTCAATCAACCACCAGAAGCTTCTTCTCTCTATGCTTCAGATTTAGCAAAATGGCACACCCTCCACCCAAGCCAGCATGTGAGCCTCCTCCTTCCCAGTCACTTAAATGGACTCCTCTGCCCTCAAGAATCAGCACCCATGAAATGGCAACTTACTATCATCTTCCCCATCTACCTCCACCCCAAAGCTTAGAATGATGGACCTCAGCCTTAGTGCCTATAAAAAATTTACCTAGGATACCTCTACCCCTTCCTAACTCTACCCAGATTCTGATAATAGCAGGTGTGGAGGAGAGCCAGGTAGTTCTGCCACAGGTGGAGACATTTATTCCAAGAAGGTCAGAACACGGAATGTGAAGTGCCACTTTGCCTGGAATCTAAGTCTCAAATGTCTTCTCCAAGGAGCCGTGTTTGAGGCTGGCAGCTCCTTTCATGCCCACAACGGGATTTTTTTTTTCTGGATTCATTCTGAAGCCACAAGCTTTTGGTCCCCCTGAAAACATTTTTGCTATGTTGGATGGAAATCACTGCTCCGATGCTAAGCGTGGCAGAGCCATGAAAATTCAGAGCTGAGAGCATCCAATGGCTCTCCCATGACATCTGGGATATCTCTGGCTGAAAGCTGGGGAAATGGGGTCACCAACTGCTCCATTAGCCTACTTTGGGTGGACCCTCCCCTTACTGACCCTCACACCGTCCGGTCCCCTCACACCAGTTACTGTGCAGTGGGAGATTGTCCGTCCTTCCAGCAGAATGGAGCCCAGCAGTGCTCACCCCTTACCCATGGTCCGGCCACCACGTGTGGCTCACTCTGTCCTTTTCAGGGTTCATCCCAGAACTGGAGCTTACATTCCCAGAAGGCTTTGCTTTTCAGGCTTTTCAGGTTATCGCCAATTGAAGCTAAATGCTCTGACATTGTGTCTTTGACATGTCAAACTGTTCACTTGCTCACTGGAAACATGTAATGTATCTCATACTTTATGTAACTTGCTTTTGGTATTCCTTCTTTTTTTTCTTTTTTTATTTTGTTTTTCACCCCTAATATTTCGAGACGTTCAGAAAATCAAAGCAGCCTAGGTCTTGCTCAAGTTCTGATTCTGAGCTGCTCCAGTCATCGTCACATATTTGTTTCCTGTATATAGATTCTTACTTTTTCTTTGGATATTTTGATCCTGACTCCTCCTGTGAGAGACAATAAAATGATGATAAAAAGATTTAAGCTTGCTGAAGGTAAGGACCTGGCCTCCTTCTTTGTATCCCCCAAAACCATCTTGTTCACAGAGCCCAGGGTCTGATAGTGCACGACCACACCACAGAGTGGTTTTATTTTTATTTATTCTATTATTACTTTTCTTTTTCAGACAGGGTCTGGCACTGTTGTCCAGGCTGGAGTGCAGTGGCGTGATCTACAACCTTCACCTACTGGGCTCAGGCAATCCTCCCACCTCAGCCTCCTGAGTAGCTGGAACCACAGGTGCACGCCACCATGTCCCAGCTAATTTTTGTATTTTTGTGGAGATGGGTTTTCGCCATGTTGGCCAGACTGGTCTCAATCTCCTGGGTTCAAGTGCTCTGCCTAACTCGGCCTCCCAAAGTACTGGGATTATAGGCATGAGCCACTGTGCCCAGCGGGTTTTCTTTCTCTTTTTTTTTTTTTTTTTTTTTTGACTGAATTTCACTCTTGTTGCCCAGGCTGGAAGGCTGGAGTGCAATGGCGTGATCTCGGCTCACTGCAACCTCCGCCTCCCCAGGTTCAAGTGATTCTCCTGCCTCAGGCCTCCGAGTAGCTGAGATTACAGGCATGCACCACCACACCCGGCTAATTTTTGTATTTTTAGTAGAGACAGGGTTTCATCATATTGGTCAGGCTGGTCTCGAACTCCTGACCTCAGGTGATCCACCTGCTTCGGCCTCCCAAAGTGTTGGGATTACAGGCGTGAGCCATCACGCCTGGCCCAGTTTTCTTTCTCAACGAGCTGTGTGGCCTCTCTGAACTTGGGTACCCTCACATGTATAATCAGGGTGATAATGCCTGCTACCTGGTGGGATTGTGAAGAAAATTAAATATGATTCTGTGTGCAATCTACCTACCATAGTGCCTGACTCAAAGAAGGTGTTCAGTGAATCATAGTTCTTAGGGTTGAATTGTGTCCCCTCCAAAAAAGATCCAGTGAAGTACTAATCTCCTGCCCCTGCCAATTGTGGCCTTCTTTGGAAATAGGGTCCTGGTAGATGTCACCAAGTTAAGAGGAGGTCATCGTGGATTAGTGTGGGCTCTAAATCTAATGATGGGTATCCTTGTAAGGAAAAGGAAATTTGGAGACACACAGAGGGAAGAGGGCCATGTGACAACAGAGTCACGAAGTTAAGTGATGGAAGCTCAGGCCAAGCAATGGCAGGGATTGCTGGCCACCAGCTGCCAGAAGAGACCGGGAAGGATAGAAGCTGTGGCTCCCTCCCTCCAGAAGCTGGAAGAGGCCAGAAACGATGGAGGCTGTGGCTCCCCCAACTTCAGAAGCTGGAAGAGGCCAGGAAGGATAGAGACTGTGACTCCCTCCCTCCAGAAGCTGGAAGAGGCTGGGAAGGATGGAGGCTGTGGAGGGTGCATGGCCCTGCTAACACCTTGATTTTGGACTTCTTGCCTCCAGAAATGTGAGACAGTGAATATCTGTTGTTCTAAATCACCCAGTTTGGGGTACTTTGTTATGGCAGCCCTAAGAAATGAATGCAGATTTTCGCGCTGGAAAGTGGAGTGTCTGTTTTGGATGAAAAAGAGAGGAGCCACCTAGACGCTGGTCCAGGAGGGTAGAGCAAAGGCAAAGCAACCCACAGATGAGGTCTCATCCCCTCTTGCCCAGGGCAGCTGAAGACAAATTCCACGTGCCTTCCTCCCCAGTGCTTCTCAGCAGCCTGCAATTCCATGGGACCACCGACTATGACAAATGTGGCCAACAGAAAGCTTTTATCAACAGGGATTTAATTTAGAATTTAGTGCAAAAATATATTTCTTGGCCAGGCATGGTGGCTCACACCTGTAGTCCCAGCACTTTGGGAGGCTAAGGTGGGCAGACCACTTGAGGTCAGGAATTCAAAACCAGCCTGGGCAACAGAGCAAAACCCCATCTCTACTAAAAATACAAAAATTAGCCAGGAATCGTGGTGCACACCTGTAATACCAGCTACTTGGGAGGCTGAGGCAGGAGAATCACTTGAACCCGGGAGGTGGAGGTTGCAGTGAGCTGAGATGGTGCCATTGCACTCCAGCCTGGGCAACAGAGCCTGACTCTGTCTCATATCTAGTTACCTCTAAATCTCCAAATGCATATATAGATATATTTGGAGATATATCTATATCTATATCTATATCTATATATTTGGAGATTTAGAGTTAACTAGATGTGGTTTCTCCCCTGAAGGAACTCAGATAAACAGAGCATTGCTTCACAGAGGAATCAGGCCACGGTAAGGATAAGCAGAGCACCACAGCAGAGCACCAGGGATGGCCACAGATTATGCTCACATCAAGGCTTAAAGAACATGTGGAGATTGGCCAGGCCAAAGAACGTGGTGGCATCCAGGCAAGAACATGACCAAAAGCACCCAGACATGAAACAGTGTGGCACGTGCACACAAACTGAAAGCAGCTTGGAACAACACACTATGGAACAGGAGGAAGAAATGAAATGTGAGGCAGGAAAGAGAGGGTGGGAGAGGACAGCTGATGAGATGTTTCGTGTTCCATGCTATAGAGCTTGGAATTTATTCTGTAGGCAATGAGATGCTTCTTCTCTAGGACTTAAAGCAGAAAAGAGGCATAGACAGATTTTCATTTAATACAGACCATCCTGGCTAAAATGTGTCAATGGATTACAACAGAACAAGATTAGAGGCAAATCAACTAGGTACCTGCTGTGAGCAGTCCAGATGAGAGGTGGTGCAGTTGTGACTTAGGGAAGTGGTGCTGGATGGGAAGGAAGAGACTTGGGGAGTGTTCCAGGGGTGTCCTAGCTTGAGCTCCCCACAGAAGCAAGACGTGTGACAAGGCTGATGTGCAGGCTGTTTAGGAATTGATGCCAAGGAACAGCAATGGGGGCTGGGAAGAGTGAAAGAAGGAGGTGGGCTTGGTGTGGTGGCTCACACCTGTAATCCCAGCACTTTGAGAGGCTAAGGCAGGAGAATAGCCTGAGGCCAGGAGGCCAAGACCAGCCTGGGCAACATAGGGAGACTGCATCTCTACAAAAAAATTTAAAAATTAAAAATTTTAAAAATAGAGGGAGGAGAAAGAGGCATCCCAGTGTGGTGTTATTGGCCTGGTTACCTCCATGGGCTGTTGGGACTGGATCCCCTGGAGACCCCATGAGGAAGCATGTGAAAGATGCCTCAGAATTGTCCACCGAAGACATGGATGGAAGGAAGATGAGCTCATCAGCTCCTGCCCCTATTGGTCAAAGTTTGCCCCCAAGGAAAGCCACCTCCCTTGAGCTTCCAAGTTTACACACAAGCCAGAATAGCTAGGCAGGTCCCCGCAGGCTTGGACAGAAAGCCTGCCACAGCAGATACCCACTGCCACAGCTGTCAGGTGACAGCTTGTTGTTGCGGTTGTCAGAGCAACGCCCAGGAGCAAAAAAGGCGAGCCAGGTCAGGCGCAGTGGCGAAAGCCTGCAATCCCAGCAATTTTGGAGGCCAAGGCAGGAGGATTGCTTGAGGCCAGGAGTTCAAGACCAGCTTGGGCAAGAAAGAGACCCCTGTCTCTACAAAAAATAAAAAATTAGCCAGGCATGGTGGTGCGTGCCTGTGGTCCCAGCTACTCAGGAGGCTGAAGCAGGAGGATAGCTTGAGCCCAGGAGGTCAAGGCTGCAGTGAGCCATGGTCGTGCCAGCACACTCTAGCCCGAGTGATAGAGCAAGACCCTGTCTCTAAAAAATTAAAGAAAAAAACGGTGAGCCAAGAGCATGTGAAAGGAGCATGAAAGGGAGGTTGGCAGAAGAAGCTTGTTGGATAGAGGAAGTGAAAGGAAGAGGCACATTTGGACAGACAGCCGCCCTTCTGGACTGAGTAACCACGTGGAGAGTGGTTCTCCATCCACCCATATAGGGAGCACAAGGAAAATAAGAGATTCCCAAAGATAAGGGATTTCATGGGGAAAATGCCTCCTCAAATGGACTGCGACCCTCAAGGGAAGATGTTCCACAAGCTCGGCACGAGTCAGGCAGGAGGGAGAGGTCTTGAGATCACAGGTGAAGTGAAGGCTCCCAGGAAGGGTGATTGCAGGGCGGGGGCCTCCTGACCTGGAGACAGGGCCCCAAGGAACAGTCATACCAAGAGGGCAGAGGACAAATGAAGAGGGAGTGGACAGAAAGAGAAATGGGAGGAGAGCCATGTCCCAGGAGCCAAGTGATTTAAATGCAGGTGTAGTGCCCTGGAGAGTTTCATGTGTAAGAACAAGTAAATCATTGTTGCTTACCTCTCCCTTGAAAAAAAAAATACCCTGCTTCTTGTCCTAAGTTCCCAGGCTCTCTTTTTGCCTACTCCCTCCCCAGTTGCTGAGTCCAGTCAACCGTCCTGCTACAGTATCCCCTACAGCGCCATTCACCTGCCCTTCTCTGCTCCCTTGCCACCATCTAGGTTCAGAACCTCATTGTCTCTCTTCCGGTCTGTCCTGCCTCCTCCTCCCTCTGCTGCTGTCCATCCAGGTGGATTTTCCTAAAGGGAAAAGGTGCACTTGAGGACAAATTTCTCTTGGCCATGCACTTAGGAGGGGGATTTCTGGGTAAAAGGGTAAGTTCATTGCTTTTCTAATTCTCTACTTTTTCCTTATCCTCACCCATAAATCTTACAACCCCCCAAAATTGCAATAACTTTATTTCTAGGACCTCTCAGAGCCTTTGCCTGTGCTGTTCCCACTTGCCGGAAATGCCTCTCCCTTCATCCCCAATAGTTCAAGCCCCACCTTTTTCTGAGCCCAGCTCAGATGCCACCCCCTCATCCAGGAAGGCCTCGTTGATACCTCCCTACCAGAATTAATCTCTCCTTCTCTTGTGGTCTGAAGACTCTTGGCTTTCTCCCCTGTCCTATTTTTGCTTGTTATCACTGCCATTGCTTTACACACTTTTTCTCCTCTGCTGGGAACCAGGGCAGTTTCTATATCATGATGCCCCTCTATGCCCATTAAGCTACAGTGCACATGGTACCCATCCCGAGACCAACATTCTTTTTACACTTCTGTGTTTCTGACCTAGGAAAGTCTTACATTTCACAGAGTGTCATAGCTGAGTTGGAAGCTCTTTTCTTAGAGCCTCTTAAAATAATGGCATGCCTTACAGTCGATGATCTCTTACATTCCATTAAATACAGTAGGAGATGTTCAACCAATATTTGCTAAATCGGAGGAGTTTAAGTCATTTTGAGTAGGAGAGGGAATCTAGACCCACTATTTGGATTAGCACCAATTTTAGTGCAACTCAGGGCTTCTGAAGAGCCCCTCCAGCTTTCACCTGTCCACTTAGTTGATGATGAGCACACCTGCGAACTCTTCACACATTCCAAACCCACCAAGGCAGCTTCTCTCATAAGGACATTTTTCTCACCTGCAAGACCCCTGTTGCCTCCAGCAGCAATCTCAGTAATGACCTTTACTTCTGTTTCCTGCTTCCTTCTCCCTCACTCCTTCTTCCTTCTCCCTCATTCCTGCTTCCTGGAGTCCCCTCAGATAAACCTCCTATGCCCAAGACCTTGTGTCAGGATCTGCATTTAGGGGAGCCCAACTAAAATTCCAGGATCACCATATAAAGGTCCCTGTGGGGGGGCTGGGCCTGCTCTGAATAAAGTAGGGAAGTGGCCCCAGGGTCTGCGGCCAGTGAGGAGACGGTCCGGCAGTCACCAGTAGGAGCCGTTTCCTCCCACATCCCTCCCACCTGTCCCTACCTGTCCTGCTGGCGGGGTATAGAGTGGGATTTACCTCGTGACAGCTGCCTTACCGCCCCATGAAAAGGCACTTTGGGCTGGGGCTGCGGGGAGCGCATCTCCAGGGATTGCAGGCTAGGAGGGCGAGAACTCTCCCTGGCCTGGGAGTCAGGGAAATGGAGAGATCAGAGCAACACAAGTGCTGGGAACAGATGGGGCTTCCTGGGCTCCAGCGCTAATTAACCAGCTCTGCAGCTCAGGGCCTGGGCCTCATGATAGCAGTCTCAGGGCCCCTGGGGTGGAGGGTTGAGCCCACAAGGCTGCACACAGGCAGAGGGAGAGGGGCGATCCCAGGAACAGCCATCCCTCCATTCCCTAATCCAGAGGCCGCTGCCCTTCTTGGGCCAGAGAGCAGCAGCTTCTAACACAGATCTGGGCTTCTCACTCAGCAGGTGCCAGGGACCCAAGGAGGCAAATGGAGGAAAAAGAGGGGAGGGAAAAGAGTGAGGAACCCCTGCCCCAAGGAGGCCACTGCCACCGCCACTGGCCTCAGGCCAACTGGACCCCAGATGATAAGCGTGAAACTCCCAGAGGTTGAGATTGAGAGACTCTCCTCCTCCCTGCCTTTCATCTTGTGTCCCCTCTCTTGTCCCTTCCTCACTTGCAAGAACAGAAATCATTTGATGTGTTTCCGCTACCAAATCAGAGCAATGAGTGCAGAGTTGGGGAGGAAATTGAAGGGAAACAACTCAAACTGTTTCACTGGAGTTGCAGGCACTGACAAAGGCATCTTCTTTAGTTAATGAGTTAATTTCTGATAAACCTTAGATACCTAAAATGGGCTACATATTGTATAGCCTAAGTTGATTCCTAATCAACACTTGAAATGTAATCACAATCAAGGTGCCTTTTTAAATTGTGGGCAAGAGAAAGAAATACATCTCAGACACAAAACAACCTGTACGTACCACTGCCATAAAGTGGATCAGGCTGTATTTCTATTTATGTTTGTATTGAGGCTGATTTTTCTGATTCTCTCCCAGTTTGGGGTGTTTTATCTCTGAATCCCCAGTGCATAGCACAGTCCTGGCTTGTAGTAGGAATTAGCAAATATTTGTTGAATACATAAACCCTCTTTTCAAAATACAGGCCCAGAGCATAAAAACAGAATAGCTAATGTACACTCTTTTGTTGAATGGGGCAAGCACGGCCCAGGTAGCAAGTAAATAGTGACAAAATAATTCTGGAATTATCTCCCACCCACAAGCCAGGATCCAAAATAAATGTCCTTTGTTCTATATTGTTATTATTTTTTAAAAGTCCTTTTCTTTTATCTTCTAAGATACTTATGGATAGAATAATATAAAGTCTGGATTTGCTTCAAAATACCTTAGCAGACTGGGATTATAGATGAGACAAGACCGGCTATGTGGGAATAATTGTTGGAACAGGCTAGTGGGGACATAGAAATTCATAAAACTATACTGTCTATTTTTGAAATTAATTTTCAAAAATATGCTTGAAATTGTCCATTATAAAAGGTTTTTATTACTCCATGCTAGGAAAAATGTAATTGAAACTAAGTAGTAGAAATGTTAGAAAAACATAAGCAAACAATTCACAAGGTTGGTGCCATATCCCTTTAGGACATATATGCTCACCGCAGCTCCCATGGGTCCAGTTGGAGAGATGTGATGCTCATAGAGCCTGTGTCCAAGGACTTTCTTTGCCGTTATCTCGTGGTTCTGCAAATATACACTCAAGGCTGCCAAAAATGAGTGATAGTAAATTACCCCGCTAATTCAATGACTCTTCTTCAATAGAAATTGATTACAAAGAAAAAACTAGTCAACAATCCTAACAGTATTTCAGTGGTTCTTGGGAACATTTTGCAGAATGTAAGGGAAGACATTAACAAGAAATTTCTAGCAAAATTCCATTACTTTGAGTAGTCTTGCACAAAATGTGAGGCAGAGGGGGTAAATGTATATGCCCTTACTTTTGATGATGCTGTTTTCTTGTTAAAAAAAAAAAAAAAAATTCTTCTGGCCGGGCGAGGTGGCTCACACCTGTAATCCCAGCACTTTGGGAGGCCAAGGCAAGCGGATCTCGAGGTCAGGGGATTGAGATCATCCTGGCCAGCATGGTGAAACCCCGTCTCTACTAAAATAGAAAAAAATTAGCCAGGCGTGGTAGTGCACACCTGTAGTCCCAGCTACTCCAGAGGCTGAAGCAGGGGAATCACTTGAAACCAGGAGGCAGAGGTTGCAGTGAGCTGAGATCGTGCCACTGCACTCCAGCCTGGCGACAGAGCAAGACTTCGTCTCAAAAAAAAAAAACCCTCTTCCACGTTTGGGTTTGCAGGATGCTTTCAGTCTTGGCCACTTGTTAACGTTTTTATTCTGTCTTTCCTATGCCATTTGGAAATTCAGTTGAAAAAGCAATTTAAAGTACCTAGAAATTTAAACCTCAATTCTAATTTCAAAAGACAACAAAGTCTCTAAATATTTACTATCTAAGTAATATTCAAATAAATGCCATTTCATCTGAACAGTAAAATAAACCAGCATGCTTGAACATTTTAATGGGCTTCCAAATGCTATCGGAAAGATCAAGCTGTCCTGTCAGAGATCATCCGTGGATTTTCAGGAAACGCACTGCAATGTCACACAACCCGTCTTTAGCCTGGCCTTTGAGCAAACAAGCAAAACCATTCTGCAAATGCTGAGGCCATATTTCCAGAAGCATTCCAAAATGACCTTGGAAGTGCAATGCAATGAGTGTAATACGTTTGGAGTGGGAGAGGCTGGAATTAAGGCAAAAATAGCATATTAGTATTTTTTTTAAATCACTGAAACAGAAGTGATTTAAGAAGAGAGAGATCAACTCTAAAGGATGGACCTAAAGTTAAAAGTAGTTTAAAAAATACACATTAAAAAATACATATGTCTAGGCTGGGTGAGGTGGCTCACACCTGTAATCCCAGCTCTTTGAGAGGTGGAGGTGGGAGGATCGCTCGAGCCCAGGAATTCGAGACCAGCCTGGGCAACATGGCAAGACCCCATCTCTTCCTAAAATAATACAAAAATTAGCCAGGCATGGTGGTGTGCACCTGTAGTCCCAGCTACTCAGGAGGCTAAGGTGGGAGGATCACTTAAGCCCAGGAGGCAGAGGCTTCAGTGAGCTAAGATCATGCCACTACACCCCAGCCTGGGCAACAGAGCAAGAACCTACCTCAAGGTTACATGTATATATATATATACATACATATATATATACACATGTATGGATATACTCATATACATATATGGGAGCAGCCATTTTTTTGGGGAAAGGTGGGAAAAGTCACATAAAATAATATCCTTATTTTGCCAATTATAATAACCATTTATTGAGTACGAATATGGGTTATCTCATGTAATCCTCATCTCTGCTCTCCCAGATAACTACTGTGTGATTTCCATTTTAAGGTGATAGAAACTGATGCCTGGGAAGGTCACGTGATGTAACCAAGGTCATCCATCCATTGAGAAACCCCTCCCCATCTCCCAATTTCCAGCCATTGACTGTACTGAAAATTTGTGAATGTAAATAGTGGTTTACCCAGCATTCATTCTGAAAGAATCTCTATGTAGTCATATATTTGAGAATGTTTTTCATCTTCCACCCTTTTCTAAAAACACTTTCTCCATCTCCTAAACAAGCACTCAAAACGAATGACCCCTGAGGGAGATCTCCATGGACAAACCAAACATTAACCTTATGGAAAGCAGCTGATTATCTCCATATCTTGGCAATTGTGAGTTATACTGCAATGAATATGAGTGCAGATATCTCTTTGAGGCACTGATTTCATGTCCTTTAGGTATATATACCAGAACAGAGACTGCGGGACCATGTGGTAATTCTTTCTTTAATTTTTTGAGGAACATCCATACTGTTTTCCATAAATTACAACGGAATATCATTCAGCCTTCAAAAAGGAGATCCTGCCATTTGTGACAACTTGGATGAACCTGGAAGACCTGGTGCTAAATGACATAAGCCAGACACTGAAAGAAAAATACTGCATGATATTACTTATATATGGAATCCAAAACAGTCAAATACATAGAAGCAGAATAGAATGGTGATTCCCACGACTCTGGGGAAATGGGGAGATGTTGGTCGAAGAGTACAGCCTTGCAGGTATAAGATGAACAAGTTCCACAGACCTAACATACAGCGTGGTGATTATAGTTAACAATAATGTGTTGTACACCCGAAATTGCTAAGAGAGTAGAACACTTAAGATCTTAAGTGTTCTCACCACACACACAAAAAGTAACCACATGAGTGACGGATATGCTAATTAGCTGGATAGTGGTAATCATTTCATGATATATACATATATCAAAACATCATGTTGTACATCTTAAATATATACAATTTTTATTTGTCAATTATACCTCAGTAAAGCTGGAAGGAAAAAAAAAAGTAGCTGATTTTTCAGTAGGATTAGAGCCAGGGCTCTCAGTGAGAAGTTCTGCCAAAGGCTGGAATGGACAGGACTTTTTTGGTAGAAATGAAAAGCAATAAACCCACCTGCGGACGACCAAGCAGGTCGTGACATTGCAGGACTAGCAGATGGTACCTAAAATGTCACTGTAGTCTTTCCCACCTCACTGATTGGCAGCTGCGGCTCAGGCTAAAACCTTGGAGGCATCTCTAACTCCACTCTCTCTCCCTTTCACCTCACATCCAATCTGTCGGTAAATCCTAAACTTCTAAATAAATCCAGAATATGACTGCTTCTCACACTTCCATTGCCAGCACCTCCGGCAGGGCCCCCATTGTGTGCTGCCTGGATTCTCACAGTCACCTCGCTCTGTCTCCCAGCCCTGCACGATCTCTTCTTTGTACAGCAGTCAAACAGCTCCTTAAAAGCCCAAGTCAGATCAAGTCAGCTCCCTGCTCTGAACCCTGAACCCTCCAGGGGCTCCTCTATAGCATTCAGAGTTGAAGTCAAAGTCTACAATGCTCCGAGGCCCTACACCATCTACCCCTGTCCATCCTTCTGGGACCTTCAGCTCAACTTCCCCTCTAGCTGCTCCACTCCATGCATGCCAGCCCCACTCCCCATTCTGTGTTCCTCAAATATGCAGGGCCTTTGCACTAACTCTGACCTCTCCCTGGAACATGAATCCCCAGATACCCTCCTGGCTCACTCCCTCAGCTCTCCCATGTCTTTGCTCAGACATCACCTTTGGACATGATTTGGATCTGTGTCCCTGCCCAAATCTCATGTCAATTTGTAATTCCCAGTGTTGGGAAGGTGGGGCCTCCTGAGAGGTGATTAGATCATGGGGGTGGATTTCCCCACTTGGTACCGTGGTGATGGTGAGTGAGTTCTTGTGAGATCTGGTTGTTTAAAACTGTATAGTCCCTCCTTCCCTCTCTCTTCCTCCTGCTCCAGCTGTAAGATGTACCTGCTTTCCCTTCTCTTCCCACCATAATTGTAAGTTTCCTGAGGCCTCCCCAGAAACAGAAGTCGCTATGCTTCTTGCACAGCCTGCGGAACGGTGAGCCAATTAAACCTCTTTTCTTTATAAATTAGCCAGTCTCAGGTGTTTCTTTATAGCAGTACAAGAGTGACCTATTACACCTTCTCATTGAGATCTGCCTCAACTTCCCTATTCAAAATTGTAACATCTTCTGCCCAGCACTCCCAGCCCCTACCCTGCAGCATTTTACCCCATAACACTTATCACCTTCTTACCTTTAAATGTGTTCCTTTCCTTACCAAGGCATAGCCTGTAAAATCCAAAGTCCTGTTTTCAACTAGATATCATCTGCCTCCTGATGCCATGCAAATGCACATAGCACCAGCTAGGAAATATTCTTGTCACAAAAAGTTGATCCTGAATTTAATCAAACTTCTCCAGCTAACTTCCACTCACTTGGAATAGAGGGACAAGAGCATGACACCATAAGGAAGCATGCAGACAAATGCTGAATGTGGGACATTCTCCAGGACAATCGACCTGGTCTCTGCAACAAACCAAGGGAAGGGGGATTAAAAGAGAAAATAATGGAGACTGCGGTAGATTTAATAACACTTACAAGATGTAACAACAAAATGTCCTGGGGAGAACCTGCTCAAATCCTGATTTGTGCCAACCAACAATAAAGAGACACTTTGGAGTCAAGTAAGTAAATTTTATTATGGACTGAATATTACATCTAGTATATTACCAAAGAAATAGTGTGCACTTTGAGAGGCATAATAACTGTATTATGGTTACATAAGAAAATAGTAACCATTTTTAGAGCTATTAATATGCACTGAAATGTGTAGAGATTTAATGACATGATTTTGGGGACTTACTTTAAGGTACTTCAGCATATTGAAAAGGGATAAATGGGCCAGGCATGGTGGCTCACACCTGTAACCCCAGTACTTTCGGAGGCCAAAGCAGCAAAAAAAAAAAAAAAAAAAAGAAAGGCCTGGCGTGGTTGCATGGTTGCACATGTCTATAGTTTCAGCTACTCGGGGGTAAAAGAGGGGGTATCCTGAGGTGGGAGGATCACCTGAGCCCAGGGCTGTCGAGGCTGCAGTGAGCCATAATCACACCACTGCATTCCAGTCTGGGCTACAGAGTTAGACCCTGACTCAAAAACACAAACAATCAAATAAGCAAACAAAACAAGAAAAGAGATAAAACATGTAACAAGATTTGTTTTTAAATCAGGCCTATTGAGGTTGACATACAATAAAGTTCACCCATTTAAAGTTTGATTAGTTTTGACAAATGCATACAGTTATATGACCAAAACCACAGCCAAATTATAGAATATTTCCTTCACCCTACAAAGCTCCCTCATGTATGCTGAGATTTCTGTAATTCTTGGATCTAGAAAATGAGTGTGTGAGGGTTCACTGTATTATTTTCTTACTATTGTGCATAACTTGGAGCAGACCTGGCAAATACGATCTGGAATTTTTCTGGGGGCATGTGATGACTGTAGGACCTAGTGTGCATTACAAGTGGACAGATGGATAACTTATTCTGCAACTTGAAAGAGAAGTGTCTCAGGGAGAATTCCCAGAAGCCACGCTGAGACAAGGATTCATGTGTAAGTGATTTATTAAGGACATGACGACGAGATCCAGCATGAAACACACAAGATGGCCTAGAAAATATTTTGCTGGTCGGATGCGATGGCTCATGCCTGTAATCCCAGCACTTTGGGAGGCCAAGGCAGGCAGATCACGAGGTCAGGAGGTGGAGACCATCCTGGGTAACATGGTGAAACCCCATCTCCACTAAAAATACAAAAAGAAGTAGCTGGGCATGATGGCACGTGCCTGTAGTCCCAGCTACTCGGGAGGCTGAGGCAGGAGAATTGCTTGAACCCAGGAGGCGGAGGTTGCAGTGAGCCGAGATCATGCCACTGTACTCCAGCCTGGGTGACAGAGTGAGGCTCTGTCTCAAAAATAAAAACAAACAAAAAAAAATTTTGCCAAAATAGGCTGGGTGCAGTGGCTCACACCTGTAATCCCAGCGCTTTGGGAGGCTGAGGCAGGCGGATCACCTGAGGTCAGGAGTTCGTGACCAGCCTGGCCAACATGGTGAAACCTCGTCTCTACTAAAAATAGAAAAATTAGCCAGGCATGGTGGCAGGCTTCTGTAATCCCAGCTACTCGGGATGCTGAGGCAGGAGAATTGCTTGAACCTGGGAGGCAAAGGTTGCAGTGAGCCAAGATCACGCCACTACATTCTAGCCTGGGCGACAGAGCAAGATTCTGTCTCAAAAAAAAAAAAAAAAAGGAAAGAAAATACTTTCTTAAAATAGCTGAATCTATTCCAACCTCTAGAACTTCCTTTTCCTGGCAAAAATGGAGGATAAAGGAGAGAAAGGCCAGAAAGTAACTTGATCCACCCACCTGCTCACCCCAGAAATCAAGGGACATCTGAACCTCTCCTACTCTCAAAGACCACCAACAGCCATCCAGTCAGAACAAAGTCCTGTCAATTCCCTCCCAAAATAAATCTCCCACCCACCCATCTATGCTTATCCTCCTACCAACCCAAGTGAGGATCCCCTCTCACCTGCGTATGTCAACAGCATCCCAATTTGTCTTCCTTTCTTGCCCCAACCCCACCCATTCTGCACAGAGCAGTCAGAATTAAAAGGAAAATCAGGTCATGTCACTCACTTGCTGAAAGCACTTCTGTAAAATAGTTTGGCAATTCCTCAAACAATTAAACATAGAGTTGCCAGCAATTCTACTCCTAGAAATATATTCAAGAGAAATGAGAACATAGGTCCACACAAAATCACCTCCCAAAACCCAGACCTCCCAATTCTTACATTGGGGATTAAATTTCAACATGAATTTTGGAGGGGACGAAAACATTCAAACCAGAATAGGACATAAACTTGATTTCTCATTGATAGGATGGATGCAACTAAACAACTCAACAGTGTTGATTAAAAATGCTTATTATGATAGAGGAAAATGGCAGATAGGAGGCAGGACTAACTTGCAGCTCCCACTCGGATGGACAGAGCAGTGCATGAAGACCCACATCGTCAAATTTTACTCCAAGAACTAACACAGGATCATACCAGGAAAACCAAAAGAAACCACAGACCTTTTGAAGGAGGTGAATTGCTGCTGCAGGCTCTGTGTCCCCTACAAAATGCATATGTTGAAATCCTAGCCCCCAATGTGATGCTATTAGGAGGTGGGGCCTTTGGAAGGTGATTAGGTGATGAGGGGGGAGCCCTCAGGAATGGGATTAGTGCCCTTGAAAAGGGGACTCCAGAGAGTCTCTCACCCTCTTCCTACCATGAGAAGACAAGTGTACAACTCAGAAGAGGGCCTCACCAGCTCCCAGCAACACTGGCATCCTGCTCTCAGACTTCCACCATCCAGAACTGTGAGAAATACGTTTCTGTTGTTTATAACTGTCCGGTCTATGGTACTCTTTTATACACCCCAACAAAGACGGCCCCTGTAAGAATTCCGGTGTGCAGTCCTGGGGAGGGATTGAGCAGGACCAGGAGCCATAATTCCAGTGTGTGACACTGGGGAGGGATTGAGCAGGACCAGGAGCCATGATTTCGGTGTGTGACCCTGGGGAAGGATTGAGCAGGACCGGGAGCCATAATTCCAGTGTGTGACACTGGGGAGAGATTGAGCAGGACTGGGAGCCGTAATTCCAGTGTGTGACCCTGGGGAAGGATTGAGTAGGACCGGGAGCCATAATTCCAGTGTGTGACACTGCGGGGGGATTGAGCAGGACCGGGAGCCATAATTCCAGTGTGTGACACTGGGGAGGGATTGAGCAGGACCAGGAGTGATGATTCCGGTGTGTGACCCTGGGGAGGGATTGAGCAGGACCAGGAGCCATAATTCCGGCGTGTGACCCTTGGGTAGGATTGAGCAGGACAAGGAGCCATGAATTGGTGTGTGACCCTGGGGAGGGATTGAGCAGGACCAGGAGCCATGGGTGCTGGTATGTACATATGAACGAGTGAAGAGAGCAGAATGTCTGCAAAGCAATCACCTAGGAATGAATATTCTTCACATCCCAAAGGAACTGTGTCTTTCCCATTTCTGTTGAGACAGACAGCCCTCCCTGGGTGTTTTACTCTCACTTTTGCTAGACTCATAAGTAAAAGAGAAATTATTTCTACCAGAAGACATAATTTGCAATTGTGAAAATATGGAAAATATGGAACCAACCCAAATGCCCATCAATCAATGAGTGGATAAAGAAAATGTGGTGTATAAATATATATACCACTTTTTTTATATATAATATTTATATTTATATATATATTCCATGGTGTATACACACACACACACCGTGGAATACTACTCAGCCATAAAAAGGAACAAAATAGTGGCATTCACAGCAACCTGGATGGAATTGGAGACTATTATTCTAAGCGAAGTAACTCAGGAATGGAAAACCAAACATTGTATATTCTCACTCATAAGTGGGAGCTAAGCTTTGAGGACGCGAAGGCATAAGAATGATACAGTGGACTTTGGGGACTCAGGGGAAATGGTAGGACGGGGGTGAGAGAGAAAAGACTACACACTGAGTACAGTGTACACTGCTCTGGTAATGGGTGCACCAAAATCTCAGAAATTTTAAAAAAAATCTCAGAAATTAAAAAATAATAATAATAAGCAAAAGTTTTGAATTTTTAAAAAATTTTTTAAAAAGAAAAGAGAAAAAAAGAAGATCAACCGTGCAAGGGCAACTACAAATGACAAGTGACACTTGGCTTCAGGCTCAGGGGGGCAGTGGGAGTGGCAGTGTAGTGGATGCGGTGATGCTGCCCACCTCCCCCGGCAGGACGGGGACATCCTTCCCTCTGCTGCTGGGAGTGTGGATGCTGACAGCTCTCTCTGGGGACGCTCCCTGGGAATTGCCCTCCTCTGGAAATAGCCACCTTGCCCAACAACTTCCCCCTCCTAGGGGCAACCCACATCCAATGATGATTAATATGGCTCCTTCCTTGAGGCAGGACAACTTCAAAAGACCATCCTAGCTCCTGTGGGATGGGCTAAACCCTTGGTTGTGGCAGATACACTGCACTGCAGTTCAGCTTCTCCATCCAATCCTTCTTTCTTCATTCACATTACCTGTGTTGATCCTGAGACCAGTCCCCAAGAAACTCCTGACTGTAAATCCCCATCTCACAGCCAGCTTCTCAGGGAGCCCCATCCAAGGCAGCTGGGGCTGAGGCTTACCAGGAGTGGGCGGCTGCTGCTCTAGCCATTGTCCCATGCCATAACTGAGCTAGATCTTGCAATGTTTCAAAAGAAGTTACAAATCTCTAACTGTATGTGAAATCTTGTTTTATTTTGTTTTGTTTTGTTTTGAGACAGGGTCTTGCTCTGTCATCCAGGCTTAAGTGCAGTGGCACCATCATAGCTCACTGCAGCCTCGACCTCCCCAGCTTAAGCAATCCTCCCACCTCAGCCTCCCAAGTAGCTAGGATCACAGGCGCACACCACCAGACCTGGTTAATTTTTTTTTTTTTTTTTTTGTACAGATGAGGTCTCCCTATGTTGCCCAGGCTGGTCTTGAACTCCTGGGCTCAAGCAATCCTTCCACCTCAGTCTCCCAAAGTGATAGGATTATAGGCATGAGCCACTGCACCCAACCAAAATCTTGTAATCTTTAAATGTCAGTTTGCTTCTTGGCTATCTCATTTACAATCTCTGAAGTCAACCTTCTTCACCAAAGATCATAAGGCTTAATCATGAAATATATCCAGTCTCTTGAAACCAGTAAAGCGAATCTATGTACTCCTGCATTCCACCTTATCCCTTCAAATCCTCTGATTATTGGCCAAATACGAAAAGAGATCATAACAGCACTGACCTTTATGTAGGCCATCAATCTTATTTCACATCCATTGCCTATTTTGATGACATCTTTACACTGTGTCATTTGGGTCACAGGTTAATGATCTACTTTGTATTCACTGGAAGTGATCATAGTGGAGTTTCAGGTGGGTCACAAGTTGAAACACAAGGACATCATCTCCTGTGTGGTGGAGGTGCCCAAGTTTCTCAGCCTCTCACTCTCCCACCCACTTGCCTTGTCCTCAAGCATTGGAACAGAGTCACTTGCCATGTTGATCTAGATCAATGAAACTTTAGAGCATGAGTTTTAAATTTTAATTTATTTCTGAAACTGTTGATGCAGAATCAATGCACACAACTGTGCAAACCAGGGTTGAGTGGCCCAGTTCTCCCCTGCAGCTCCCTGCGTGAGGTAACTTATAGACGTCCCTAACACTGAACGGGTGGAGTCTGGAAACCGCCATCAGAGGTGGTCTGGCTACAGGTCCACATGTATCGTTAGCCCTTCTCCATATCTCACACGGCTTCAATCAAGCAGAGATTTCATCTCCATCTGCTCCTGCCAAACTAGCGATCCAAAAAGCCAATGGGACACTTGTTTGTTGCTCCCCTCTGGTAAAAAGAAACGCCTGTTGCTTTTGTGCTTCCATGACGGGAAGGTAGCCAGTTGGTTTTGCCCATTCATAGCCAAGGTTAAATTCCCTGACTAGCTGGAGGGCACCACGTCTGTGTCTCAGGTCAGCTAGCACTTTTCACTGCACTGCTGGCGTTAATTTGGCATCTTCTCCTGACCACAGCATGACTGTGAAGCCAGCAACATTCTCCTTATAGGTCACAGAAAAATAAATACTACCATACTATCTGTCCTTTTCATCAGATTCTGCTAGGATTTGCCGATTTGCCTGGAGTGTAGTTGGCACTCGATAAATATTTGTGAAATGAACAGATGGGTATCAATAAAGGCAGTTTCTGGATGATATTCTGATGTAATTATTTGGATGCTCAGAGTTTAAATGTGAGTCCTTGCCTTTACCAAATTATTCCACCTCTACCCTCAAGTAGGTCCGATGTCCAATATTGTGGTTGTACTTAATTAGGTGACAAGGCTACCAAAGGCCCTACATGACCTGCCCCCAACGCACCTCTTCAGCCTCATGTCTCTGTCTCCCTCTTGCTCCACCCACAGTGTCCCAGCCAGACACAACTCACTCACTCCTGTAATGGAGCAGGCCCAGGGCCTTTGCACATCCTGCTCTCTCGGCTGGAACATTCTTCCACCACCACCACTGGCCTAATTCATTCAAACTCACTCTTCAAGCCCCAGAGTTGATGTCACTTCCCTGGGACACCTTCCCAATCTCCTGACTCTCGTGGGTTAAGTACACTTCCTGTGCTCCCGACATGTCCTTATTTCAGTTCTCTTCACCCTGCATGGTAACGGCCTTGCTGCCTGTGGTACTTCTAACCAGGCTGTAAATGTCATGCAGAGAAGTGTGTCTGCTGTTGCATCCTCAGGCCCCGACAAATGGGAAATGCTCACTACACATTTGAGTTTTTGTTGGTTGCATGAATGAATGCATCAGTGATGAGAGCTCTATTCTTGTGCCCTCCAGGAGATGAGTAAGGTAGGATTTGGAGAACAGATTTTGGAATCAGACAGACGTGAGTGGGCAACCTGACCCCACCCTTACTTCTTCATGTAAGACAATAGAGTAATCCCAGCACTTTGGAAGGCCACGGTGGGTGGATCTCTTGAGGCCAGGAGTTTGAGACCAGCTTGGCCAACACGGCGAAACCCCATCTCTACTAAAAATAAAAATAAAAATAAATTAGCCAGGCATGTAGTGTGCACCTGTAGTCTCAGCTATTCGGGTGGCTGAGGCATGAGAATTACTTGAACCCAAGAGGCGGAGGTTGCAGTGAGCCGAGATCATGCCACTGCACTCCAGCCTGGGCGACAGAGTGAGACTAGTCTCAAAAAAAAAAAAAAAAAAAAAAAAAAAAAAAAGGTAATAGAAACCACTTCAGACCCCAGATATCTGAAACCTAAGAGGAATTTATTTTTTAAGTATTAGTCAGTTCATAGAAGCTCTGGGAAAGGTGAGGAACTGAGTGTGCCACTGTACTGGTTCTAAAACATTAGCAAAACTTCTTAGACAGTCCCCTCATGGAAGGAGGAGTCTAATCACCACCCCTCCTTGAATATGGACTACCCTTAGTGACTTTCTCTTAATGAATAGCACATGGTGGTAGAGATGCTCTATCATTTCCAGGTGATACAACTTCTGCCCGACTCTCTCTTTCTCTCTTTTTCTCTCTCCTTCTCTCTGTGTCTGTATATCTCTCTGTCTCTCTGTCTCCCTCTCTCTGCATGTGTCTCTCTGTCTCTCTCTCTCTCCTTCCTTCCCTCTCTCAATGTTCTCCCTTGGGACCTCGCCTCCATGTTATGAGGAAGCCAGGCAGCCCCATGGGAAAACCACGTCAAGGTGTCTGGCCATGGCCCCAGCTAAGGTCGCAGCCAAAAGCCAGCATCAACCGCCAGCCACATGAGCAAGCAGGCCTCAGATGATCCTAGCCCCCAGCTTTCAAGCCACTCAACCAACGGTGAGGGGAGTAGAAATGACTGTCCCTGCCAAACCCTGCACAAATTGTACTTTCAAAAGCAAAATGAATGTTGATCCTGGTTTAAGCCCCTAAGTTTTGGGGTGATTGTTTACATGGTAATAGATAACCAGAAGAGCAGCTCTGCAGCCACGAGCACCACCTAAATTGTGCCACAGGTGCTCTGCAGCCAGGGACCCAGGACTGCTCTGAGGCCCTTACAGTTCATCCCATGGTTGCCAGACCCCACAGTCAGTGCTAGAACTTCTGCTGTGTTGCCACTGTTGTGGCCGTGATGAGAAGAACAAAGGGTGACCAGGCAATCTCAGAGTGCGTGTGCTGGCTGCAAGCAGGGGCTCAGAAGAGGGCACAGCTCTGCTATTGACCAGCTGTGTGAGCTTGGGCACGCGTCCTAACCACTCTGGGACTCAACTACTTCTTTCTGAAGTGGGATTGGTAGGGGTACCGTATGCATGGAGTGGTTGTGAGAATTAGACAAATTAATAGATACAGATGATGAGAACAGTGCTGGGCTAATGAGTATGCATTATTCTCTATCTCGGGCCCCCCATCACTTCCTCTCTAGTACATGCTTTCCTTCTAGCAGCTGTTATCACTACATGACCTTATCGCATGTATTGATGTGCTCTCTTGTTTTTGGTCTGCTCTCCTTCCTGTTAGGTTATAAGCTCAATGCAGGAAGGAAGTGTGTTCTGCTGTCACTGAATCTTCAGCACCTAGAAGAGCAGGCCCTGATATGTCAGGCTAGATGTGTCAAGCATGTATCACACGCTCAGTGAATGCTTGCTGAGCAAGTGAATGAAGTGGCCGATAATATCACCAGAGAGATAAGATAGGATCTCAAATAACACTAATACAAAATAGACACGATAAGGCTTGTGAGAGAGGTGCACAAAGCTAACGGGCTTCAAGGAAAGGGAAACAAATGAAACCAATGGGGAATTCTAGGAAAGGCTTTGGAGAAGGGTTGCCACAGGGGTTGGGCCTCAAAGGAGAGAGAGGACTTCAAGAGATGAAGATGTAACAGAAGATGGGACTGAGAGAGAATTAGTAAGAGCCAAGACCCAAGTGGGGAAGGACAGGACACACTTAGGGAAGGGCCAGTGGTGCCCTTGGGCTGGTCTACAGCAATTGAGGTTACACAGACTGGCTGAGACCATTGTCACAACCTTCCAGTGTGTCCCCCAAAGGGTAAAATATTCTCCAGGTCCCAGTGGATTCAGTGCAAGCACCTCCTATTCAGTTCCACCTGGGCCTGACTCTTCCCGTGCTGAGTGAGCCGAGAATGATCCATGCAGCCAGGCTCATGGCTGAAAGGATCCCAGAGACTTTGATTATTTTCCTTTTGTAAGAACACAGACACAGAGGTTGGGCTTTCAATTCTGAATTCTAAAGAAGAGAAGATGCCTCATCTTCAGGAGGCCACCCTGACAACATCTAGCACTGGGACAAACAATTGCAGGGAGCTCCAGGAGACAGGTGGGGAAGAATGTGTGAACAGAACTGACTGCTATTGAATTTAAGATGATATTGTGTTGGTGCAAAAGTAACTGTAGTTTTTGCCATTACTTTTTTTTTTAAAATGACAAAAACCGCAATTAGTTTTGCACCAACCCAATATTTAATTATTTCCTGCCTAAAAATGGGGACATAAATGAAATATTCATTGACTGAATATAATATATTCATATATTATATAAATATATAATATATGAATATATAAATATTTATATATGAATATATAAATATTTATATATGAATATATAAATATTTATGTATGAGTATATAAATAAATGCCCAAGAGCATGGCACACCAAAGAGAGTCCAAGTTCTACTTGGCTTATCAAAGGGAACATCCTTCTCAAAAGAACATGTGGGAGACAGCAGAGGAGCAACTAGCATGTGTGTTTTCTCCTACGTCTAGGAGGAAAAAACTAAATCTGTCACTTTCTGCATGTATTCACATTAAAAAAGGATTCAAAGCTGTCTATTTAGAAGACAGTGCCAGTACCAACTTCTGTGCCAGGGAGCTGATATTTTGCAGTTCACAGGGTAGAAAGAAGACCATTTTTGTCACGTGTTTAGTATTCAACAAGCAGTGAAAGTTAGAATAATTACCTGTGAACGACTATGTATGTTTCTTTCATCTAATTAGGTAATCTGCCCAGGTGTTTAGCACCAAGGCCTCTAGGCTTTAATTGGAAAAAGTCAAGGACAGAAACTAATTAGCAGCATTAATCCAAACCAGAAGTCTAATGATATTAACCACAAATCACTATTGCAATCAGGAACCTTTATTCTAAACCATTTTCAAAGTGAGGGAGGAGGGGAAGAAAACAATGTATTTTTGAGCTTTAGAATATTGACTTCCGAACACTAATTCCAGGCAACTTTGATCCACTCTCTCAAAGCAATAGAAAGAACTGTAATTAACAAAAAGGCAGTACAGAATTAAAAGTCAATGAATATTTCATTAATGTCCCCATTTTTAGGCAGGAAATAATTAAATATTAGGTTGGTACAAAACTAATTGCGGTTTTTGTCATTTTTTTTTTAAATGTAATGGCAAAAACTAGTTACTTTTGCACCAACATAATACCATCTTAAATTCAATAGCAGTCAGTTCTGTTCACACATTCTTCCCCACCTGTCTCCTGGAGCTCCCTGCAATTTATAGGTAATGATCTACATGTACCTGGAACTTTCAAAGTACAAATAGATTTTTATGACCTCAAAACTCTCCTAAAATTACCCTTTGATTCATTCTAGTTTTCATCAAAATAAGAGAAAAATAACCAAATTCCATGAGGAAAAGTCCGTATTTCCAAGGTAGCTAATGGGCTGCTGTATGTGTAAAACTATAGGCCTTTTCTTTTTTTTTTTTTTTTTTTTTGAGACAGGGTCTCACTCTGTTGCCCAGGCTGGAGTGCAGTGGCGCTATCTCGGCTCACTGCAACCTCCACCTCCCCGGGCTCAGATGATCCTCCCACCTCAGCCCCCCACGTAGCTGGGACTGCAGGCTTGCGCCACCACACCCGGCTAAATTTTGTATTTTTTTCTAGAGATAGGGTTTCACCATGTTGCCCAGGCTGGTTTCAAACTCCTAGGCTCAAGCAATCCGTTCACCTCAGCCTTCCAAAGTGCTGGGATTACAGGCATGAGCCACCACACCCGGCCAATAGGCTATTTTTATAATGGGGCTTTTCTGCTCACATCTTTGGCTCTTTTCCAGAATTTTTTCATTTCTTGTAGCATTTACTTAGGAGAACTGGTGGTTTGAAAACACTAGTAGACACAGAGCACATAGTTTTGATTTGTTTTGTTATTAGTGAACATAAAATGCCATGAAAATTTTAGATTTCTGGCACACTGGCATTTTAAGCAATTAATTAGATAAAAGTAAAATTGGATGAAAAGCCCAATTTAGCATCAGGCTGAAGACAAAAGAAGCCCCATGCCAAAGATTAAGAAACTCAAACACACATCAATCCTAATTTGTTGTAACAGAGTGCATTTTTCAGTCCCTTCTCTCCATGGATGACTTGGGTTTGCTAGTGTTACTAGCCAAATCCCCCCAAGGTTAGCTCAATCTAACTTAAACTTGGGCCCCACCAGGAAAAGGAACTTGAACTATCGTTTTGAGTTTCGATTCTCCTCTGATTTTCTATTCCTCATTGTCAACCTTCAATATACTTCCCAATCCCCAACCGCCCCCCAAATAGACAAAAATTTAGAAAAAGAAAACCAGGCTTTTCAAAGAATAAAATTGAGGGACTTGCATAATTTAGTATCTGGCTTTCAGAAATTTTTTTTAACAACAAAAAAAAAGGTTTTCACTGCCTCTCCCTCTGGAATATAAACTGACTCTGCCTCATGAGAACATACCTCTGTCCCAAGCATTGGCCCTCAAGAGGTTGTGGCATAGAAACCAAAGAATGTAAATAAAACCTGTGTAGAAAGTGATGCTCCCAGGCAGCTGCTTTGGGAGGCTCTCCTGGTTTGTTTATTTTCTTTTTCATACCCCCTTTGTTTAACACATGCTAGGTTTTTCCCAGCTAGCTATCAAACATTGCTCACGTTTAAGGGTTAAAATAATATGGTCATTATTGTACTATTCCCGAGAAACGGGAAAAAGAGATCTACAGCAGACTTGCTGCAGCTGTTAGGCAGCCCAATTGCCAACCACAAGGGAATTTGCTTACTTCTATATCACAATCTCCCACCTTGATAAAAAAGAAAAAACACACCCATTTCATTTGGACTGTATACTAAGAATAATTGCCACCAATATTGATTGGCCCTTTGGGATCCAGCTGAATTTAAAAATTGCAGACTGTGAAATCCCAGCTGATGTATCCTCACTGAGATTACTGCTTATTTGTGACAGGTTCCTGTGTTTAAACTTATCTATGAAAACTGTGAAATTAATATCCTCGTGTTGAGTACAATATGGTAACACACCCTGCTGAAACGCACAGCTATTTTTGTTCTTATTATTTTAATGCTGGCTCCTGCATGTGCCCCACTGCGAATCTTTCTGATAATGAAGCATAAGTACATTTGTTATCTGGAGTCTCATGTTCTCACTGTTTTCTAACTGTTTATTTTCAGGGATTGCACAAATGAGGTTTGTTTCTTTTTAAGCTTTTTTTTTTGCTGCACAATTAGTTTTATCTGGGTTTTAACCTAGTTGGTTCTCACACTGGCCTCTGGCTTGGAAGTAAAATTACTGCAGTTGACTTCTGAGTTTCTGCTTCATCGTACATACCTCTGACACAGAAAATTTGAAGCTAGACATTTCCTGACAAGTGCTTTCGTCTGCTGAAATCAGAGAGGAAAATGTGCTAGAATCTTAACTACTAAATCCACGTGATTAACTTTTAAAGTTCAAATATGTCAAATATGGAAATTCAGATGTTTCTGAAACTAATCACAGCTAAAAAACAAAAGCTAATCATGTGGAAATGTGCCTTTAAGTCACACAAACATATATGACTCTGACCCTGAAAATTTCGGGGAGTCATGGGCTGTTGGTCTGGCATATATAAAAGCAGCAGAGAACAATGTCACTTGCTTTCCATGAGACCAACAGTTCTTTGTTTCGTCTGTTATTATCAGAGTCATTGCAGAATCTCATCTTCCTCTCCATTCCAGTTTCATCCCTTCCTCATATTACACACAAATTAAATGTCAGTTTTGAAAGAATCAGGGCAATACCATTTTTTAAAAAAATAAATATACACAGATGAAAGGACTGGAAAGGTGTACACAAAAATTCCCAGAGATTCTCTCCGCCTTTCTGGTTACCTGTGATTTTTATTTTCTTCTTTTCACTAATCTCTATGTCCTAAATTTCCTACAATGTGTAGGGATGACCTTGGTAACAGGAAAACAATTATATTTTTTTAAAAAACTGCTATAAATATGTAACACAACTTCTATACTTCATGTGGAAATTATATATAATTTCACTTCCAAGTTATTTTAATGTGAAAATTATATAAACAAAAATTAATATCACTATCAATATTAATACTTAAATTTTATGTTTAAAGAATTTACTTTTATGTTACATTATTTCAAGTTCATTCTGATAAATCCCAGTGAGTAGTCAAAATGCAACTGTTCTTTTTTTTTTTTTAATTTACTTATTGGTTGACTGGTTGCTTGGTTGCTTGGTTCGTTGGTTGCTTTGTTGGTTGCTTGGTTGCTTGGTTGCTTGGTTGGCTGGTTGCTTGGTTGGTTGGTTGGTTCGTTGGTTGCTTGGTCACTTGGTCGCTTGGTTGCTTGGTTGCTTGGTTGTTTGGTTGGTTGGTTGGTTGGTTGGTTGTTTGGTTGGTTGCTTGGTTGGTTGCTTGGTTGGTTGGTTGGCTGGTTGGTTGGTTGGTTGGTTGGCTGGTTGCTTGGTTGCTTGGTTGGTTGCTTTGTTGGTTGGTTGGTTGCTTGCTTGGTTGGTTGGTTGCTTGGTTGCTTGGTTGCTTGGTTGGTTGCTTGGTTGGTTGGTTGGTTGCTTGCTTGCTTGGTTGCTTGGTTGCTGGCTTGGTTGGTTGGTTGGTTGGTTGGTTGCTTGGTTGGTTGGTTGGTTGCTTGGTTGGTTGGTTGGTTGCTTGGTTGGTTGGTTGGTTGCTTGCTTGCTTGCTTGCTTGCTTGCTTGCTGGCTTGGTTGGTTGCTTGGTTGCTTGGTTGCTTGGTTGGTTGGTTGGTTGGTTGGTTGCTTGGTTGGTTGGTTGCTTGCTTGCTTGATTGATTGCTTGGTTGGTTGCTTGGTTGGTTGCTTGGTTGCTTGGTTTCTTCGTTGCTTGATTGGTTGCTTGGTTGGTTGCTTGGTTGGTTGGTTGGTTGGTTGCTTGGTTGGTTGGTTGCTTGCTTGCTTGCTTGCTTGCTTGCTTGCTTGCTTGGTTGCTTGGTTGGTTGGTTGCTTGCTTGCTTGCTTGCTTGCTTGCTTGCTTGCTTGGTTCGTTGGTTGGTTGGTTGGTTCGTTGGTTGTTTGGTTGGTTGGTTGGTTCGTTGGTTGGTTGGTTGCTTGGTTGGGTTGGTTGGTTGATTCATTGGTTGGTTTGTTCATTGGTTGGTTAGTTGGTTGGTTGGATTTCTTCACACTTTAACAGTAAGTTTTCTTATTCTTCACTTTTATGAGCATTTTACTTTATTATTATCATCTGAGGTTTCTAACACAGGGCACAAGTTTTACAAATCCAAATCATAACTAATAGGTAGAAAAGCCTATAAAATGTGAAAAATACAAATGTAACATACACACGCACACTATAATTTATTTTATTATTCCAAATTTCCAAAATAGTTTTAAAAATTGAATTCCAGCTACTTCAACAAATATGCTTCCACTAGCTTAAAGAACAGCAGAAAACAAGTTGAAAGTCTTCTTTTATACCTCTAATAGAGCCGCAAATTAAACAGCAACTTAATGTATTTTCAAATAGGCCTTCACACTTTCTTACTGAAAATAGAGCATAGGAAACAAAGACAAAATGTATTCCAATTACTTGGGGAAAATTATTAGCTCCAGGGATACTTTAGAATAATGTGTTTAAAACTGTTTTGTCTGGAGACTTAATGTATAGCATGGTGACTATAGTTAATTACAATGTATAGTACACTTGAAATTTGCCAAGAGAGTAGATCTTAAGTATTCTCACCATACACACACATACACAAAAAGGTAATTATGAATACATTCATTAACTTGATTGTGGTAAGCATCTTACAATGTTTAGGTATTTCAAGTCATTACATTCTACACCTTAAATATATTCAATTTTACTTGTCAATTATACCTCAATAAAGCAGGGGGCAACACAAATAAATTTTTTAAATTTAGCGTGCAAAAAAAATTTTTAAACAGTTTCAAAGCTGAGTCCACAGTGTTGATTTTACTTGTACAAAATATTTCTGCAATATTTATCCTATCATTTGGTTCACTCCAGGCCCGCCCTGGAAACCTGTCACACTTTCAGTTCAGGACCTACAGACTCATTGCAACCAGCTGGTTGTCTCTGCTGCCATGAGGGGAGGTCCCAAGTCATCAAAGGGGACACTCTATCCCTAAGGTCAACTGTAACCTCCCATTAGACTGTCTTCTTGTTATTATGAAACATAACTAAGGCCTGGCATGCTGGCTCAATGTCTGTAATTCCAGCACTTTAGGAGGCCAATGCGAGTGGATCACCTAAGGCCAGGAGTTCGAGACCAGCCTGACCAACATGTTGAAACTCCGTCTCTACTAAAATTACAAAAATTAGGTGGGCGTAGTGGCAGTTGCCTGTAATCTCAGCTATTCGGGAGGCTAAGGCACGAGAATTGCATGAACCCAGGAGGCAGAGATTGCAGTGAGCCAAGATCACGCCATTGCACTCCAGCCTGGGTGACAGAGCCAGACTCTGTCTCAAAAAAAAAAAAAAAAAGAAGAAGAAGAAGAAGAAACGTAACTAAAGTTTGCTGTGTCGGGTGTCACTAATTTTTAACTTGTGATGGAAGATATTTGGAATTATAAGAGCAGGTGGTGAACCAGCCCATTGGGCTACCTTGGCTAAGTCTGGTAGTTTGTTTACAGTCATCATTCCCCTGATTGGAAAACACAAAAGCTTTGAGTTCCAGGACCTTCCCTTCAAGCTTGGGCATTAGAAGGGGCAACTACTAAAAGGTGACATAGCATTGTTGTTATTTCAGTAGGTACAAACCTGCCAGTAGTTATGGTTTATAAAAATAATAAATGGAGAGGAGACTCTCCCCTTGTTTAAATTTGGGAGGTTAGGCCAGGCGTGGTGGCTCACGCCTGTAATGCCAGCACTTTGGGAGGCCAAGGTAGGTGGATCACTTGAGGTCAGGAGTTCAAGACCAGCCTGGCCAATATGGTGAAACCCCATCTCTACTAAAAACACAAAATTAGCCAGGCATGGTGGTGCATGCCTGTAATCCCAGCTACTTGGGAAGCTGAGGCAGGAAAATCATTTGAACCCGGGAAGCGGAGGTTGCAGTGACCAGAGATGGCACCATTCCACTCTAGCCTGGGCGACGAGAGCGAAACTCCATCTCAAATAAATAAATAAATAAATTCGGGAGGTTACTGGCTTGACTCTTAGCATAGACACACAGATGTTACGCTATAGATTATACGAGGAAGAGGCGGGAGAAGCCACACATCCCACATCAGAAATAGCCTTTGGAAAACTGCAAACTAGATTGCATGTGTGTTTGGCTGCAAAATAAATCATGAGTTTCTCCCAAACATTAGATGGACAAAGGAACAATTCACTTTTTTTCCCCACTGTGATCCATTCACAATGGAGTATATTCCTGGAGGTAATCTAAGATGTGTTTTGTTCACTAGAGAAGACTTTTTAGGACTGTTTAGTTTAGGAAATGCTTAGCTGGCTATAGAAGACAGGTGCACATTCTTATCTGACTACAGAATCCAGGTGTCACCTGTGGAGTTAACACAAGGCCACAGATGGCCGCCTTCAACGTGACCCTGCCCAGAGCCTAGCGAACAAGGTGAGGGTTGACTGAGAAGGGAAATGGTGGTCTTGCTGAGGACATTCCCCAAGCTCATGGTCTGGTCCACAAGCCATCAGTCACACAGACGGTCACACAGATACGGGATGCCCAGTTACATTTTAATTTCCAATAAACAATGAATTTGTTTAGTATAAATAAATATGTCGTAAATATTGTATGGGACATACTAAAAACATTACAATATAATTTAGTATATGTACTATGTACTAGTATATGTACTAAATTTTATATATGTGTATTATAATATTAAAAGTTAGGCCAGGCACAGTGGCTCACGCCTGTAATCCCAGCATTTTGGGAGGCCGAGGTGGCCGGATCACCTGAGGTCAGGAGTTCAAGACCAGCCTGGCCAACATGGCGAAACCCTGTCTCTACTAAAAATACAAAAATTAGCTGGGCATGGTGGCAGGTGCCTGTAATCCCAGCTACTCAGGAGGCTGAGGCAAGAGAATCACTTGAACCAGGGAGGCGGAGGTTGCAGTGAGCCGAGATCGCACCACGGCACTCCAGCCTGGGCAACAGAGTGAGATTCTGTCTCAAAAAAAAAAAAAAAAAGTTAGTATGTTATACCCAACACATATTCAAGGTTGATCTGAAATTCAAGTACAACTAGGTATCTTGTATTTTTGCTAAATGTGGCAACGCTCGCACACAGCGATTCACCAGTGGCTTGGGCGGGCAGAAGAGGTAGTTCCCGGAGCCCTTCACGTGACTTTTCCTTCTGTCATCCCCTTCTCTGCTCAGAGGCCCCTTCCTGGGAGAAGCCTTCGCTGATCACTCTGTATACCACTGCACCCTTTTCCCATACTCCCAGCCCCCTTAGCCTGCCTTTTCCTCCATGACTTATCATTGGATGATATACTACGTACTTTGAGTAAATGATTTTTTTCATCTTTATTCTCAGCCCTTTGTATTATGTCTGCCACAGAGGGGGCCTTAAAAAATATTTGTGGAACTGCGTGAATGAGAGTGACTCCATGCACAAGGATAAAACACTGAAAGTAAAATAAAGACGGAACTAAGGTAAATGAGTATTGCCATTTCCACTCACCTGATAGATCTGTGTGTTTTAGTCCGTGCAAAACTCACCTGGCGAAGGGAACCCCAACAAATCAGATGACGATTGGGTAGGTCCAAAGTGGGGCCCAAGATTCTGTAGCCCTACCATGTTCCCAGGTGATGCCGATGTAGCAAAGAGAGTCCTTGAAGAGAGGCAGGGCATGGTGGCTCACGCCTGTAATCCCAGCACTTTGGGAGGCTGAGGCAGGCCGATAGTTTGAAGCCAGAAGTTTGAGACCAGCCTGGGCAACATGGTGAAATCCAGTCTCTACCAAAAAATACAAAAGTTTGTCAGGCGTTGTAGCATACACCTGTAATCCTAGCTACTCAGGAGGCTGAGGCACAAGAATCACTTGAACCCAGGAGGCGGAGGTTGCAGTGAGCCAAGATCACACCACTGCTCTCCAGCCTGGGTGACAGAGCAAGACTCCAACTCAAAAAAAAAAAGAAAAAGAAAAAGAGAGAGAGAGAGAGAATCATTGAAGAAAGCTTGGATCCAGGTAAAAATAAACAGCAGGACACAACCAGAAAAGTCTGTGGTTCTGTTATATCATTGGACAGTGTAACGAAATGTAATGTGTTTTAAAAAATAAAAATTCTATACTCTTAAATCTTGAATAGATTCCTATTTCAGAAACCATCCATTCTGATGAGTCTCCCTTAGCTCTGAAACAAAGAGGATAAAAACCAAATACAAGAATAATAAAAACCACCTGTCCAAGATGAATTGGAGAAAGGGTGCTAATCTCCCTGAGACAACGCCTACAACTGTATTTAATCAGGATGACAAAAAAAGTTTCAACTCATGCCTCAAGCAGAGCCACAAGACCTGCCTTTTTTGGTGACTTTGAATTCTACAACACAGGCTGCAAACCTCACATCTTGACAACTCTCACTATAAGAAAAGTAGGAAACACTCTCTCATGTTCCCAAGTACTCACCATACCCCCCAAAATAAGTAAAAGCTTACTTTAAAAAATAATTTGTTTTCAGAGCAGAAATCTTCTAAAAGTTGAATTCTGATTCTGTACACACCTGCGGAGATGTACTTGCCATGCCCACTGTCTAATATGCTTCACTTTCTATGAACTAGGAAAGGGGTTACAAATAGCTGCCATAGAGTTACTGTCATTATCAGCCTGCAATCTGTGAGCAGCTGTTAAAAACCCACATTTTGTCTCAATTGTAATCATTCAAACAAATAATGCTTTAACTACAGTTCAAAAGAAGTCAGTATAGAATTAAGTGCCGTTCATACCAATTATGTTTCTTCTTTCAGATGTATGGAAAGGGAAAATAAATTATCCATTAAATTGCAGATATATGTAAGGATGCTTTTTGTAGTAAAAGCCAAAACAACTTGAATCTGACCTGTGATTAGAAATAACAGACATTTGAAATTCAATAACTTAATTCATTGACAATATCACCAGGTTAGGTATCAATGATTCATTCAGTTTTCTTTTAAGCACTATTAATTGCTTGATACCATTTAGGATCAGGAAACCCTTAGTGCAGTGAAAATTGTAAAAGTTTATGACCTGGGAGGCCCGTGTCTAGCCATGCCTCTGTCATGAATCTGTGGTGTGACTTCTGACAAGAGTTTTATCCCTCTGGATCTGTTTCCCTGGCTGGAGAGTGAGGAAATCGATCCAAAGATTACCTCGCAGATTCTCTCCAACTCTGACATTCTATCATTTCACAATTTAAAATAGACTGTCGGCGACCCTACGCCTGTTTTCCTTGAGAAACAGCGCCACCTTCAGGTCATAATAACCATAAGAGAGTTGACCGTGAAGGTGCTTCTCCGGCAGCAGCGATTTGCCCTGATCCACAGAAACCCTTCCCCCGCAGTCCTCTGGGATGCGGTCATACACTTGTGAGTCTGCCGCTGGGTTAAGATCAATGTGTATGGACATGGAGCCAAGCTGAGCTAACTGGCCCACAAGGGACAGATGCATGACCTTGGCCTAATTATCACAGCTCCAGCTAACAGTTCGCCCACAGCAAAGCTCCTTGTGGAACCCTATAAAGAAGGAAAGGAAGCGAGGGATATGCTGCATGAACTAAAGTCTACAAAACAATGTTAATGGACACACCTCTTCTTCAGGCAATTCCACTTAAGACAGTTTCCACCTGTTCTTATTTTAGCAAGATATCTACTTGGATATACTTTTAAGAAAAATTACACAGTGAACTCTTAAGTAAATATCAGATTTTTTTCACCCAGCAAGTATTTATTGAGCAACCAACCACTGAATGCCAGCACTGTGCTAAAGGCTCTCACAAAATTACTTTTATTGAATTTCCACAACAGCCCTTGTGAGAGAGGAATTCATATCTTCATTTTTCAACACAAGGAAATTGAGAATGAGAGAGGCCCAGAAACAGCAGATCTGGCAACAAGCTTGAATATGCAGACACAAACATTCCACACAGTCCTCCTCTGAGGACACGATGCAACTGCTCCTTTTCAAGAGCTTATCACTCAGCACGCTGTGGCTCTACCAACTGCAATCAGCAGTGCGGAGGCAAAGGCCGCTAGGGAACTCAGTTTATTTCTCTGCAGTGTGATCTGTATGCAGAAAATGGCCCTATCTTTGCCAGCCATCCTCAGCCATACCTCCCTAACCCACTGATGGATGCTGGGCAGGATAAGGGGGATAAGTTAATTTGTTACTAAGTGTCTAAACAAGGATCCTTCTTAGAAACAGTGGATATTTAATGTTGTCCCTTTGATCACATCCCAACAATCCCTAAATTCCATAGGCTTTCTTGGTTGGGAAAGGGGCGGAGCAACTGCTAGCCCATGGGAATGCATCATATTTGGAAATATAATGTTTCCTGTGCATTACTGAGGAGAGAAGTGGAAAGCATCGCCCAGTGCTGGAGGTACTCCAGCTACAGGTGGTACCCTGTATATCTTACTCTTTCCCATACCTACATATGTGTAGTCAACTCCAGTTGGTAAGATCAGGTTTTCAATTCTTTGTACCCCCCACTGCACTTTGCAAAATACTGGCATATAAATTTAAAGTTACTAAATATTTGCTGATGTGTTAGAAAAAACACATAGTCTGCATGCAGAAAACAGGAATTATACAAACTAGCATGATCAGACATATTTGAGATGTCAGCTGAGTTACTCTAGGGCAGAGCCCAAGGATGAAGCTTGGCTGAGGGAGGATAGGGGAAGTGCCTTGGGACCTTTAGATTATGGGTGGAAGGAACAAAAGACCCACATAGAACAAGATACTAGAGTTGGATTGACCCTTTGGGGAAGGAGAAGTGACGATATGACGGCCAAACCGCAATGAAGATGCCAGAAAAAAGAAGAATAATATATTGTGTAAGCAAGCAATTTCTTAATTTTAACATGTTTTTATATTCAAGTGAAATTGTTTTACTCAAGGTTGAATGACCGCTAAGTTGCAGCTAATCAGAAGATGAGAAAGAAATGCTTGGCAGTTGGAATCCAGTTTTTGCACATAATCAGAACCAGTACTGTCAGTTTCATGGTGTCTCAAAAGCTAAGACTAAGAAGGAAAAAGGGAACAGAGCCGGCCTTGTCACACCACCATAGACGGGAGCAGAAGTGCAGAACTGTCCCCATGGCATGTGTTCTCAAAAGAGTATCATGGAGCAAACCCTAACCACAGCAGCAGTGGCTGAGCTAATCCTGGCTGGATCCCAGTAAGGCCCTTCTCGAGTCCCAGCAATGACGATGGTAGATTAGCAATCGCTTCTCGATGTGTCAATATCATCTATGTTTCTACCCTGCTAGCCTCCTCTTTTCCTTCTTTCTACCCCACCCTCAATTAACCATGCCTCCTCTTACAATTTCTAGTCTGCAAGAGACTAGGACGATAGAGAACCAAAAACTAGGGTAGAAACATAGAGGCTACTGCGGTTACGGCTTGCTGCATGATAGATAGGTTTGGTTTTGTAGCAATAACACAAGGTGGAAAGTGATAGAAAATTCAACATTCTAACTGCAATTCACCAAATCTTATCTCCAGACTTGCAGTGTTTATAGTTTCAGCAACACAACTTGACTGTCAGGAGGAGAGTGAGGATAATAGCATGAATCCAACTGACAAGAAATATGTCTCGGAGAGCCGTGAACCATACCAGGAAGAGATTTTTTGCTTATAAGAGCATATTTGTTTGTGGGCTTTTTCCAGGAGCAATAGACTAAGTTGAAGATGTTTTATAAAAAGATACTAGTAAACTATTTTTTTATGATAACACACAGATCTTCAGCCGTGTGGCTGTAGTATCTTCCATCCTGGTTGATCCTTCTGCACTGGTTGGTACACAGTCACTTCCCTGAATGCCCCCACCTCATCCTCCCCACACTACCCTGTCCACTCAGTCCCACCCCAGGACCATCCCCAGCCCAGCCTCACAGTCCAGCATCCACAGGGTTAATGGCAGACACAGTAGAGAGCCACAACAGTTGCTCAATATTGTCAATATCAACCCTGATTACAGGCGAAGGATTCTACAAAGAACTCTACAAATATTCTACATTCTTTATTCTATATAGATTCTGTAAAAGAAGAATCTAAGCACTTTGTTCTGCACCGTCCAAACATGAGTCATTGTTTTCAGGGCATCATTTGGCTTTTAACACAAAGACCCAGCAGAGGGAGCCGTTTCCTAACATGAAAGGAGCTACAGGCCCTGCTAAGACAGCCACTGTTATTAGTATTATTCCACTAGGGCCGCCATAGAGGGGTGGCGTCAAAAACAGAAATGTATTTTCTCACAGTTCTGGAGACTGGAAGTCTGAAATCAACGTGTCAGCAGAATTGGTTCCTTCTGAGGTCTCTCTTCTTGGCTCATAGATGGCGGATTTCTGAGTCTTCACATGGTCACCCCTCTTGTGTGTCTGTGTCCTAATCTCCTCTTCCTATTAGGACACCAGTTATATCAGATTAAAGCCCCCTCTCCCCATGACCTTGTTTTCCCCTAATTACCTCCCTAAAGGCCCTTTCTCCAAATGCAGCCACATTCTGAGAGGTATTGGGGGATAGGACTTCAACATACAGATATTTGGGCTTATATATATATATATATATATATATATATATATATATATATATATGAGTCCTATCCCCCAGAGGCACTGAGGGATAAGACTTCCATATATAGTAGCCTTTGAAATATGTATACATTTCGAAATGTTTTTCTGTTGTTTTTTATAGGTTAGATTGCCCATTGTGTTGACTCCCATAATAAGTCAATGGTTTAAGGTCTTTGTCCTACCACCACATTAGCACACAACCATGGTATGCTCAGATGGGAAGAAATTCAGACCTGAGTCCCTGCCTTGGGCAGATCCTGCAAGTTCACATGTCTAGATATAGAAGGAAGTCTTGAAGATAGACACATGCAGGGTGGCTGGCAGCCATCTGCAGAGGCCACCAAATGGAGAATGGCAAATGTTAAGGCCAAGATAGTGGAGCCATTCCAGACATCTTTGAAACCAGTCTTATAGACTCTCCTCCCTCTGATTCCCCCCTCTCCTGTCCCAACTTTACACACCCAAGGCCTGGCAGTTCTGCTGATTGGCTAGCCTGGATTTGCACAGAGAACAACTCACTGGACCAGATGTGCTTCATCAACCCCATGGTTAGACAATAGCATTCTGACTACAGTGGTGCATCCTCAGCCTCCCCAGGCAAACAGATTCTTGTCCCATACATCCCTTACTTACAGCCTTGGAGCTGGGATGATGGTGGTTACCCTTATCATGCTAACTGGCTTATAGACCCACTACAGACCTCACCCTGCTGTCTCAAAATGTAATCTACCCATATCTAAAGGGTTGTCTTAAGGATGCATGAATGTATCTAAATAATTATCAATGATGCTTGTTTGCAATAAAGTGATTATCTTGCTCTACAATCAATTTATTGCAAACAAGCATCATTAGAAAAATATTGTTATAACCTTCTTTACAAAATCATGTATAAGAGATTTCATGCAAAATAGACCATGACAACTGCCATTGTAGTAGATGGGACCCAGAAAGAACAGCCCTTTGCTTAAAGTAGGATTCTATGTGCACTCACTTTACCATAAGACTACTGTGACTTACTGAGTGTACCAGGATGTTAGAGGTGTAATTTAATTTCTCAAAGAGATTGAAAGCCAGAGCCTGGGTTCAAAGGGTAAGGAAGGCTTGCTGCTTTCTTTTCTTTTCCTTTTTTTTTTTTTATTTTCTTTTCTTTTTTGAATAGGGTCTCGCTCTGTCACCCAGGCTGGAGTGTAGTGGCATGATCATGGCTTACTGCAGCCTCAACCTCCCGGGCTCAAATGATCCTTCCACCTCAGCCTCCCGAGTAGCTGGGACTACAGGTGCACACCACCATGCCAGGCTAATTTTTAAATTTTTTTGTAGAGACCCCCAGGGGTCTCCCTATGTTGCCCAGGCTGGCCTCAAACTCTTGGGCTCAAGTGATCCTCCCGCCTCAGCCTCCCTAAATGCTGGGATTACAGGCATGAGCCACCACTCCTGGCCAACGCAAAGCTTTCCACACCCCTCTGGGTTGGGGGATAGGGGCAGGTCTAATGAAACAGCAGGTAGTTCTGAATTAACACTGAATCTCTCAGCCATTGATTCTAGACCCCAGAAGTCAGCAGGGGCCTTTCCCTTTGGAGATGGAAGTGCCATTGGCTCAGCCCTTTCAATATCACGACCCAAGATGTCAACTCATTGGCCCTGCATCCTGTCCTTGGATCTCCCCATTTACTCTATTGTAACCTCAGGACTTCTTCAAGTCTGCCGAAGGAATCCACTCACACAAAAGAAGCACTGTGGGCGCCTTGGAAAGTATGGTAGAGAGGCGGGGTGGGGTGCAGGTCAGTAATTATGGCATGTACTCCACAGCAAATAACCTCACAATAATGCTTTGGTATTTCTGTTCCCCACACCCCTTTCCCGATACCCCCCCTCAGGGGGCAGAAGTTTGTGCTCTCTGTGTCTGTCTCTGTCCCTCTCTCCTTTGCAGCCCAGTGCCCACCCTCACTGCAGCCCTCACCTAACCCCTCAATCCCACACCCCACGCTGCCTCTAACCCATTCAGTGCCATGGTGGGCATCTGTAGGGAACTCCAGCTCCCTCCAGCCCCTATACCACCTGTCATTTCTAATCCCTTCTAGTAGCTCCCCTGAACCCTCTCTTTAATAAGATCTACCCTTTTTAAAAATCATATTTTAATTGTAATTTTAATTTTCAAAATGTCCATTCTCTTAACAACCTTAACCAATTCTCATTGAGTGCCTTCTGCTTTGTGGTCACAAAGGGGGCTCTGGAACCAGACGTTGGGGTTAGAATCCTGGATTCGCCACTTACTGTGTGACTTTGGGCAAGTTATTTAACCTCTCTGGGCCTCTATTTTCTTGTCCACAATATAGGGAAGGTGATAATAGTAGCTGACTCTTAGGGTTGGTGTGAGAGAATGAGTCACCGAATTAGTGGCTGGAAGGCACGAACAGTGGTGCCCAGCATGGAGCGAGTTCAATAATGTTAGATGCCACTGTGCGGAGGCACCAGAGGGACCCAATAAACACACACAGAGGGACAAGCAAACCCACAGTACCGGGTCACAATGCCACAATGGTGGAAATGCAAGGTACTATGGGCTTTATTGGAGGGTCACCTAACCCACACTGGGGTGTGAGATCACATCACCAACCCCAACAAACTCGGGGCTGTGCTGGGGTGGGGGGTGCTGAAGTTCTAGCCTCAGTGTCAAGCCACTTCTGATCACAATCCAATTCACCCACATCACACACACCATGGCACACACATCATACACACACATACACACCATGCAAACACCACATACACACATAACACACAAATACCACATCCACCACCCACACAGCACACACACATACCACATACCCCACAGCCCCCCAACAATAACACCATATGCACACCACACACACACACACACACACACACACACACGAAACAGGTCGCTACTTCCCTCCTATGTACTATGTGCCCTGCTATTTTCTATTCTGTTCCATTTCATGCCATTTCTTCTCAGTGGGACTCACTAAGTTGATTTCAGGACCCACTAATAGGCCTGAGCAGGAGTTCAGAAAACATTGACTTGGAGGGAGGCAAAGGAAACCCTTAAACCTCTGTGAAATGGAGCTTTGACCTGTGGTCTGCCCTTGACCTCTAAATGAGGTGAGCCTCACACTAGGGGTGCCCTGTCCTGAGACATAGCCATAGCAGTAGGCCATCTTACTATTGGGCTGCCCTGGCCTAGAACGGGAGAAGCAGAGCCTCGTCACCAGCTGGGACAAGGGCAGCCCGAGGAGAGACCCTTTCACGATGTCTGCACAGCTCCATTTGACCTAAGAAGTAACCTCACTGGTTTTTGTTTCTAATCACCCCTTCATTTCACAATGGCCTGCGGGTTTCTTTTGCCACCTTCTAAAATCAATGTTTTCCAAAGTGCAGCTGAGTCATGACACATCAATTTAGTGAGTCTCAGACATTTTTTAAAAAAGAAAAAGGAAGGCATGGGATAGGATAGGATAGGATAAAGTAGAGCATGTGGCACAAGGATAAGTACTGATGTGGTGTGTGTGGGGGTGTGTGTGTGTGTGTTGGGATTCAACGTTCTTCAACTATCAACCCTGCTATTAATAGGTGAAACTATAAACACAGGGCAAAATCCATCATATCTGGTGATTCAGACACAGAAGTAGAGTGGAGCAACTTGAGAAATTACAGGCTGAAAAATACACACCTGAAGTCCACAGCCCATGACTGAATCTGCTAGATGATGACTCAGTGGTTGCTGAGGAATTTAATCATCTGGACCATGTCCTTCCCTAGTTAATTTTCAACCCAGATGATCATATATCCTGTTTCGGGCAGGCACATTTCTGGCGCTAAGACCCGGGTCCCTATTCAGGCTTAGTGGATGACTCAACCTCCTGAGAGGCACTTCAGAAGCCCTCGGGCCAAGATTGCTTTCCTCTTCTATGCCTATCCCAGGAATGTGGCCACTGCTCAAAATGTGGGAATTCCCTTCCAGAATTCCCCTTGAAGCTGCTGCGTGGTTCTTAGACCACATCTGAGCAATGTCTGCATCACTAGAATATTTGGCCTCAGTTGGGTTCGTTTCTTTAAAAAAAAAAAAAAAAGTTTTTTTTCTCAACTAAGACTTAGGACAAGGGGGTCTTAATCTGATCATTTTTTTCTGTTTTATGTGATTTCCATGAAAACTACAACAAAATAAAGTTAAATTCTATTTAAGTGCCTTTTTCATGAATTGCCTTTGTTAGAAAAAAAATTAAATGTTTTTGTCTCACTCTGTCACCCAGGCTGGAGCACAGTGGCGTGATCATGGCTCACTGCAGCCTTGACCTCCCGGACTCAGGTGATCCTCCCACCTCAGCTTCCCAAATAGCTGGGACTACAGTTGTGTGCCACAACGCCTGGCTAATTTTTGTATTTTTTGTAGAGACAGGGTCTCACCAGGTTGTCCAGGCTGATCTTGAACTCCTTGGCTCAAGCGATCCACCCACCTCAGCCTCTCTGAGTGCTGGGATTACAGGCATGAGCCACTGCACCCAGCCAGAATTACATTTTTTAAAATGGTACCGTCCTAGAAAATCCAGGATGTGCGGTGATCACGTATGAATGCATGGACCTGCACACACAGGAGTGAACACAAGACCCACCCCTGCCAGGTCACCACTCATATCTCACCCCAGCCCACGCTGGCTCACGCTCCTCCCCACACACCATTGACCCCATCATTGCTAGGTCCCCACTTGACTTCTCAACAGATTCAAGACAACTGGCCTTCGTCCTCTCTTCTAGAAACACCCTCTTTTCTGGGCTCTGTGTAACACCTGGTCTTTCTCCCCTCTCTGGCCACTTCTCAGCTTTTTTTTTTCTTTCTTTGTTTCTTTCTTTTTTTGCCATTTCCTCTTCCTCCACACCAAGCTTGTCCAACCCGCAGCCCACGACAGCTTTGAACGCAGCCTAACACAAATTCGTAAGCTTTCTTAAAACATTATGAGATATGTGTGTGTGTGTGTGTGTGTGTGTGTGTGTGTGTGTGTGTGTGTGTTTAGCTCATCAGCTATCATTATTGTTAGTGTATTTTATGTGTGGGCCAAGACATTTCTTCTTCTTCCAGTGTGGCCCAGGGAAGCCAAAAGATTGGACACCCCTGCTCTACAACATCTCAACATAGGCCTTTTCATGTTTCATTCTAGATTCTCTCTCTAGACTACAAGTTCTTAAGGGGAAGTGGCATTGGGAAATGTGTGAAGGCGGCTTTGGTTGTCACAACAACAGGATGGATGCTGTGTTACTAGTGTTTAGTGGATGGCGGCAGAGGGACCAAACAGAAGACAGTATCACCAAAGAACTGTCCATCCTCGCATGCCAATAGCCACACTCCATAGAGAAACACTGCAATGGCAACCACTCCCACAGATTCAGTTACCATCTGCCAGGCAAGGCCTGCCCAGCCAGACCTCTCCTCTGAGCACTGGTATTCCCCTTAAACATCTAAACATCTAACAGGCACATCAGAGTCAACGTGTCCAAAGCCCACTCATCATCTTCTCTGTAAATCTGCTTCTTCTCCAAGATGTCCTTCCTCTGTGCTCACCATCACCATGAAGCCAGGTATTTAAGCAAAGGGAGTCATCTATATAAAGCCAATCCTCCATATTCATGGGGGATTGTTTCCAGGCCCCCATGGATACCAAAATCCACAGATGCCCAAGCCCTTTGTATTAGGTTGGTGCAAAAGTAATTGCAGTTTTTGCCTTTTCGTATTTATGGCAAAAATCGCAATTACTTTTGCAACAACGCAATACAAAATGGCATAGTATTTGCATATAACTTATGCACACCTCCAGTATACTTTTTTTTTTTTTTTGAGATGGAGTCTTGCTCTGTTGCCAGGCTGGAGTGCAGTGGTGCGATCTCGGCTCACTGCAATCTCTGCCTCCCAGGTTCAAGTGATTCTCCTGTCTCAGCCTCCTGAGTAGCTGGGATTACAGGCACGCACCACCACACCCAGCTAATTTTTGTATTTTTATTAGAAACAGGGTTTCACCATGTTGGCCAGAATGGTCTCAATCTCCTGACCTCATGATCCGCCTGCCTCGGCCTCCCAAAGTGCTGGGATTACAGGCATGAGCCACTGCACCTGGCCTAGTATACTTTAAATCAGCCCTAGTTTACTTATAATACCTAATACAATGTAGATACTTTGTAAATAGTTGTTATGCTATATTTTTAATTTGCATTTTTTTATTCTTGTATTGTTGTTTTATCGGGGCTTTCTTTCCAAATTTTTTTGATCAGCAGTTGGTTGATCCTCAGATGTGGAACCAATGGCTATGGAGGGCAGACTGTACCTGCCTCTCCCTCCACACCCAACCTAACCACCAAATCCTACTAATCCAGCTCCTAAATATCTGCAACACCCATCCACTTTTCTTCTCCTCCACTGCCAGCACGCTAATCTTGGCCACTGTCATCACCTGAACTCCTGCAGTAGCCCCCTCCCGGGTCTCCCAGCTTTCATTCCTGCCTGTTTCGGAGCCCCCATCCTCACCGCAACACGTCATCTTCAAAACAGCTGCTCTGATCCTATCACTCTGGCTTAAACTCCCCAGTGGCTTCCTGTTCCTCTCAGACTACAGCCCAAATCCTTAACCCTGCCTCTGAGGACAGCCCTGCAGGGTCTCCCGGTGCCTTCCTTTCCAGCGAAGCTTCCCCTTACTTTGGCCATGTTGACCTCCTGCCACTTCCTCAATGGCTCTGTTCCCCTTCCACCACCCCACCTTAATGAATGCCCTTCCCTCTGCCTGACAGGCTCCTCCCCACCTGCCCTTCCCTCCCATGGCTGATGCCTAACACTCTTCCATTGCTCTTCCAACACTCTTCCCCATTGGTTCAACACTGCTTCTTCCAGGAAGCCTCCCCAGGCCCCTGGATAAATCCCTGTGAATTCTCATAGTGCTTAGACTGTCTCTTTTCTAGAACTGACCACAAATGTCATGAATTACCTAGTTGCAAAAGTATTTAATGTCCATCTTCACTGCTCTGTAAGCAGCCCTGTGGACAAGGAATGAGCCAGCCTCATTGACTGTGGGTGCTGTGGCTCCCAGCACAGTGTCTTGCAAACGGACATTCAGTAAATATCTAGTGCCGATTCCCCTAAGACAAACCTTGGAGGAACTATAAAGAGAGAACTGACAAAATTTTGAGAAAATCCGTGGGATGTGTCGGGAGGGGAACAGCTGGGAAAGGGCCAGGAGACTTTGGCCAGGAGCAGGATCAGTGGATGGCTGTGGAAAGGGTAAAACAGAAAAGGAACTATGGGTGTCTGCACTTGCCCCTTCCCCTACCAATGCTAGGGACAAACAGTGCCTGCCCCTACCCCGCTGCTGACTTAGACCTGTGTCCAGATGTCCCAGGAGTAAAATGCAGGCATCTGACAAGTCCTGTGCCTGTGAGGAGCTGGAAAAAACAGGTGGGAAGAAAAATCCCAGGCAGTTGCTTCCTTCTCTAACACCACCCCTTCCAAACCCTCAGGCCAGGGGAACTGCGATCCAAAAAGTGCCCCTTCCTAAACCACTCCTCCCTGGGGACCAAAGATGGAGCATTGACCTGAAACATTGTTTTGCTGGGTGTGGAGTAACTGAGGGTGGCACAGTTGTCTGGGACTGATCTGTCCCCACCCCATCTCTCCATAGGTATTGCCTAACAGAGAAGCCAACTGACCTAGCCACTGCCATGGAGAATGAGGTCAAAATAGCAAGGTAGTTGAGAAGCAAACCATTTAAAAAAATTTGAATTATAGATTCCATCAGAAGAGGAAATGTTGGAAAAGTCCAAGAAGTTAAAATTAGCCTAATAAGCTTAATAGGAAATAAAGAGAAATGAAACAATACTAAGACAACATTAAAAAGGAACCATGCATAAGAAATAAAAAATATATTAGTTGAAGGAAAGAACACAGAAATGTGACTAAACAGTAGAATGAATACAACTCAAGGACAAATTAGTGAGTTGGAAGTTGAAACTGAGGAAGTTCTTCAAATGAGGGACAAAAAATAGAAAATATTAGAGAAAAGCCAAAAAAATGGAGTATTTACATACAAATGCTAACATCCATATCATAAGGCTCAGAGAGTCAGAGGAATAAAATGAAAAGAAAGAAATATTTGAAAGAATAATGAAGCTAGATTTCCTAGAATTCAAAAAGAAAAAAAGAAGTACCTCAGAATGAAAGGGCCTACAGAAAGACAAAGAGAAGAAAGAAAGAGAAAAATATATCACACCTTATGGTAAAATATGAGACTATGAAAGACAAAGAAAATTCTGCAAAGAGTAAATCATACAAAGTACCAACATCAAGATTGACACCAGATTTCCCCACAGCATCAGTGGATCGAGGAAAACAATGGAGCAGTATCAACAAAGTACTGAAGGATATGACCTTAGAACCTAGAAATACATATCCAGCCAAACTGCCCTTTAATTAAGTATCAGGGCATGAAACAAATATTCTCAGTCATATAAGACCTCAAAACTTGAATAAGTAGAGAAACAAATCAAAGAGTTGCTGCAAGAAACAAATAAAAATAATCAAATACCTTACAAAAGTTGGTTGTAGTAAACAACAAATTTTTAAAATTCTAAGTCCAGGCTGGGTGTGGTGACTCATGCCTATAATCCCAGCACTTATGGCGGCCAAGGCAGGAGAATCGCTGGAGGCCAGGAGTTAGAGACCACCCTGGCCAACATGGCAAAACCTCACCTCTACTAAAAATACAAAAATTAGCTGGATGTGGTGGTGTGTATCTGTAGTCCCAGCTACTCAGGAGGCTGAGGCATGAGAATCACTGGAACCCAGGAGGTGGAGGTTGCAATGAGCCGAGATCAAGCCACTCCACTCCAACCTGTGTGACAGAGCGAGACTCTGATTTAAAAACAAACAAAAAAAAAAAATTCTAAGACCAATGAACAAGAAAAAAGAGACTTACACTTGCCCGAACTTAAAAGTATAGATCAGGAATATTTGTGTTATAATGTTAAATTATATAAAATTAGATTTACTGTATATAATTGTCTAAATCAGAATACCTTTGAGAGTAAAAGGTATTATTTAAGAATTGTATCAGGAAAAGACAAAGTAAACTAGGCCTGTCTCAGGCAAATCAGGACATATGGTCAGTCATGGTATATAAAATAGATCAGAAAATATGAAGGATGAGGAGGGCCCCCAAAATGATAAAAAGTTTAATTCCCCAAGTATATATAAAGCAAAAATTGATAGAAATATATACAGATAAATTGAGAAATCCACCTTCACAGTGGGAGATTTTAGCATACCATTGTAAATAATGGGTCAAGTAAACAAAAAAACTCAGCAGGAATGTAAAAGATTTGAACTTCACCTAATGAATACAGAAAGTTATGCCTCTAAAACTTAAATGATACGTTTTTAGGTCAGGTGCGGTGGGTCATGCCTGTAATCCTAGCACTTTGGGAGGCCGAGGCGGGCGGATCACGAGGTCAGGAGATCGAGACCATGCTGGCTAACACGCTGAAACCCCGTCTCTACTAAAAATACAAAAAATTAGCCAGGCAAGGTGGCAGGCACCTGTAGTCCCAGCTACTCGGGAGGCTGAGGCAGAGAACGGCGTGAACCCGGGAGGCGGAGCTTGCAGTGAGATGGGATGGCACCACTGCACTCCAGCTTGGGCAACAGACCAAGACTCCGTCTCAAAAAAAAAAAAGATACATTTTTAAGCACACATGAAACTTTTATTAAAATGGATCACATACTAGACCATAAAAAACTAAACAAATTTCAAAGAATGCATATCTCATAACCAGGTCTTCCAGTCACAGTATAATTAAGATGGAACCTAATATTAAAAAAAAAAAAAAACGCTTGCATATTTGCTAGTGGGGATATACATTAATGCAAGAACATTGGAGAAAAGTTTGACATTTCTTTCTAAAGTTAAAAATTCACATATCCGGCCGGGCGCGGTGGCTCATGCCTGTAATCCGAGCACTTTGGGAGGCCAAGGCGGGCGGATCACGAGGTCAGGAGATCAAGACCATCCCGGCTAACACGGTGAAACCCCGTCTCTACTAAAAATACAAAAAATTAGCCGGGCGTAGTGGTGGGCGCCTGTGGTCCCAGCTACTCGGGAGGCTGAGGCAGCAGAATGGCATGAACCTGGGAGGGGGAGCTTGCAGTGAGCCAAGATCGCGCCACTGTGCTCCAGCCTGGGCAACAGAGCCAGACTCCGTCTCAAAAAAAAAAAAAAAATCACATATCTTATGATATAACAATTTCACTCTAAGAATTATACCTAAAATGCTTGCACAAGTACAAGAATATTCATAGCACCACAGTTCTCAATAATCAAAAACTGGAAACAACTCAACTGCTCATCAAGAAAAGGGAGAAGAATAAACTATGGTTGTATTCATTTTCTATTGCTACATAACAAATGACAAACGTAGCAGCTTGAAACAGCACCCATTTATTATCTCAGTTCTATAGGTCACATGTCTGGACATGTCATGGCTGGGTTCTCTACTCAGGGGCCCACCAGGCTGAAATTAAGCTGTTGTCAGGGCTGCAATCTCATCTGAAGGTGAGCGCCCTCTTCCCAGCTCACTGGTTGTTGGCAGAATTGAGTTCCTAGAGGGTGAAGGAGTGAGTCTCCACCATCTTGCCAGCTGTCAGCTGGAGCCATTCTCAGCTTCTAGAGGTTGCTGGCCCCGTGGTCCTTTCCACGACACGATAGTTATCTTCTGCAAGGCTGGCAGGAGATTTTCACTGCTACTTTGGATGTCTGACTTGCCTGTCTCTGATTCTAGACCCAGGTTTAAAGTGTTCACATGTGATTAGATCAAGCTCCCTTCCTTCAGGTCCACCGATGAAGGGCATTAATTATGTCTGCAAAACCCATCACAGTAGCACCTAGATTCAAGTTTGATTGAACACTGTATGTTCCCCAGGGCCCAGAATCTTGGCAGCCATCTTCAAATTCTGCGTCCTACAATGGTCTATTCACACAGTGAAATATTACACAGCAGTCAGGTAGAGTGGATGATAGCTGCCTGCAACAAAGGGAGGAGGCTTGGCAATTTGACATGTAGAAAATATAGACCCAAAAGACTGTAAATTTAAAACAACTAAAATTTTAAAAGTACATTTAAGGAACACATATAGAAAATATAAAGCAATATAAAAAAGAAAGGAAGGAGAGGAACTGGATTCTGAATTCATTGCCCAGATTTTGGGGAAGCAGGAGGAGGGGTCTGTGGGTTCATAGATGCCATTATACTATTTAAAATAACTAATGAATAACTAACTAAATTAAAGCAGGAGAAATATGGACCAGTGAGAAGAGAATGTCAAGAATGAATGATTATGATTTTTCCTATTCTGTGCAACCTGATGTCTAACAATGAAGAAGTTCGGCCTCGATGGCTCACACCTGTAATCCCAGCACTCTGGAAGGCCAATGGGGGTGGATGACTTGAGCCCAGGAGTTTGAGACCAGCCTAAGCAACATGGCAAAACCGTGTCTCTACAAAAAATACAGAAAAATTAGCGGGGCATGGCGGGGCGCACCTGCAGTCCCAGCTACTGGGGAGGCTGAGTGGGAGGATCACTTGAGCCTGAGAGTTTGAGGCTGCAGTGACCTGTGGTTGCACCACTGCACTCCAGCCTGGGCAACAGAGCAAGATCCTATCTAAAAAAAAAAAGATTAGGAAAACAAAAAAGATTTAAAAGATTTGAGAAATGAAAGAACATATTATGGAATTACAAAATGTATTCCCTCCAGGGCCGGCGAAGCAGCTTGGTTTCCAGATAGCACCAAAGAAGCGCCAAGGGATTTGTCTCCTCAGGTCAAACCTCTCTCCCTGGAAAACTTCCAAAATGTAAGTCAAAAGTATTATTTGTTCTTGGAGAAGCCTAGTCAGAAAATACTAAGGATAATCAGATGGCACTGTCACCCCTCAGACCTCAGTCGGCCTCTTACTCCTGTTTCCTGTTTCCTGTTTCCTCCACCCCCGCCCAGGCACCACTAGTTCCTTTGCATCAGCATTTAAAAACACTCAATGGCGCACTGTGGGAGGCGGAGGCAAGACGATCACTTCAGCCCAGGAATTAGAATCCAGCCTGGGCCACATAGCGAGACCCTGTGTCTATTCAAAAAAAACATTCTCTTAATTATAAAAATAGAAAAATAAACACACTCAAGACTTTCCCATTTGGGGGAGAAAAAAAAGAAAGAATGAAGCAGGACCCCTCTCCTCCCCCACATCTGCCTCCAGCTGCAACATATCTCCTTTCCTTGCCTTCCTAGCAAACTTGTCGAAAACAAGTCCTCTACATTCTTATCTCGTCCCCTCCCCGTTGCGCAAAACCTGCACTCAACCAAGTCACCAGCGACTTGTTCAGCACTTAATCCTCCTGATAACTCAGTGCCCTTGGACTCTGTCACCCACTTCCTCCCAGAACCCTTTGTCTTCGCAGCTGTGATGGCACTCTGGTGGCTTTTCTATAATCTCTCTGCTCCTTTTCTGTCTTGTCTGCTCGCTGTTGCCCTAGATCTGCCCTCACATCCTCAGTTTCTGTTCTCCCATCTCTCTGGAGTAGTTCATCTGCGCTCACAGGACCAACTGTTGCCAGACACTGCTGGTCTCCAGATCCATTCTCGCAGTCTAAATCGTGTTCACTCTGGACATACGGAAGCAGCCGCCTCCAGGAAACCTCCGCAATGCCTTTAGCAATTCCACCTCTCTGTGGAAATGCATCATTTCTTTCACCCTCAGCATGCTGCTTCTTGTTGTATACTATATTAGGGTTCTCCAGAGAAACAGAACCAATGAGGTATGTGTGTAGAGGGAGAGAGAAGGGGAGAGAGGGAGAAAGAGAGGAAAACTGATTGGTTTTAAGGAGTTGATTCATAAGATTGTGGGGGCTGGCAAGTCTGAAACTTGCAGGACGGGCCAGCAGGCTGGAGACCCAGCGGAAGGTTGATGTTGCAGCTTGAGTCGGAAGGCAGCTAGAAACAGAATTCCCTCTTGCTCAGGGACTTCAGTCTTTTCTCCTTAGGCTGATCTGATGAGGCCAGGCCCTATTATGGAGGATAATCTGCTTTATTCATGGTACATGTTTTCACATCTTTAAAATACCGTCACAGCAACATCTAGGCTGGTGCCTGACCAAACAACTGGGTACTGTGGCCCAGCGAAATTAACACATGAAATTAACCATCACACATACCATCTTAGAAAATGGTTCCACCATCTAACAGATGCCTTAATCCAGGATCCTGGGAGTTTGCCTCTCAGTTCCTTATATGACCCAAACTTCACACAGCCAATCTAGCACCAAATTTTATGTACTCCTCTTCCTCAATATTTCTCATCCATCCCCACTGCCTCCTAGTCCAGGGCTCTATTACATCTGAACTGCTACAAGAGCATCCTTGCTGCACTCAAGTTTCCAGTCTAGAAACTGTGTCTAGGAAAGTTTCTCCAAATCTTTCCTAGACACAGCAAAAGAGAGAGAAAGCTTGTTAACTTGTGAATCAGATCATGCTGAATTTTCTACATAATCTGGATTCCTCGCAAATGCCACAGCTGTCACACAGTCTGGTACAGGTGGGATCTATCATTGATTCAGACATCATGAGTGTTATTGGGTGTGATTTTCCAAAATGGAGAAGAACTCATGGTAAATTTCTGAGCAAGACAGAGTACAATCTTCTCTCAATTTACACAGCAGTTACAATTCTGGAAAATGCAGTGATATTAAAACCCTACTATCTGAGTCTGCATGGCTGCTATAATAAAATGCCATCAAATGGGTGGCTTAAGGAACAGAAATTTCTTTCTCACAGTTCTGGAGGCTTGGAGGGCAAGATCAAGAGTTGGTTATTGGTGAGGGCTCTCTTCCTGGCTTGTGGATGGCCGTCTTCTTGCCGTGTCCTTACTCGTAGGGACAGTAAGAATTCTCTCCTGTCCCTTCTTATAAGGGCACTAATCTCATCGTGAGGGCTCCATCTTCATAATCATGACTTAGTCGCCTCCCAAAGGTTCAACATTCAAATACCATCACATCAGGTGCTAGGACCTTAACATATGAATTTGAGGGGTCACGATTCAGAAAGTATGGTAAAATGTAAAACACAGTTAGGTTCTAAGCTCAACTCATTAGAAACATATTTTGTTTTTGTTTTTGTTTTTTACCTACATAAAGATCTAACCATGGATTCAACAGTCTTGAAGAGCTCAGAACTACTTTCAACATGGGAGACCATCCTGAAATTACAGAATATTTAGCATCTCTGGCCTCTACCCACCAAGTGCCAGTAGCACCTGCCCACCATCATGATAACCAATTTTGATCCCACAACTTTCCACAATGCCTCCGGGGGGGTGAACATACCCCACCACTGGACTTCTACCACTAACCCCAACCCACACCTGTAGCTCAAGCCCAACTTTCTAATCACATATCTCAGTCCTTTAGCCAGGAATCCCATTTTCCTACCATGGCAGTCTCTACTCCAGAGTCATTCATCACGAACCCTCCCCTCAAAGCTTTGGCATTCTTACTGAATGCTGATTTTTGCTGAACGCTTATTCTTCCTTTTTTCTTTTTCTTTCTTTCTTTTTTTTTTTTCTTTTGAGATGGAGTCTTACTCTGTTGCCCAGGCTGGAGTGCAGTAGCACGATCTCAGCTCACTGCAGCCTCTGCCTCCTGGGTTCAAGCAATTATCCTCCCTCAGGCTCCAGAGTAGCTGGGACAGGCATGCACCACCACATGGGCTAATTTTTTGTATTTTTAGTAAAGACAAGGTTTCGTCATGTTGGCCAGGCTGGTTTCAAACTCCTGACCTCAAGTGATCCGCCTGCCTCAGCCTCCCAAAGTGTTGGGATTACAGGTGTGAGCCACCATGCCCAACCCTGAATGCTTATTCTTTTGCTGACTTTATCATCCTCATCTTTTTTCCTTCCCAATTTCCAGACCCAGTGGAAATTCCTTCATCCCTCCCCAATCAGTTAATCAGAAACAAAATAATCCAATTTGGGCTCTGAACTCGAGGGGTTCAGAAATATTGTTTGCAAACAAATGTCATCCTCACTTTTCCTGGCTACACCTGCCCGAGGGATGAACAGGAAGAGGTCTGGACAGCAACAAAATGATCCTGGAAACATTACTTGGTTCTTCTCTCACACCCAGAGAAATTATTGAAATTTCAAGTGCAAGTTCGCTCCCTGCCAGCATCATAGATCATTCGAGTCCCCAAAGTGTGGTTTAGAGCTCTCCAGAATTGCACTTTTGGCAGGATTCCCTACAGCATTCTTCTGTGAGTTTCCTACAGCTCTCCCTGTGGGGGACACTGACTGCATTCTCCCTGGGGTGAGTTTGGGGACCTTCGAAGGGTCCTATACCCAAAACCTAAGATCAAGTCTAGGCACCTTCATTAGCCCTTACCAGCCTCATTTGAGCAGCGTGCCCACTGGGGCTACTCCCATAGAAGAGCAGGATCTCCTACAAATCCATCAGGTCCTCATGCACGGCGATCTCCCAGCAGATGGGCATGGGTCATTGGGAGACCCAAGAATCTTGAGAAACAGTTGATGAGACTTGGGTTGTTGTTGTTTTTTTATGAATCTACATTTCTGTAGTAACTCACTGAATGATATTCAATAATGTCTATGCAAAATTAACTCATTGCCACAATCTAAAGCAAGCTTGAGAAATGGTCTGGACACCACAGGACTGTGGCAGCCACAGAGCCCTGGCACCTTCCCCATGAGAAGGCTGGTGGGGTGAGGCTGTGTGCAGAACCAAGCCCAAGTTAGTACACTAGCTTAAAAAGAGAGTGAAAGAGGAAGCCAATGAGCAATTCTGAGAATCAGAGGTGGAGAAACCAGGTCATGTGCATGTGGTTAAGTCACTGAGACAAAGATGGGTGTGCTGGAAGCTGTTGCCTCTTTCTCAATCTTACAAAGCCAGGAGCTTGCCAAGGCTGCAATGCCCTATTAGTAAAGGTTGAGCATCCAAATCGCAAATCCAATATGCTCCATAATCTGAAACTTTTTGAGCACTCAGAGGAACTCCTGGAGCATTTTGGATTTGAGATGTTTACATTAGAGTTGCTCAACCTGTAGCAACATGTAGCAGCTGAGCAGAAAGAAGCAGTCCCTCCCCACCTCACTTCCTTCCACCTGCCTGGGGTGGCTAAGGAGGGCAGTTGGCGAAAGAGAGAGGCTAAGTGTGGTCAAATTTTAGTCTGTGGTTTCTCAGTCAGAGACTCAGTGAGGGAACTGGCCCCCACTGTCCTCACATGTGCAAATTTGAAGTTGACCTCATAGCTTCTCATGAACAATGCCATCTGGAACCTCAGCCAGGGCCTACCAAGAGGAAGCCAGAGTTGAATATTTGGCCTCACAAGCAAATGTGACCAATGAGAAGTTCATGCCAGAGTCGGGGCTAGATTTGGTTCTCCTAATTTGGCACTCCTTCCCCTGACCCCCCGGGAGACTAGAAAGTTGTAGGAGTATGGATTTTATGAAGAGAAGGATCAAACCCACATTAGTAGTCTCTCCAGCCCAGAGAAATGCTTTCACTGAGTCACCTTCCAACAGGCAGTCTTTGATATGCAAGAGTATTACATATTTAAAATGTTCTTTCTCCACCAACCTCCTTCGTGATCCTCTCGGCAGATAATATTGCCACATATTTCCTGTTAAGAGCATGTAAGCCTAAAATATCTGAGACAGGTCTCGGTCAATTTTGAAAGTTTATTTTGCCAAGGTTAAGGACACACGCATGACAAACCCATGACACAGCCTCAGGAGGTTCTGACAACATGTGCCCAAGGTGGTCAGGGCACAGTTTGGATTTATACATTTTAGGGAGACATGAGACATCAATCAATATGTGTAAGATGTGCGTTGGTTTGGTCTGGAAAGACGGGACAACTCAAGGCGAGAAGGGGGCTTCCAGGTCATAGGTAGATAAGAAACAAATGGTTGCATTATTCTGAGTCTCTGATGAGCCTTCACTGAATACACAATTTACACATGAAAGGAGAGTAGAGGAATAGTCTGGCTTAGTGAAACAACAGGGCAGAGGAAACAATCAGATATGCATTTGTCTCACGTGAGCAGAGGGACACTTTGAGTTCTGTCCTTTGTCCACACAAGGAATTTCCTTGTGGACAAATTGTGAGAGAAGTATGTAGCTTTTTTTTTTTTTTTAAATCATTGTTGCTGTCTTATTTAGGAATGAAATAGGAGGCAGGTTTGCCTGACACAGTTCCCAGCTTGACTTTCCTTTGGCTTAGTGATTTTGGGATTGTTGAAAGAAAAACTTTAGCTGAATTAAATTTAAAGGAGTTTAACTGAGCAATGAATGATTCACTGCAAATCGGGCAACCCCCAGTATCACAGCAGATTCAGAGAGACTTAAGCCCCTCCACATGGTGGGAAAAGTTTGATGGACAGCAAAAAAAAAAAGTGACCTACAGAAAATGGAAGTGAGGTACAGAAACAACTAGATTGGTTACAGTTCAGTGTTTGCCTTATTTGAACATGGTTCTGACAGTTGGCTACATTGATTGGCCAAAATTCAGTGGTTGACACAAGTGTAGGCTACAGTCAGTTTATACCTCCACTTGTTATAGTTCACAATGTACAGAAAAACCTTTAGGCCGAACTTAAATATATAAGAAGCCAGCTTTAGGCTAAACTTGATTTAACTTTCCCAGTGGGTTTCAAGATCAAATAAGTACCTTACTTTGGTAATAATGACATCAATGACTACAGTTTTGGTCAATATCTCAAAATTGAGAAAATGACCAAAAGGGGGGAATTGTTAAATCAGTTGGGTCCATCAATGATAGCAAACATTTTGCACAAATGCAAGATGTTGATAATAGGAAAATTGACAGCATGGGCTGTGGGTGGGGAGTTCAGAGGAAGTATATGGAATTCTCCATACTTTTCACTCAATTTTTCTGTAAACCTAAACCTGCTTTAGAAAACAAAGTCTATTAATTTCAAAATATAAAAATAAAAATATCCACCCTTGCCCTGCAAGGCCTCCTTTGGTTCCCAGCCCATTCTTTTGCTCACTTATACAGCAAAACTTCCAAATTGGTTCCTGTCACCTCCAATTTTTTTTCTCAGCCCTCTCTCTGTAGCAGTTTCCTACTGCAGCTGTCACAAATGATCACAACGTTAGTGGCTTAACACAAGTTTATTATCCTATAGTTCTGGAGGTCAGAAGTCAAGGTGCTGGCAAGGCTGCGTTCCTTTTGGAAGCCTTCTGCATTCCTTGGTTCATGGCCCCTGACCCTTCATCTTCAAAGCCAGCAGCACAGCCTCTTTCAGTGTCTGGCCTCCTCTTCTCTCCTTCCATCTTCTTTCTCTGACTTGATTCTCCTGCCTGCCTTTTATGAAGACCTTGTGATTACTTTGAGCCCACCTGGATAATCCAGGATCACATCCCTATCTCAATATTCTTCTTTTGGTCAAATCCGCAAAATCCCTTTGAACATGTAAGAGATTATATTCACAGATCCTGGGGATTAGGAGGTGGACATCTTGGGGGACCATTGATCAGCCTACCACCTTCTCTAACTGGTCTCTCCTGAAATAGCTCTTTTCAGTAGGTTACCGGCAGCCTCTGGGTTGCAAAGGCCCAGGGTCACTCCCTCATCTTGCTTGAGCCCTCAGCCACATTCAGCAAGAGTGATCTCTCCCTTCTTCTCAAGAAATTCTCTCCTCTTGGCTTCCATGACATCCAGTCTCCATGCTCCTGGGTCCCCTGGCCTTGCTTCTCTACTGGATGTCTAAACATGGTCGTGACTCAGGGCCCCACCCTCAGCCCTCTTCATCTGTTCTTTAGGTGAACCCATGCAAATGATGGCTCCAGCTCTATGCTGATGATTCACAAGTTTATATCTCTAACTCATACTTTTCCACTGAGGCCCGAAGTTGTATATATCCTTGATGCTGTCTTTCTATGTCTTCAATACCTTTTTATTATTATTATTTTTTTTTAGACAGGGTCTCATTCTGTCACCCAGGCTGGAGTGCAGTGGAACGATGACAGCTCATTGCAGCCTTGACCTCCCAGGCTCAGGGGATTCTCTTGTGTCAGGCTCCTGAGTAGCTGGTACTACAAACATGCACCACCATGTCTGGGTAATTTTTAAATTTTTCTAATAGAGACAGAGTTTCACTATGTTGTCCAGGCTGGCCTAAAATTTCTGGCCTCAAGTGATCCTCCCACCTCAACCTCCCAAAGTGCTGGGATTACAGGCATGAACCAACACACCCTGCCATTGTTACTTTTAGACAATTATAAACTTCACAGAAAAGTTGAACTACAATACAAACAAGTTGTTTTCTGAGCTATTTCCTGGTGCCCCATCACCCCTAAAGACTTTTTGTGTGTATTTCCTACAAACAAGGACATTGTCCTACCTAACTATAATACCACCATCAAAGCAGAAAATTAACTTTGATTCATTAATACCATCTAATCCCCTTCAAGTTTCACCTGCCATGTCTGTTATGGTAAAAGGATCCAGTTCAGAATCATGCATCACATGTAGTGGTTATGTCTCTAGTTTCCTTCAGTCTTGAATGGTTGCCCAGACTTTGGCCTTCAAGACTTTGACACTTATGGAGACTACAGGCCAGTTATTTTGTAGGGTGTCCATGATGGGCTTCCATGGACATCTTTTCCTTCCCCCCATGGAAAGGCCTCCGTAGAAAGGTATAAGATGGAAGTATATATTTGTGCATCATCAACATAGAGCTGAAACATTAAGCCACCAGTTGCAGGAGTCACCTAAAGAACAGATGAAGGCCGGGCACGGTGGCTCATGCCTGTAATCCCAGCACTTTGGGAGTCCGAGGTGGGTGGATCACCTGAGGTCAGGAGTTTAAGACTAGCCTGACCAACATGGTGAAACCTCGTCTCTACTAACAATACAAAAATTAGCTAGGAGTGGTGGCAGGCACCTGTAGTCCCAGCTACTCAGGAGGCTGAGGCAGGAGAATCGCTTGAACCCAGGAGGTGGAGGTTGCAGTGAGCTGAGATCGCACCATTGAACTCCAGCCCAAGCGACAGAGTAAGACTCCGTCTCAAAAACAAAAACAAAAACAAAAAAATCAGAAACAAAAAACAGATGAAGAGGGCTGAGGGCTGGGCCCTGGGCCAATTTGGTATGCACCTTTGGTGGAAGGATCACACATGAGGTGCTGCCTTGTTTTCTTCACTTCCTGTTGCATGATGCACAGTTCTGCTTTGTCTCATTATTGATGACGTTCAATTTTACCATTTAAGATGACCTCGCCAGGGTTTGCCACTGTAAAATTATTCTTTTCCCCTTTGTAATTAATAAGCATTTTTGTGATGAGACACTTTGAGACTATATAAATGTATTGTTCTTCATCAAATTTTCTATTTATTCAGTATTTAAAAAGGAAACCACAGATGTAAACTCCCAATACGTAGCTTGTCTTTTCATTATCTTAACAGTGTTTTTGACAGAGCAGAACTTTTTAATTTAAATAAAATCCAATTTTTTTTTTTTATTTCATGGATTGTGCTTTTGGTGTTGGATCTAAAAGTCATCACCAAACTCAAAGACACCTAGATTTTCCCCTTTGTTATCTTGTAGAATTTTTTGAGTTTTGCCTTTTACATTTAGGTCTATGATCCAGTTCGAGTTAATTTTTGTGAAAGGTATAAAGATGTGTGTCTCAATTCATCTTTTCACATATTCAGTTGTTCCAGCACCAATTGTTGGGAAGAGTATTCTTTCTCCATTGAATTGTCTTTACTGCTTTGTCAAAGATCAGTCTACTGTATTTTTATGGGTCTATTTCTGGGCTCTCTATTCCATTTCTTAGGTCTATTTGCTTATTTTTTCACCAATACCACACTGTCTTGATTATTGCAGCTTTATAGTAAATCCTGAAGTCAGATAGTGTCAGTCTTCCAGCTTTATTCTACTTCAGCGTTATGTTAGCTATCTGGGTCCTTTGTCTTTTCACATAAACTTGAGAATTAGTTTGTCGCTATTCACAAAATAACTTGTTGGGATTTTGGTTGAGATTCCACTAAATGTATATCAAATTGGGAAGAATTAACATTTTAACACTACTGAGTCTTCCTATCCATTAACATGGACTATCCCTCTATTTTTTTTTTAGATCTTTTATTTCTTTCATTAATGTTTTATATTTCTCCTCATACAAATCTTCTACATATTTTGTTAGGTTTCTCTCTCTCTCTGTCACTCTGTGCTAATGTAAATGGTATTGTACTTTTAATTTCAAATTCTAATTGTTCATTCTTGATATATAGGAAAGCAATTGACTTTTGTATATTAATCTTATATCCTGCAACCTTATTACCATTTAAAACACTTACTATTTCTAGGAGTGATTTGTGAGGGTTTTTTTTTTTAATCAGTTCTTTGGAATTTCCTACATAGATAATTATGTCATCTGCAAATTTAAAAAGTTTTATTTATTCTTTCCCAATCTGTACATCTTTTTTTTTTCTTATCTTATTGTATTACCTAGTACTTCCAGTACATTGTTGATAAGACTAATGAAATAGATATCCTTGCTTTCCTCCCAATCTTAGGGAAGATGCATCCAGTTTTTCACAATAAAGCATAATATCAGCTGTAGGGTTTTTTGTAGACGTTCTTTAGCAAGTTGAGAACATTCTCTCTTCCTAGTTTGCTCAGAGTTTTTATCACAAATGTTAGATTTTGTCAAATATTTTATCTTCATCTATTGATATGTGATTTTTCTTCTTTACCCTGTTGATATGATGGATTACATTAATTGATTTTCAAAGGATGAGCCAGCCTTGTATAACTAGAATGAATCTTATTTAATCATGGCCTATAATTTCTTTTATATATGGTTGGATTTGGCTTACTAATATTTTGTTGGGAATTTCTGCATCTATGAACATGAGAGATATTGGTCTACAGTTGTCCTTTCTTGTATTGTCTTTACTGGTTTTACCATTAGGGTGATGCTGGCTTCACAGAATAAACTAGAAAGTGTTCCCTCTACTTCAGTTTTCTAGAAGACATAATAGAGAATTGCTATAAATTCTTCCTTAAATATTTGGCAGAATTCACCAGTACAATCATCTGAGCCTAGTGTTTTCTTATTGGAAGGTTATCAATTGTTGATTCAGTTTTTTTTTTTTTTTTTTTTTTCTTTGAGTCAGAGTCTCACTCTTATTACCCAAGCAGGACTGCAATGGCTAATTTTTGTGTTTTTGGCAGAGACAGTGTTTCACCATGTTGGCCAGGCTGGTCTTGAACTCCAGATCTCAGGTGATCCGCCTGCCTCAGCCTCCCAAAGTGGTGGGATTACAGGTGTGAGCCACCACGTCCGGCCTTGATTCAGTTCTTTAATAGATATAGGACTATTTTGACTATCTATTTCTCCTTGTGTGAGTTTTGATAGATTGTGTCTGTCAAGAAATTAGCCCATTTCATCTAAGTTAATAAATTTGTGGGCACAAAATTGTTCATAATATTTCTTTATTATCATTTGAATGTCCATAGGATTAGTAGTGATGACCTCTCTTTCATTTCTAATATTAGTAATTTGTGTCTTCTCTCTCTTTTTTTCCTTGGTTAGCCCACCTAGAGGTCTATGAGTTTTACTGAGCTTTCAAAGAACGAGCTTTTGGTTTGGTTGATTTTCTCTATTCATTTTCTGTTTTCAATTTCTTTGATTTCTGTTTTAATTTTTATTAATTCTTTTCTTCTGTTTGTTTTAGGTTTACATTGATCTTCTTTCTCTAGTTTCCTAAGGTAGAAGCTTAGTTTTTGATTTTAGGTCTGTGTTCTGTCAACAAAAAGAGTCAAACTCTGTAAAATACTTAAAGAGATTTATTCTGAGCCCAAATGTGAGTGACCAATGGCCCCTAACATAGCCCTCAAGAGATCCCAAAAACATGTGTCCATGGTGGTCAGGGCACAGCCTAGTTTTATACATTTTAGGGAGACATGAGACATCACTCAGATATGTGTTAGATGTACATTGGTTAGATCTGGAAGGGTGGGATAACCCAAAGTGGGGTCAGGCTTCCAGGTCATAGGTAGATTTAAATATTTTCTGATTGGCAATTCGTTGAAATAGTTATTATCAATAGAAAAGAATGTCTGGGTTACAGTAAGGGGTTGTGGAGACCAAGGTTTTATCATGCAGATGAAGCCTCCAAGTAGCTGGCTTCAGAGAGGATAGATTGTAAATGCTTCTTATCAGACTTAAGATCTGTATTGATATTAATGCTGGTCAGCTTTTCCTGAATTCCACAAGGGAAGAGGGTATAATGAGGCATGTCTGACTCCACCTTTCATCATAGCCTGAACAAATTTTTCAGGTTAACTTTGGAATGCCCTTGGCAGAGAGGACAGATCCATTCAGATGGTTGGGGGGAGGGCGGGGGCTGCTTATAATTATATTTTTTGGTTTACACTTCTTTTCTTGTGTATTCATTTAATGCCATACATTTTCCTCTAAGCACTGCTTTCATTTTATTCCACAAATTTTGGTGTTTTATTTTCATTTTTATTCAGTTAAAATATTCCAATTCTTCCTAAGTCTTCTTCTTTGACCCATGTGTTATTTACAAGTTTTTTGTTTAATCTTCAAATATTTGGGGACTTTTTCTAGCTATCTGTTATTGATTTCAAGTTTAATTCCATAAGATCTAATAGTATATTTTGTGTGATTTCTATTCTTTCAAATTTGTTAGCATGAGTTTTATGGCCCAGAATGTGATCTATTTTAATTAATGTTTCACATGAACTTGAGAATGGGTATTCTGCTGCTGTTAGATGACATATTCTATAAATGCCAGTTAGATCAAATTAATTGATGGTGCTGGTCAGCTCAACTACACCCTTACTGATTCTCTCCCTGCTGGCTCAATCTGTCAATTACTGATAAACAGATATTGAAAATTCCAACTATAATGATGGATTTGTCTATTTTTCCTTGCAGTTCTATTAATTTTTGCATTATATATTTAGACACTTTGGAGTTGGGTGCATATACACTAAGGACTGTTATGCTTTCTTGGAAAGCTGACTTTCTTATCATTACATAATTGCCTTTTATCCCTGATAATTTTCTTTGTTCTGAAATCTGCTTGCCTGAAATTAATACAGCTACTCCAGCTTTCTTTTGATTAATGTTAGAATGTCATATATTTCTCCATTTTTCTTTTTTTTTTTTTTAAACAGGATCTGCCCTGTTGCCCAGCCTGGAGTGCAGTGGCACAATCGTAGCTCACTACAGGCTTGAACTCCTGGGCTCAAGTGATCCTCCCACCTCAATTTCCTGAGTAACTAGGACTACAGGCACCTGCCACTACACCCAGCTAAAATTTTTTTTGTTTTCTGTTTTTTGTTTTTTGGTAGAGACAGGGTTTTACTATGTTGGTCAGGTTGGCATTTTTAAACATGTAATCTATCAGTGTCTCTATATTTAAAGTGGATTTCTGGTAGACAATATATAGTTGGCCCTTGATTTATTTTTAAATCCACTCTGTTAGTCTCTGTCTTTTAATTGGTACATTTAGACCATTCACTTAAATATACTATTGATAGTTAGATTAATATCTACCATATTTGTAACTGTTTTCTATTCAATGCACTTGTTCTTTTTATGTTTATTGTTGTTGCTGTTATTGTTTTTCTTCCTTTTTCTGCCTTCTCTGTTTTTTTTTTTTTTTTCTTTTGAGACAGAGTCTCACTCTGTCCCCAGGCTGGAGTGCAGTGGCACAATCTCGGCTCACTACAAGCTCTGCCTCCTGGGTTCACACCATTCTCCTGCCTCAGCCTCCCGAGTAGCTGGGACTACAGGTGCCTGCCACCACACCTGGCTAATTTTTTGTGTTTTTAGTAGAGGCAGGGTTTCGCCATGTTAGCCAGGATGGTCTTGATCTCCTGACCTCGTGATCCACCCGCCTTGGCCTCCCAAAGTGCTGGGATTACAGGCGTGAGCCACCACGCCCAGCCCTTCTCTGGTTTTAATTGAATATTTTATATGATTCCATTCTCTCCTCACTTAGTGCATTAATTGTATTAGTCAGGATTCTGTAGAGGGACAGAACTAATAGGACAGATGTATATATGAAAGGGAGTTTATTGGGAGAATTGATCCACATGATCACAAGGTGAAGTCCCACGATCAGCCATCTGCAAGTTGAGGAGCCAGAAAGCCAGTCTAAGTCCCAAAAGCTCAAAAGTAGGGAAGCCAACAGTGCAGCCTTCAGTCTGTGGCCAAAGGCCTGAGAGCCCCTGACAGATCACTGAAATGAAGTCCAAGAGTCTAAAAGCTGAAGAACTTGGAATCTGATGTTCGAGGGCAGGAAACATCCAGCATGGGAGAAAGATGGAGGCCAGAAGACTTAGCCAGTCTAGTCTTTCCCCCTTCTTCTGCCCGTTTTTATTCTGGTCATGCTGGCAACTGATTAGATTGTGCCCACCCAGATTGAGGGTGGGCCTGCCTTTCCCAGTCCACTGACTCAACTGTTAATCTCCTTTGACAACACCCTCACAGACACCCCCAGAACAATACTTTGCATCCTTCAATTCAATCAAGCTGAAACTCACTATTAACCATTACATTAATTATACTTCTTTTTAACAAATCTTTAGTGACTGCCCTAGAGTTCGCAATATGCATTATAACTAATCTAAGTCCATTTTCAAATAACAATACACTAATTCATGGGTAGTACACAGGTATCTTAGAAAACAGTATTCCCAATTTCTCCCTCTCAACCCTTATAACATTGCTATTATACATTTCACTTATTCATAAGCTATAATCACCCAATATGTTGCTGCTATTATTATTTGGACAGTTATTCTCAACCTGATAAAGAACATCTACAGAATCCCTACAGCTACTCACAGAACTTAGGAAAGCACTTTACTTACTATTACTGGTTTATATAAAAGATGCAACTCAGGAACAGCCAAGTAGAAGAGATACCTAGGACAAGGTATGGGAGAAGGGGGCACTGAGCTTCCATGCCCTCTCTAAGTGTACCAACCTCCCAGAACTTTAATGTGTTAACCAACCCAGAAGCTCTTCAAACTCTGTTTGTTGTTCAGGGGTTATTTATGGAGGTTACATCATGTAGGCATAATTGATCATTAACTCAATCTCTAGTCCCTCTCTCCTTCCTGGAGGTTGGGGTGGAGGGGGTAGGGCTGAAAGTTCCAGGCTTTATTGATTATTGGGCTTGGTCTTTTTGGTGACCAGCCTCCATCCAAAATCTATCCAGGGGCTCACCAAGAGTAGCCTCATTGCTGGGCGCGGCGACTCACACCTGTAATCCCAGCAGTTTGGGAGGCTGAGGCGGGCGGATCACGAGGTCAGGAGATCGAGACTACCCTGGCTAACACGGTGAAACCCCGTCTCTACTAAAAATACAAAAAAAAAAAAAAAAAAAAAAATTAGCCGGGCGTGGTGGCAGGCACCTGCAGTCCCAGCTACTCAGGAGGCTGAGGCAGGAGAATGGTGTGAACCTGGCAGATGGAGCTTGCAGTGAGCCGAGATCGCACCACTGCACTCCAGCCTGGGTGACAGAGGGAGACTCCATCTCAAAAACAAAAACAGTAGCCTCATTATAACTCCTATCACCCCTATTACTCAGGAAATTGCAGGAGATTTAGGAGCTCTGGGCAGGAACCAGACCAGATATTTTTCTATGATAATACAAAAACCTTAGCATAGCAATCATCGTGATTTTAAATTCCTAGTCTGATTTGCAAATTCTCTGCCATCTCTGAGTCTTATTTCTAAGCTTGCTTTGTCTCTTCCAATTGTGCTTGGCATTGTCTGCCTTTCAGCATGCCTTGTAATTTGTTGTTAAAAACTAGATATAACATATCAGGTCACGGGAGCTGAGATAAATTGCCCTTTAGGATAAGGTGTTAGGTTTATCTGGCTAAGAGTTAGGCTGTGTTAAATGTTTGCTGTAGTTGTAGGTGCCAGAGGCTTCAGTTTTATTCAGTGTCCTCATTTTTGTCTCCTCCATTGTCTTTGGGTTTTCCTAGAAATGCCTTCTTAAATGGAGTTGTAATCCACCGTTATTATACTACAGAGTCCTGTTGATGTGGTGGTAAGACACTGTGGAGACAAAACATTCTACAGTCTTATGATTAATTCCCAGAGTTTTCTTTAATGGGCCTGAGTCTCTGGGCTATGACCCTCCGAGAAGTTTCTTAGCTTTTGCTTTTTTCCTCCAGTGATGATAGACAGGAAGGCTAGAGGGGGCTGAGTTGTCTAATTGCCCTTCTGCTAGGTCATTTTAGGCTCCAGTAATGTAATTCCCTTGAGGACAGGTTTTTGTTACAGAACACTCTGGGCATATCTCAAAATGGTTACTTTTCCCCTCCCACTGGCCAGTCAGGAATTTTTCTGTGGTCTTTACCATGAGAACTTGGTAGAGCTTCTTGGAGTAAACCTTTAACAAGTTGGGGAGTATCCCGCTAAGACTGAGTACCCAACAGTGTTTAATTCTCAAGCTAGTCCACACTCAGTCTCTAGCAATTAGTCAATTACAATTTAAGTTTTGCTATGATTTCAGAGGGTTCTGGTCCCTGTAAACTGTGATTCTTTGCATTTGCCTGTCTTTCAGTTTTTGCAGTTTGCCCTGTGACTCAATTCACTGATACTGAAACAAGAAGAGTTGTTAATCTTCAATTTGTTCAGCTTTTCTCTTGTTGTAGGGAGTGGAGTGACAGCTTTCAAGCTCTTCACACCTTGGCATAGACTGCATTTGCTTTTGTTTTGTTTTGTTTTTTGTTTGTTTGCTTGTTTTGAGACGGAGTCTCGCTCTGTCGCCCAGGCTGGAGTGCGGTGGCGCAATCTTGGCTTACTGCAAGCTCCACCTCCTGGGTTAACGCCATTCTCTCGCCTTAGCCTCCCGAGTAGCTGGGGCTACAGGCACCCACCACCACACCCAGCTAATTTTTTTTTTTTTTTTTTGGTATTTTTAATAGAGACGGGTTTCACCATGTTATCCAGGACTGCATTTGTTTTTAAAAAATCTTTTTCCTAATTATATAAGTAAGGATGTTTACTGTAGAATGTTTGGAAAGGAAACAAAATAAAAATCACCTACTATCATCCAATCTGCAATAAGTCATAGTTAAGGTTTTGACATAGTTTTATTTTTAATATATATGTTTATATAAAAGAGTGCATGTGGCACATGGAGTTTGGTATTGGATTTCTCCCATTTTCAGAGGGTATTTCTGCAAATTCTCTAAAACTGTGGCTGAAAATATTTTCAATGTTGAATGTCTTTTATAAGAAATAGGATCCTAGATGAGTTCCCTTCAAATCGTATGGGGCTGGTGGGAATTCTGCCACGGGTCACATGACAGGCAGGACCGTGACATCCTCTTTATGATCACCCTTGTGCCTAGCCTTAAAGGAGTATCAGCAAATGTTGGTTGACTTCATAGATTAAAAGTCTCATTTTTCCCATCTACAAAAAGTATGAAACATCCTCCTCCTCCCTTTCGTAGGAGGCCAGAAAGCTGAAAGAGAGATTAAATACTCAGTTAAAATAATTTAGGTGGTTAGTGTATCTTTTCCCTCTCCTTCAAAAAGATATTAACATTTCCATTTTAGTAGCCGTAATGTTTAGAATATACATACATTTTACTTGAAAGCTGCTTCATAGTCTATTTTGGTTTTGGAATTTTTTTTTTTTTTCGTTTTTCTTGAGACAGAGTTTCGCTCTTGTCTCCCAGGCTGGAGTGCAATGGTGCAATCTCAACTCACTGCAACCTCCACCTCCCAGGTTCAAGCGATTCTCCTGCCTCAGGCTCCCAAGTAACTGGGATTACAGGCGCCCGCCACCACGCCCAGCTAATTTTTGTATTTTTAGTACAGACAGGGTTTCACCATGTTGGTCAGGCTGGGTCTTGAAGTCCTGACCTCAGATGGTCCATCTGCCTCGGCCTCCCAAAGTGCTGAGATAATAGGTGTGAGCCACCGCTCCCGGCCTCATAGTCTATTTTAGAAGTTGACAGGGTATAAATAACAAGTAGACAAATTAATGAAGAATATCTGTCTTTCTGCCTATCCCGAAACACGTTGATCAGTGGGGGGTTGAGAGAAGGGCAGGAGTATGGAGGAGAGACCCGCGGAGAAGAGGGGAAAATCTACAACGGATAATGTTGTAGATATTTACAACATGTACTCAATGGTAGGTATTTTTATCCTTGTTTTACTGGTTGGAGAATTATATCATGCAGGTTTATACAACTAACAAGTGGGGGAGCCAGGAGAGAACCCATTCACTCTTTAGTTCATTCATTCATTCATTCAGTCAACACATTTTTGGGTGTCTTCTAAATGCCAGGCACTATTCTATCCCCTGAGGATACTTCAGTAAACAAAACAGTCCCAAATTCTTCCCCTATGAAGCTTTCTCGGCGAAGGCGGGATTGGTTAGGAGCTGACAATCGGCAGCAGACGCTTTTAAATGACCGGACCTTTTTAGTATTCTCCTGCCCAGCCCCCGGCCCGGCCTCCGCCTCCGGCCCTGCTCCAGCCCCGCCCGCGGCTCAGGACCCGCCCCTGTCCCCGGCCCCGCCCCCGGCTCCGGCCCCGCCCCCGCGGCGGCGCCGGCGCCCGCGCTCCCGCAGGGCTCCTCGTAGGCCGGGGCTCGGCGCGCGCACCCGCACTAAAGACGTTTCTTCCCCGCCAGTAGGAATCCCGCCGGCGAGCCGAACAGTTCCCCGAGCGCAGCCCGCGGACCACCACCCGGCCGCACGGGCCGCTTTTGTCCCCCGCCCGCCGCCTCTGTCCGAGAGGCCGCCCGCGGGGCGCATCCCGACCGCGAGCGTCCGGTCCCAGAGCCGGGCGCGGCTGGGGCCCGAGGTTAGCGTCCCTCGGGAGCCGCAAGGCGAGAGCTGCAAAGGTAACGCGGCGTGGCGGGGACGCGGGAGCGGAGCGCGTGGCCAGCTGACTGGAGGGAAAACGCCGCCTCCCCGTAGCGGTTCCCGGAATCGCCTCCGGTTCCCTCTCGCTCTCCCCGACTCCTCCTCCTCCTCCTGCCCTCCCTTCGCGTCCTGAGTATGCGGCTAATGTGCCCTTCCTGTCTCCCGGGGCCGCACCTGCGACCCCAGGACCCCTCCCGGCCCCTGCCCGGCGCCCTCCACGCGTCGCCCCTGCTGGGAGTCCGCTTTTGTTGCACCCCTCCGCGTCCCACCCCACCCCACCAAGGATGCCCAGGACACCGGGCACTTGCCACTGCAAGATGTGAGTCGTTGCTAAGTTTGAGGGTCACATTCCTCCAGGTCCACCTCGCCTTGCAAAACCGGCTCACCAGCCCGGTGCTTAGGTTCGGGATCTCCAGCCCGCCTTCTTGAGGTCCCCTGGGATTAGCCCACCTCGACCTGCGTGAGGGTCACAGACTGCAGCCTGGGCTGGAGTGGCCTACACTCCTCCGGATCCGCTGCGTGGAGGCAGGAGGGGGAAGGGGCGAGGGGACGTGGCCGCGGAGACAGAAGGGTGCACCCTCCCAGGGTCGGAGAGGGGAGATACTGGGAAGATACTCCGCGAATATGGAGAGGCGATCGGCACTTTCAACCCTGAACAAATCAATCCGTTCCACGCAGTAGCGAGTTGACTCCATCAGCCCGTTTATTTGGTTAGCGATGGTTATATTGACTCAGAGTATTCCCACCTCCTTTCTTTTAACATTTTTTTTTTTTTATTTCCTTGTTTTGTTTAGCAAGAAGTCTTAGAAAGGAATATAGCATGCTTGGGCGTCGAGTCAGTGGTGAGAAGTGCCCGAGCTGGCTCAGGGAGACGTGGAGTTTCCCATGTGTGCTCACTGGCCCAGGGGCTAAGTCCCACTGCTTGCCAAGGTTTCTCAGTATCCTGTCCACCCACCCCCAATCCACCTGTGCAGGCTTGAGGGGGTGAGGGGGTAGCAGAGACCCTATCAAAATCTACCCTAAGGAAAATATTCGATAAACTCCTCTAGCAATTAGGGCATTGCTGATAAGGCTTGATCTGTTCGTCTCAGAAAATGACTTGAACTTGTAAGTTCTATTGTTCATAAAGTTGTTTTCCACAATTTTAGATAATCAAAAATGTACATGACTCATTTTTCTTACCTATATTTCCTCTAAAGTTTCTCATGTATTTATTGAAAAGTTAAAGAAAATCTGATTTGGGTTCACATAATTTGACAATGGTGATTTGTCTAAAAGTCGTTTCAAAAAGTAGTATGAAAAGGATCATAACCCAAGAGGTACTGTCTTAGAAGTGAAACATTTATTAAAATATATATTCCATGGCTCACACTTGCACACTCAAAGCCACATTGGACTCATTTTTTCTGCTACCTTTATAAACCTTCAAACTGTTCAAGAGTCAATGGTATGTATCATCTTCTGTTATCAGTCATCATGTTTGGTTTGGTTTGGTTTGGTTTGGTTTGGTTTGGTTTTTGACAAAGTCTCGCTCTGTCGCGCAGGCTGGAGTGCAGTGGCACGATCTTGGCTCGCTGCAACCTCCCCCTCCTGGGTTCAAGTGATTCTTCTGCCTCAGCCTCTTGAGTAGCTGAGATTACAGGCGTGTGCTACTACGCCTGGCTAATTGTATTTTTAGTAGAGATGGGATTTCCACTATGTTACCCAGCCTGGTCTGGAACTTCTGACCTCAAATGATCCACCTGCTTTGGCCTCCCAAAGTGCTAGTATTACAGGCTCAATCATCATGTTTTATCAAAGCTAAAACCCAAACTAAAATGCCATTGCTTATAAGATGCACTTTCATTTTATGTAATGAAGTAAGAAAAAACACTGTCAATCATGCTATGCCATGCCACCAGAATGAAAGCATTCTGATTTCAGAAATGCTCAAATGTTAAAAGAAAATGTGCATTTTATGATTTGTGAAATATTAGTGAGTTAAAGCAGAGCTTGACGGCACTGGCCCTGAGGGTCCTTCTTCCTTTGGAAGAATGAAACTGGGGGCTATGCAATTCAGGGAAGAGTAAAGGAAAAACAGGTAATTGGCAGAGGAGATTGGCTGACTTAGAGGTACAGAAAAGACAAAACAAAGGAGGGAAAAAGAGAGGTATGTATGATGGGGAGGAGTTCAGAGCCACCGAAAATTTTCTCTGGCCCCAACAGGAAAACGAGTTACCCCACAAGCCAGGGTTTTACCATCTGGTACATGGAGATATCCATCAGCGTTGTCATTGGTTTTCATTTGTTTGTTTTTAATTCTCAAGTTTAAAAAAAAATTTAAAATTTAAATATGTCTCAACCACCAGAAACTATAGTGAGATTTCTCTGTAATAAATAGGAAAGAAGGAAACTGATCCAGTCCTTGTTTTTTTTAAAAAAAAAAAAAAAAAAAGAGGAAACTGAATCACAACATACTTTGCTTTTTTCTTTTCTCACAAAGGAGCAGTGGGCCCTTATGCTGGATGAAGGTGGTGAGTGAGATGGGGGAAGGTTCACTGGGCACCAACTTTCTGGGCTAGAGAAATTGCCCAGGCTTTACAGAACAAGCTGGAATCAGGTGCAGTTGTAAAAAGGAAGTCAGGGTTTCACTCCGCCATATCAGTAGGAGGTACTAAAGCCAAACTAGCACCAGCAAAGTGAACAGAAATGGTAAGGGGGGAAAAAAGGAAAGGAAAGAACAACGTGGCTTGCAAGGCGTCTTACTAAAAACAAAGAATTACACTTGAAACAAAAGAAATTCGTTACCGTTGCCTTACACTGTACAACAACTTGATAAAAATATAAATCCAATAAAACAAACTCAAAGATGAGAAAATTGTAAATTGGAGATGAAAAGGGAGATTGCAGACCTAAAGGAAAATTGAAGACCGTAAAAACATAGTGACAGAATAAATAAGTCAGGAGAAAGAACAGAAGCAATACTGCTGAAAATAAAAGTATTTTAATAGAAGAAAGCCCAGTAAGGAAGCCCAGTGAATTCAACTGAAAAGGGACAAAGATTAAGAAGAAAGAAGCTATTATGAAAGACAAAATACAATCAAGAACTGGGACCACTGGAGTCCAAGATGTAGAGAAGTCAACAAATGGTACAGAAAATTCAAATAAAAATAAGTCGAAGGAAAGCTTATTGAGATGAAGAAAAAATGGTCTGTAGGCCAAAGGAACATGCCATGTTCCAGAAAATGTCATGTGGGAATACAGAAGCACTAAGATATCTTAAACTATTTAAATTCAAAGAAAAAGAATTATTTAGGAATCTAAGAAGAAAAAGTAAAGTAGGGAAAAACAAAGTCAAGCTCGCCTCAGACTTCAGTGCAGCACTAAATGCCAGACTATGGTGGTTGTGAGGGAACAGTTCCAAGGGAGAGAAACTTTTCCGAGGGGCATATTTTTTTTCTGGAAGAACAAAGGGAATTCAGCACCCATGAACTGTTTTTGGAAAAACAAAAACTTGCTGAGTAATAAAATCCAGGAAATAGCAAATTAAGAGATAAATCAAAATAAAGAACTTAAGAGTAGAGAATGGTAAAAAGACTTGGTGAATATTTATTCTATTTAAATATAGAAGTAATACATCTGTAGAAATTGTGGGTAGGATAGAATGGGATTGTTATTAATCTAGACAAAAATATACAGCCAAAAAAAAGGGAGGAAGATGGAAGGAAATATGAGAATACCAATATTCTCTTCTTTCAAAGAATGGAATAGTAAATATGGTATAAAATTAAAAGACGCTATGTGAATATATAATACTGCAACTTTTAATATCTTTCATAAGTTTTATTTAAAACCTTAGAGGGATATCATAGGAAATTATACTTTCTTATGGACAAAAAAATTTAAATTTTAACAACTCCTTTGACTTTATTTTAGTCTTTTCCCAAGTAACATTAAACAGCAACACCGTGTGTGTGTGTGTATGTGTGTGTGTTTATGCATAGAAAGATCTGTGGGATTATGTTCACCTAATGTTAATGATAGTAATAGTTTTTACAGAAGAAAAAAGAAAGATGTTTGAAAAATAAACTGGAATCAAATATGCCAAGATGTTAACAGTTGTTGATGCTGGATGGTAGGAATAAGGATGAGTGTTACTTTCTTATTTGTACTTTTTCATGCTTTTCTCATTTCCAGAAAAAGATACGTAATTGTTTTTGTCTAACATTTCTGAATCCAGTTCATTCATTATTCATTGCCTCCTTGACAATGTGCATCAGTCTGTGTCAGACAGAAGGAAAGACACAGCCATACTTTACCAGGAGACCATGAGGCAGCGAGTTCCTGGAGGGTTGTTTGTCCATCCAGGAGGAGTTGGAATTCAAAGAATCACTTCACCCAATCCATCCATTTTATCTGGGCCTTGAAAATTGGCAGGGTTTGTCTGGTCTTAGGGTGAATAGCAGGTAGAGCTCTTCTTTCGGAATGGAGAAGGCCAGAGTGTCACAGGGTGAACCTGTGACAAAATTGGGGTTCAGCCTGGGAAGCCACATGAGTTGTTGGCTTCTCACAGGAAGGAATTAAAGAGCAAGCTGACAGAATAAAGTGAAAGCAAGTTTATTAAGAAAGTCAAGGAATAAAAGGGTGGCTACTCCATAGGCAGAGCAGCAGCATGGGCTGCTCCACTGAGTATACTTATGGTTATTTCTTGATCGTATGCTAAACAAGTGGTGGATTATTCATAAGTTGTCTGCGAAAGGGGTGGGAGTTCCTGGAACTGAGGGTTCCTCACTTTTTTCGACGATATAGGGTAACTTCTGGATGTTGCCATGGCATTTGTAAACTGTGGTGGCACTGGTGGGAGTTTCCTTTAGCATGCTAATATATTATAATTAGCATATAATAAGCAGTGAGGACACTTTTGTCACCATCTTGGTTTTGGCAGGCTTTGGCCAGCTTCTTTACTGCATCCTGTCTTATCAGCAGGGTCTTTGTGACCTCCTGTTTTATCCTATAACTAAGAATGCCTAACCCCCTGGGAATGCAGCCCAGCAGGTCTCAGCCTCATTTTACCCAGCTGCTACTCAAGATGGAGTCACTCTGGTTCCAACACCTCTAACAAGAGCAGGGGGTGACCTGTCACCTGGAGCTCAGCAGGACAATAACTCTAGGAAAAACTGGAAAAGCTGATAGCCTTGAATTTAACCCAAGGAGCTTGGTGCATTGTCAGGCAACAGTGAGCTACAGACTGAGCTGACTACATAATTCACAGGGCCCACCCAGAGCCAAATAAAAATGCATAAGAAAGTACCACTAAAGGTACTAAAATATAAAGCCTTTTCTTCCACAGTCCCTCTCTCTCAACACGTAATGTTTTTTTGTTTGCTATTTAGTATCATTCTAAGTAAAAAAAATAGGCCGGGCGTGGTGGCTCACACCTGTAATCCCAGCACTTTGGGAGGCCAAGACAGGTGGATCACGAGGTCAGGAGATCGAGACCATCCTGGCTAACACTGTGAAACCCCATCTCTACTAAAAATACAAAAAATTAGCTGGGTGTGGTGGCGGGCGCCTGTAGTCCCAGCTACTCTGGAGGCTGAGGCAGGAGAATGGAGTGAACTCGGAAGGCAGAGCTTGCAGTGAGCCAAGATCGCACCACTGCACTCCAGCCTGGGGGACAGAGTGAGACTCTGTCTCAAAAAATAAAATAAAAAATAAAAATAAAAACTTGAATTATTAGCATGAATATTGCAGTTCTTTATATTATGCAAAACGAGATTTAAATAAGAGCATTTAATTCATATATGGAATTGCCAAGTTATACCATTAGTACTTTACAGCATATCTTGGGAGGTTCCCTTGAACTAGCCAGAAGAAGCAAACTGAAGCCAGACAGAGGAAGTTTGCAAAGAGGAAGAGAGGGTCTCCACCAGGCACAGAGCCACCCAAGGGAGCCCTCCCTCAGGCACAAGGATACCGAGGGAGCCAGAGCAGATTCGCACAGGTCCCCCCTCTGCCCTGGTGACTCTAGGATGCATGTACTTGCACCTGACTTCTAGGCATCCCCCTCCTGCTAGCTTCCCCTCGATCCAGCCTGGGGCAGGCTCTGGGGAAGTCAAGCCTTGAGTCTCCCTTTCCCAAGCACCTACCATCCTAACCCACAGTGTAGTGGCCACGTCCAAGGGTCTTCACATCTCTGCCTCAGACGTGCTGGGTACCTAGGTCAAGAGTGACCCAGAGACTCATCCCTGCCAGACCCAACCTCCAGCCAGTCGCCCTCTGACTCCAATCCATGGGGCGAGGCTGGAGTGCTGACCCTGACCTCTCCAGCATCTGCACCAGGAGGGCTTCAGTGGAACGTTGTCCCAGTTGACACCCCGTGCCAACAGCAGCAGCAGTTGTTAGGCATAGAGACTGAAGCCAGACAGGGCCTGGGATTCGTCTGCTGGGAGCCTAACCTGCAGGAGATGGGGAAGGATCCAAGTATGAGCTGGGGCTCCTAGCACAAAACACACATTGAAAGATAAAATGGTTAAGAATTTCAGGATAGCCACAGGAGAACCTTAAGCCAAGTGTAAGATCCTTCTAGCTGCAGGGCCCGGGGGGACAGACTAGCCCTATTGACAGGAGCCATGCTTTAGGAAGACTGATCTATTTGTAGTCAGCAAGAGTTTTAAGGAGCTCAATTAATTTAGGCAGGATGCCAAGATGGGATATTATATTTTCCAAGCAAGAAGAATCTAGTAATCAGGCATATGGTTCCAAGTGAAGTATAAGTCACCAGAAAGCAAGGGAGGAAGCCATCCCCTGGCCCAGAGGGGGAGAATGGGACTTGTGTGTGTGTGTGTGTGTGTGTGTGTGTTTTCTCGGCTGCTGAAGAGACTGAGTGTTCTGCACATATATAACAAAGATGAAGATGTGCCACCGTTGGAGACAAACGGAGGGACCAGAGGCCACAGGTCAGAGGTCAGGTCAGGTGTTCAAGTATAAAGGAGTTGCCCTCGCTGGGCATGGTGGCTCACATCTGTAATCCAAGCCCTTTGGGGGGCTGAGGCTGGAGAATCACTTGAGCCCAAGAGTTCAAGACCAGCCTGGACAACATAGCAAAGCCCCATCTCTAAAAAAAAAAAAATACAAAAATTAGCCAGGTGTAGTGGCAAATGTCGGTAGTCCCAGCTACTTGGGAGGCTGAGGTGGGAGAATCGCTTGAGCCCAGGAGGCAGAGGTTGCAGTGAGCTGAGATCGCACCACTGCCCTCCAGCCTGGGTGACAGAGTGAGACCCTGTCTCAAAAAATAAAATAAAGAAGTTGCCCTTCTACAATCTGAATGTGGTGGTCTCTAGGGGAATGTTCACAACTAGTCAACGCCTCTGCTGTGGAGTGATTATGGGAGATGATGTAGCACATCAAGATATCTCAGCAGATGTTTCTCAATGGGTACAGTATTATGGGATTAGTTCCAGGCAGTCATGCTTGGATATCTCATGGGTGGTGGAGTCTGTAGCAAGGCTGGAAATTTTGACTTGGAATCACTTGGATTTCTCTAAGAGAATACCCCAGGTTGGACGTGTTACTGTGGCATCAGAGAAGACTTAAAAATTACATTGTTTTTAGCTTGAGCTTGGTCTTGTGAAGTCCTAATTAGGGAAGAGGAGTCAGGCTGGGGGTCTAGGGGAAAGCAAAGAGATAAAGCAGATAAGCCATAGGTCTACCTTGCTTCATGGTCCAGGACTTACAAACAAAAAGAAGAAGCAAATAAGCTATAGGTCTGCCTTTCTTTATGGCCCAGGACATACGACCCTCCTGCACACATAACTCACAAACTTCCTGCGTATCATCATATGCTTCAACTTATCATCAAACATCTCGGCTGACAGAAGAATGCAAGTTAGCTCCCTGCTACCTTGGCGTTGTCAGTCCTCCACGTAGCACTCTTCAGTTCAAATTGCATTTTATAAAATCCCCAGCAAGCCTTTGTCTCCTGGCAGTCAGCTCCTCTCTTACTGACCTGTCCATTGCTCCCTTGCAATGTATTTTCCTACTTTCTCTAATAAATCTGCCTTTCTTGACCTAAACTGTCATGGTAAATTCTTCTTACCCCTGTGTCACCAGCCACAGACGGTCGCCACAAGCCATGACAAGTCTGATTTCATGGTCTTTTTTTATTTTGATGATATTTCCCCAGTGTTTGGGGAACAGAAGAATGCCCACAATCTATAGGTCTTAGTCACGTGGATGGGGACAAAATAGAGAGAGAAGGAACAAGATCTACTGGGGCTCCTTAAAATTCGTCTTGAATTCCTTTCTCACCTTGGAGTAGGGAAGACTTTCTGATTATGACTCAAAATTTAGAAGCTAAGAAAGAAAATACCTTTAAATCTGAAAACATAAAACTCGAAAAACTTCTGGGTGTTTTTTTTGGGGGGAGGGTTGGTTTTTTTAAACAGCACAAGCAACTCAAAGGGCAAGTGACAAACTGGGGAGAGAAGAAAAATATGTGACTCATATCACAGTTTCCCTTCTACTTAAAAAAAAGCTCCTGCAAACCAGTAAGAAAATAGCAACGGCTCAACAGAAAAATTGCCAAAGGCACGAACAGTTAATGAGAAGGAAATGCAAATCGCTCTTAAACCTATGAAAAGATGAAGATGTTCCATCACAAAGAGTAAGAGAAATACAAATTAATATTAATGTGAAAGACAACTTTTCATTTATGAATTTGAGAAAAATCCAGGAACTTGATGATATACCTCTAAGAAGAGACGGTAGGGAAACCAAAATTCTCACACATTACAGGTGGTTATGTAAATTGGTATAGCCCTGAGGGTGGCCGGTGTGACCATTTCTATCCAAATTACAGATGCATAGTTTCATTGCCAGGTCTCTTCTGTCTGCTTCTTCAGACCCACCCTCCCCTCTCCCCACTCTTTAGTTTGCCCAGGACACTGTCTGGTAAGGATACAACTCCAGGCCCCTTGCCCTATGGCTTCTGGTTGTGTTCAGCCGATGGGGAGCCCCAAATGAGAGAGGGGAGGGACACAGTGAGGGATATTTATCCCTCAGCCTCCTGCCTGCACTGTCCTCTTGGTCTGGCTGTGTCCAGTGGTCTCATGTCATAGCTGCTCATACAGGAGTTTCTCCTTACAAATTGCAGTGTTGGATTCTTCTCTTCCCCCTCCAGCCCAGAGTGATTACAGCCATCAATGTTGTGAGCTACAGGTTCTATACCCTCCCTTCTGCAGGCCCAGAATGGTTACAGCCCTCAATGTTGTAAGCTGCAGGTTCTGTACTCTCCCTCCTGGGGCCCAGAGTGGTCAAAGCCCTCAATGTTGTGAGCTACAGGTTCTGTACTGTCCCCTCCTAGGGCCCAGAGTGGTCACAGCCCTCAATGTTGTGAGCTACAGCTCTCAATGTTGTGAGCTACAGGTTCTCAACTCTCCCTTCTGCAGGCCCAGAGTGGTCACAGCCCTCAATGTTGTGAGCTACAGGTTCTACATTCTCCCTTCTGCAGGCCCCGAGTGGTCACAGCCCTCAATGTTGTGAGCTACAGGTTCTCAACTCTCCCTTCTGCAGGCCCAGAGTGGTCACAACCCTCAATGTTGTGAGCTACAAGTTCTATATTCTCCCTTCTGCAGGCCCCGAGTGGTCACAGCCTTCAGTGTTGTGAGCTGCAGGTTCTGGACTCTCCCTTCTGGGCCCCAGAGTGGTCACAGGCCTCAATGTTGTGAGCTGCAGATTCTATACTCTGCCTTCTGGTTTGCCTACAGCCCGCTCACACATTTGTAAATATAGTCCTGCACCCCCTAATGATGTCTTTGGCAAAGATGGACCCTTTATATGACGATAGCCCCGTAAGATTATACCATATTTCTACTGTACCTTTTCTGTGTTTAAATATGTTCAGATACACAAATGCCACTGTGTTGCAACTGCCTACAGTATTCAGCACAGTACCATGCTGCACAGATTTATAGCCTAGGAACAATAGTCTACACCATATAACCTAGATGTGTAGTTGGCTGTGCTATCTAGGTTTATCTAAGTATACTCTATGATGTTCCCACAATGAAATAGCCTAACAATGAATTTCTTAGAACATAGCACTGTTCACGGTTGCAAAGATATGGAATCAACCTAAGTATCCATCAACAAATAATTGGATAAAGAAAATGTGGCTAGGTGTGGTGCTCACATCTGTAATCCCAGCACTTTGGGAGGCCAAGGCGAGAATCCAGGAGTTTGAGATCAGCCTGGGCAACATAATGAGACCCCATCTCTACAAAAAAAGTTTTTTTAATTAGCCGGTGTGTGGTGACACATGCCTGTAGTCTCAGCTACTTAGGGGGACAGGCAGGAGGATTGCTTGAGCCTGGGAGGTTGAGGCTGCAGTGAGCCATGATTGCACCACTGCACTCCAGGCTAGGCAACACAGCAAGACCCTGTCTCAAAAAAAAAAAAAAAAAAAAAAAAAAGTTACGTATATATACACACAGTATATTCAGCCGTAAAAAAGAATGAAATCATGTTTTTTGCAGCAACCTGGATGGAACTGGAGGCCATTATCTTAAGAGAAACAACTCAGAAACAGTCAATACCACATGTTCTTATAAGTGGGAGCTATTAATAAATAATGTGCACACATTGACATATAATGTGGAATAATAGTCATTACTGACTGAGAAGGGTGGATTGGGTGTGGGGAGTTAAGGAATGAGAAATTACTTAATGGGTATAATGTATACTATTCAGGTGATGGATACACTAAAAGCCCAAATTTCACCACTGTGCAATATATCTGTCTAACAAAACTGCACTTGTACCCCTTAAATTTATTTTTTTAAAAAGTGTCTATCCTAATTTGAATGAGCTGTTTCCTGCCAGAACCCTAACTGATATGTCCTTTGTCTAGCAATTCTACTTCTGGAAATTTTCTCACACTTAAACTGGCACATGTGCAAAATGAAAGAGATTTCCTTGCAGAAGAGACTGGAAATAATTCAAATGTCTATAGTAGGGGTACTAATTATATAAATAGTGGTGTGTCTATAGAGTAGAACTCTATCCAGCTATTTAAAAAACAAGGATAGAAAGATCTTCCAAATATATTTTTAGGTGGAAAAAGCAAGGTGGAACAGGGACTATACATGCTATCTCTTGTCTAAAAGATGGGGAAATTAGGAATATCTATTTGTTTTTGCTTATGCATGAAGATACTCTGAAGGATTCACAAAAGAAAAAAAGGTTTTCTAAAGGGAGCAAGACTTTTCACTATTTCTTTTTTGTATGCTTAAAATTGTTGAACCCAACGACTGTTGCCTGTTCAAAAGTTAAATTTAAAATTCCTCCCGGACTAGGTAGGGGATTGGGCCCGGACGCTGAGACCAGGCTCACTTGAATAAATGGGGTAAATGACTAGGAATTTTACTATTCCTTACAGGTCTCTCCTTATCTTGTCTTTGCTCCCATTTTTATATTTGCAATTTAATTAGACACTTCAGAATTTTGATCACCTAATGTTGATTTCAGATGTAAAAGTCAAGAGAAGTCTAAAAATAGCAAAGATGCTTTTGAGCCAGAATGCCTCCATCGTCAGATCACTTAATTTGTTTCTCATGGGTAAGTGCTGCTTTTTATCTTAGCTCTTATAGAAGCAAGCTGTGATGCCATCCTCACTGAGAGCCCTGGCAGGAAGTCGCAAACTCATTTCCCTGACTAGAGAACCCAGTACCACCCTGCCTAGTGTCAGGAGTTAAGTGGAAATCAAATAGGAAACCTACGCTAGTAGTTTAGATTCAGTGTAGATTCCTGTCCTGTTGTTAATTTTAGGAAAACAAATGAGTGACTTAAGGCAATAATGATCAGGACTATCCTCGCCTATAATTTGAAGAGTAATTTCTCCTAACACCCTTTCTTCCTCCCCAATCTTTGATAAATGTCTTTTACCTCTAAAGTTGATTAATTAGCAACATGCGTATTCATATTCTGTGAATATTTCTAGGATGGCCAATTGCCTCTGAGGACCCTCCCTCAGCCAGCCCAAATACTTAAACAAAAACAAGAAAATTCTTTGGTGTTAAAGATCTCGTGTGTGGCCGGGCGCGGCGGCTCATGCCTGTAATCCCTGCACTTTGGGAGGCCGAGGCGGGTGGATCACGAGGTCAGGAGATTGAGACCATCCTAGCTAACACAATGAAACCTTGTCTCTACTAAAAAATACAAAAAATTAGCCGGGCGTGGTGGTGGCTGCCTGCGGTCCCGGCTACTCGGGAGGCTGAGGCAGGAGAATGGCGTGAACCCGGGAGGCGGAGCTTGCAGTGAGCCGAGATAGCGCCATTGCACTCCAGCCTGGGTGACAGAGCGAGACTCTGTCTCAAAAAAAAAAAAAGATCTCGTGTGTGTATGTGTGTGTGTGTGCGTGTGTGTATGTGTGTGTTTTGAGACACAGTTTGTGTGTGTGCGTGTGTGTGTGTATTTTGAGACACAGTTTCACTCTGTTGCCCAGGCTGGGGTGCGGGGCGTGATCTCAGCTCACTGCAGCCTCCACCTCCTAGGTTCAAGCGATTCTCCTGCCTCAGCCTCCCAGGTAGCTGGGATTATAGCTGCCACCAGGCCCGGCTAATTTTGTATTTTAAGTAGGGACAAGGTTTCACAATGTTGGCCATGCTGGTCTCAAACTCCTGACCTCAAGTGATCCACCTGCCTTGGCCTCCCAAAATGCTGGGGTTACAGGCGTGAGCCACTGTGTCCAGCCTTTTTTTTTTTAGACAGAGTCTCCCTCTGTCATCCAGGTTGGAATGCAGTGAGCGATCTCTGCTCACTGCAGCCTCCACCTCCCGGGTTCAAGCGATTCTCCTGCCTTAGCCTCCCAAGTAGTTGGGACTACAGGTGTGCACCACCACACCCAGCTAATTTTTTGTATTTTTAGTAGAGACAGGGTTTTGCCATGTTGGCCAGGCTGGTCTCGAATCCTGACCTTGTGTGATTCACCCACCTCGGCCTCCCAAAGTCCTGGGATTACAGGCGTGAGCCACGACTCCCAGCCCCAAATATATTTTTAAGTGGAAAAAGCAGGGCAGAACAGGGACCGTACATATTGTTGTTAGTGTCAGCTCCCAAATGGATCTTATTTTAGCTGAGATCACAGTCCTTGCACCATGTGCTGCTGGCACCAATGTAGAGTAAAAACCATCTATGTGGGCATTTTTTTGGCACAAGAAAAGTCTCAATCTGATACCAATAAATGTGTGTTAAAGAATTCCAGACTTAGAGTAATCGTTGCAAGTTGAGCCCAGATAAAACTATTGCCTCTCTAATGTGTTTTCTTCCTTCTAGTGTATATCAGCCTCGTGTTTGGTATTTCACATGATTCGCCTGGTAAGAGATGTTTTTTGGCTTCACTAAATTTTGTATAAGAGTGAAAGTGTTGGGGCAACCATTCAGAGGTATAAAATGTGGGAGATTTGATTTCTGATTGTACATCTGTTGCATATTTTATTGGGATTCTTTCTCTGTAAAAGGAGCTAAAATGAGCTAACTCTGGTTTTTTGAGGGATACAAAACTAGTCTAAGAAATGAACACTAGAGATCATTTTTAAACTTCTTTAAAGAATATTCAAACTCTTAATAATCTCACTAATAGAAGAATGAGGAGGCGCAGACTGTGCCAAACAAAAAATGGCCCCGAAATATTTGCTGTTTAATTTACATTCTTCCACCCTGAGGGTTCCAGACAAAGGACGATAATTTTTTTTTAACTAAACTTCTTCCTATGTATATAAATCTGTCCACAAAACTTCACTAAGCATCAAATATGTGTCCAACCTGGTGCTAAGCTTTGGTTGGGGGTGAAGAGTTGGCAGTTGAGAAACAAAGGCCTGGGTCCTAACCACAGGAAACTTAGGTGATCTTTAAAAATTCAACCATATAAGGCAGAATTTGGCAAGTGTGGCTTTAATGTCTCGTTTATCACTGCCACTTCCCACCTACATGACATTGTATAATTCAACTCAGTTTCACAGTCTGTAAAATGAATCTCTTCATAGCGCCTGCTTCAGCATTGTTTTGGGGTTTAAATGCTTAGAAAGGGCCAGTCTGGGCTCATGTTATACTCTCCTGCTCTCTGTGATCCAGGGAATAAGAGTGCTGGGGAATCCAGAGGAAGGAAAATTTGCAGCGGGCTGAGCTACTAAAGGAGGACTTCATGGAGGAGCTAGGAGCTGGGAGCTGAGTTGAGAGAACGGCTTGGGGAGGGAGAATGGGTAGAGGAGAGTGAAAGGAAGTGCACCATTTGGGCTGGGATGGCCTGGGTTATTTTGGTCCAGTGAATCATGGAGAGGCAGTCCAAGGGCATTGTAGAAGCCCTTGTCTCGAGACTCTGCTTACACAGTGCACAGTTCCTGTTTCCCATGCTTGCCTGCCCTGATAATATGTTGCTCGTTAATTAACTTACCAGTTTATTTCCCATGTCCTGTAGACTTCCTGTTTTCAAGACACCAGGGCTCTCTGGAGGGGTTATCTGCCAGAGGTGTGGGTTCTAGATCCCAAAAAATGACTGAACAGTGGCCAGAATACAACTGTGGGTTCCAAATTTCAATGCCTTTTTTTCTTCTTCTCTTTAGATTACACAGATGAATCTTGCACTTTCAAGATATCATTGCGAAATTTCCGGTCCATCTTATCATGGGAATTAAAAAACCACTCCATTGTACCAACTCACTATATGTTGCTGTATACAATCATGAGGTTGGTTTGATATTTTTCTCTTGGTAAACATATTATTGTTCTGTTATATGGGGAGTGGGAGAAGGAGGTGATCTTTTCTCTCTCTCTGTCTCTCCCTCTCCCTTTTCCTATCTACCTCTCCTTCTCTCTGCATTTCTTATTCAGAGCCTTAAAAAGCCAAAGACAAAACACTATCACGCATCCATTTTTAATTCAATTGAATACTTTAATAATCCAAATCTATTTTGACAAAGCTTGTATGTGTCATCAAAGCCAATTTCTACAGGTCAGAACCTCACATACATAATAATTCTTGTGTATGGGTTAGGCAATGATTTCTCTAATTCAGTCAGTCTGAGTGTTTAAAAGTCCTGTTATCTGAGGACAGGAATCTAAAGGTCTATTGACCATATTGATGGTTTATGTTCACTTTTCTTTACTCTGGTGGGACACCAGAAAGCTGCCTGGCCTAGTCTGGGACAGGCCCGGGTCCAAAGTCTGGTTTGGTCACTAACCAGCTTGACACTTGGCACGGACCTCAGCCCCTAAGCTAATGCCTCTGCTGAGGGGTTGCTGCAAGGATTCATGACATAATGGATGGAGTCCTGTTTGTCTTTCTTCTTCCCACACCTACCAATCACTCTTAGAAGTCATTGCTTTGATCCAGCAGCCCCTTGGAGTGTCCTTTTGTTGGTTATTTATTTGGCCTAGAGCTGCTGCTGCTACTGCTTACTGACTGAGCCAGTGGGAGACCTCTTGTGAGTTTCTCTTCGGTGCCTGCTAAAAAGTTTTTCTCTGCATTGAGTGGTCACATGTATCATCCAACTAACTGAAGCTTGGTAGATGAGATATCTGCATTGTCCCTGAAATAGCCCAGGTCTGACTTAGGACTGGATCATCTAGTCTTAGCCAGAGAGGGAGGGGGTCTCAGGGAAGGCATTCATGATTGTCCCATAGAGGGAGGGAGATCCGAGGCCTCCACCATGAGGGCCCAAATTTCATTCATTCATTTACTCATCCGGCAATTTTTTTTTTTTTTTTTGAGACGGAGTCTCACTGTGTCACTGAGGCTGGAGTGTAGTTGTGCAATCTCGGCTCACTGCAAGCTCCACCTCCCGGGTTCACGCCATTCTCCTGCCTCAGCCTCCTAAGTATCTGGGACTACAGGCGCCCGCCACCACACCCAGCTAATTTTTTGTATTTTTAGTAGAGACAGGGTTTCACTGTGTTAGCCAGGATGGTCTCAATCTCCTGACCTCGTTATCCGCCCGCCTTGGCCTCCCAAAGTGCTGGGATTACAGACGTGAGCCACTGCACCTGGCTGATCCGCCAAATTTTACTGAGCACCTACTACATGCCAGGGGGTCCAACTGTGAACCAAAGTCCCTGCCCTCCTGGAGCAGACATTATGTAAATGGAGACATCAGTAAACAAAGGTATAATGTGACAGGTGTGGGTAAATGCTACGATCAAGAAGAGAGAGAGAGATTGAAAGTGCAGGGGTGGGGAGGGCATAAGATGTTCCATTTTCAGTAAGATGGTTGGGGAAGATCACTTAATACAGTGATATTTGGGCAGAGCCCTAAAGGAAACAATGAAGTAAGGCGCCCAAAAATAGATTCTCATTACGTCAATGCTAACACTTTCCTTTTTCCATTTTTTTCTTTCCAAAGTAAACCAGAAGATTTGAAGATGGTTATGAACTGTGCAAATACCACAAGATCATTTTGTGACCTCACAGATGAGTGGAGAAGCACACACGAGGCCTATGTCACCATCCTAGAAGGATTCAGCGGGAACACAACCTTGTTCAGTTGCTCACACAATTTCTGGCTGGCCATAGACAGTGAGTTTATCTCTGTTTCTCCACTTTGTCCCCATCATCAAGATCATTATTATTTGCTATTCCATGATAGAGGAGGTCTACAAAGGTATTTTAGACCTGGGGCTGGGCTCACCTCTTGGCCCTGCCACTTCCTAGCTCTGTAACCGTGGACTGCTTTGCTTCTCTGGGCCTTGGTTTTTTAAATCTGAAAAGTGGAATGATAATTTGTACTTTGCAGATTTGCCCAGTGCCTGTATAAGGCAGTAGGAGCTGCTGTTTTTCGGTTTCACAGCCTGACAGGAAGTGTGGAACCAGGTTCAGGTGGGCTGGATCTAGCTCTCTCATCTCTCGCCCAGTATTTTCCTTTTTTTTTTTTTTTTTTCCGAGATGGAGTCTCACTCTGTCACCTAGGCTAGAGTGCAGTGGTGCAATCTCGGCTCACTGCAACCTCCACCTTCCAGGTTCAAGCGATTCTCCCACCTCAGCCTCCAGAGTAGGTGGGATTACAAGCACACACCACCACGCCTGGCTCATTTTTTATACTTTTAGTAGAAATGTTTCACCATGTTGGCCAGGCTGGTCTCGAACTCCTGACCTCAAGTGATCCGCCCACCTCAGCCTCCCAAGGTGCTGAGATTACAAGCATGAGCCACCACACCTGGCCCCAGTATTTTCTTAATACAGCAACTCCACCCCCACATTATAACCCAATATTCTTTTGTGTGTGAACACCAAGTGTGCATGCACCTAGTACCCAAAACTCAGAGGAGAAGACTAGACCCCAAGAACAGGTCTACCCCTTCTTTCTTTCCCTGTGACTCAAGTCAGCTCCCTAACGCACTGTGTTAACAGCCCCAGCTCAGTTACTTTTTCAGTTTCCCACTTTACAACGAGTTTCCAAGAGAACCATTTGGTCTCAGCTTCCTGTTGTAGGCTATGCGGGTGCGCACGTGCTCATACGTGCTTAGCAAGGTGGTAAGGATGACTGAATCCCACTGTGGCAAACAATTCGGATACGACATTTGCTGGATTTGCGTGCATGTTTACGTATGTGTATAAACAAACATTTGTGTGTACACACAGACGAGAAAGAAAATCAGAATTTATAGTTCATGGTATTTGGGTTGTTAAAGAATGCACATTAAAGTAACAGTGACATATGTTTCATGACTCAAATGATAAATATGAAAAATACATAAATATCCAGGTTTAGAGGGAATACAAAGAGTATGCTTTGGCATGGTCCATCTGAAGTAATTGACAGCATGTATTAAAAACCTTAACATGTGCTTACTCTAATCCAGAATTCTTTAGTAATTTGTCCCAAAGAAATTATTAAGGCCAGGCACAGTGGCTCACACCTGTAATCCCAGCACTTTAGGAGGCTGAGACCAGTGGATCAGTTGAGCTCAGGAGTTCAAGACCAGCCCAAGCAACATGGGGAAACCCTATGTCTACATTAAAAAAGAAAGAGAGAAAGAAAGAAAGGGCGGGGGGAGAGAAGGGGGGAGGGAGGAGGGGAGAGAGAGAGAGAGAGAGAAAGAGAAAAGAAAGAAAGAAATTATTAAGGACAAATGCAAAAATTTAATTCCAAGAATATCCCATGATACGTTAAGTCTTTAATAAAAATCAGAGACAATTTAAATGTTCAAAACAGTGAATCAATTAAATCATGATACAGTCACTTAGTGGAATAGCATTAGCATGAAAAATTATGATGTAAATCAGGACTTGGCAGATTTTCTGTACGGGGCCAGAGGAGAACCACTTTAGACTTTGTGGGCCACATATGGTCTTTGTGACATATTCCTGTCTGTTTTTGTTTTCTGAACAGTGTCTTTTGAACCACCAGAGTTTGAGACTGTTGGTTTTACCAACCACATTAATGTGATGGTGAAATTTCCATCTATTGTTGAGGAAGAATTACAGTTTGATTTATCACTCGTCATTGAAGAACAGTCAGAGGGGATTGTTAAGAAGGTAAGTGGCTTCTCCTGTTAGGATCAAAACAGTTCTGAGTGGGCAATCAATGCACTTGACTGTCTCTTTTGAAAGGAAATTTGCAGTTGAACAATTAAAGCTAAAAGGTCAGGCTTCAGTATGGTCCAACTTAGGGAAGAAGTCACTATGGTTCATTCACTATTGATCTAAACCTGCAGCACAGTCTTCTTTAAAAGAATAAGCCACGGCCAGGCGTGGTGGCTCACGCCTATAATCCCAGCACTTTGGGAGGCCGAGGCGGGCAGATCATCTAAGGTCAAGAGTTTGAGACCAGCCTGGCCAATATGGTGAAACCCCATCTCTACTAAAAATACAAACATTAGCTGGATGTGGTGGCAGGCACCTGTAATCCCAGCTACTCCGGAGGCTGAGGCAGGATAATCGCTTGAACCTAGGAGGCAGAGGTTGCAGCGAGCTGAGATTGCACCATTGTGTTCTAGCCTGGGTGACAGAGCAAGACTCCGTCTCAAAAAAAAAAAAAAAAAGAATAAGCCACATGCACATCAGGGAACACACAGGAGAGAGGGTGTGGGAGGGAGATGCAGAGTACAGCCAAATTTCAGTGAACCCTGGAGAGATTTCTTTGAAAAGGAGGGTTTAGCTGAGCCACCCGTGAAAAGCATCTGTCGCTGCCTCTCGGGCCCTCACACACAGTAAGGAAGTGGCTTATCTGGCAGGTTCTGTCCTCTCCTAATTTCTGCGAAGGACCTGACTCTCAGCAACCTCAGGGTAATCTGGTATCAGACAGCCCTGCATCTTCAATTTTTGTTGTCCTTATCCCTCCGAATGCTGGAATAAGTGGAAATGGACAAATTGCTCTCACGGGTGTAGCAGCAGCTTATGTCTGTAGAGCCCTTTGCCAAGTATAAAACCCTTGCAAGTAAGACCAGCCTGAGAGATAATCAGGGTAGATGCATTTCAGGCAGAGGGCACAGGAAGTTCAAAGGCTCTGAGGCTGGAGTGGGCCCGGTGTGTTTCAGCAACAGCGGAGAGAGGTGGCTGAACTGGAGTGACAAGGCAGGAGATGAAGAGGAGGTGAGGTCAGAGGGTAAATGTGGCTGGACCTGGTAGGAGTTTGTGGGTCTGGGTCTTCTGAGTGTGATGGAAGCCTGTGGAACCCAAGGCTTAACAGGGCATCCTGGCTGGGCTGTTAAAAATAGACCACAGGGGCAAAGATGCGAGTTAGGAGACCAACTAAGACACAATCCAGGGTGGCAGTCACTTAAGAGGCAGTGACAAATTATATGATTATTATCATTTTTCTTTTAATATCAACATGGATTATAATCAGTACTCTAGGAAAAGGAGCAAAAATGGGGGAAAAATAAGTTTATGTGGCCTAAGGACTATGTGGAGTGTCATTAAATCTCCTGTTTCAATCATGTCTCGTTTGTGTTCACCCCATAAGCAACTAACTCTGTTTTAGATTATGATTCCTAAAATAAGAGACTGATGCTTATTAGGATATTGACTACTCTATATAAGAGGAAAAACTGTAGTTAATAGGCATCTTCTTCATAAAGAAAATTAGCCTTTAAATTAAATCAAGAAAAAAAAATAAGCTACTAGTATAATCTAAGCAACAGATGGTGGTGGCTTGGACCTTGATAGTAGAGGGGTAGTGAGTAGTGAGAAGCCATCAAATTCTGCATATATTTTGAGTTTTGTTTGTTTGTTTTTAAGATGGAGTTTTGCTCTTGTTGCCCAGGCTGGACTGCAGTGGCACGACCTTGGCTCACTGCAACCTCCGCCTCCCGGGTTCAAGCGATTCTCCTGCCTCAGCCTCCCTAGTAGCTGGGATTACAGGCACCCGCCAACACACCCAGCTAATTTTTTGTAATTTTAGTAGAGACAGGGTTTCACTGTGTTGGCCAGGCTGGTGTCGAACTCCTGACCTCAGGCGATCCACCCACCTCAGCCTCCCAATGTGTTGGGATTACAGGCATGAGCCACCATGCCCAGCTCATAATTCTGCATATATTTTGCATGTGGAGCAAGACTAACTTCCCCATTAACTATGGAAGATGATGAATGAAGCAGGTGAGGGTTAGATAGGGGTAGAGAGTTTGGGACATGTTAAATTCCAGTTGTCCGTAAGGAATCTAGGAGGAGACGTGGGGAAGGAGCTGGGATGTGCCAGTCTGTTGTCCAGGGGAGAACCCCCAGCTAGAGAGAGAGCCTGGGAGTCACTGGCTTCTTGGTGCATGTTGAATGCCCTAAGACCAGATGAGATCACCTGGGAATAGACACTCAGAAGACAAGACATCCAGTGACAGAGCCCGGGAACATTCCAAAATTTGGAGATCTGGCAAATGAGGAAGAAACAGCAAAATTGACTGAGAAAGAGCAACCAGCATGGTAGGGAGAGAAGCAGGTGAGAGTGATGTCCTGGTAGCTGAGAGAAGAACGTTCCAGAAGGTGAAAGTGGTCTGTTGAGTCCAGTACTGTAAATGGGACAATTGAAGAGGACTGACTATTGGATTTAGCAACATCGTGTCCTTGATAAAAGTAGTTTTAATAGAGTCGGAGGCAAAGAGCTGGTTGGAGTAGATTCAAGAAAGAGTGGGAGGAGAAAAATTGGAGACAGTGAAGACAGCTCATTCTTCCAAGGAATTTTTCCAAACAGAGAAGGAGATTGTGTGCTGGCCAGTGGAGGGGAAGCTTTTAGTTTGTTGGGTCGTAAGTTTGTTTGTTTACTAACTCCTCCTCCCAAACAGAAATTTACAGAAAAAGATTATTACTGAAGGCTGTATTTGAGCTGCTAGGAATCCTCATTTATTAAACTGCTAGTAAGAATGTATTTTAAAAACTGTAAAACATGATAGAAAACTTATTATTCATGAAAGAGCCTTCATATCATCTTTTAAATTCTGAAGTGAAATGCAGCTACAGGAAAGAAGAGGCAAGGTGTTTAAAGGGAGATGGCTGGGCACGGTGGCTCACGCCTGTAATCCCAGCACTTTGGAAGGCCAAGGCAGGCAGATCACTTGAGGTCAGGAGTTCAAGACCAGCGTGGCCAACGTGGTGAAACTCCATCTCTACTAAAAATACAAAAATTAGCCAGGCATGGTGGCGGGCGCCTGTAATCCCAGCTACTCAGGAGACTGAGGCAAGAGAATCTCTTGAACCCAGGAGGTGGAGGTTGCAGTGAGCCAAGATCATGCCACTGCACTCCAGCCTGGGCAACAGAGTGAGACCGCATCCATCTGTCTATCTATCTATCTATCTATCTATCTATCTATCTATCTATGTATCTGTCTATATCTGTCTATCTATTGATAAAGGGAGAAGATGAGAAACTAGACATCAGTCAATTTTGTCACAGACAAGCTCTGTGACCTTGGAGAAGTTACTTAGCCACACTGAAGTACAGTTTTCTCATCTGTTGAGTGGAGGTAATGCCTATTTTGCAGACTGTTTTGAAAGTCAAAAGAGTTAATGTTTATGAAGGCACTTTCTCAAGTGTAAAGTAGACACATACTGTCCATGAGAGAAGATAATCTTGTAAAAATGACGTCACAGAGACTTTTATTCCTCTTTGAAGACTTTTATCTCATTTGTAAAATGAAGGCGCTAGACTAGATGTCATGGTTATAAAATATGTGTGTGTGCGGGTGTATATTAAAGTGCATGTAGGTGTAGTTTTCTGATAAATTACTTGCTCCAGGTGACTTATAAATCCTTTTTCTTACCAAGCCTGTGATAAATCTAACCCTGTTTGAGATTTGAAGACAAATCCTGAAAGAGATTAAGGCCTGCCTCTAAATGAAATTCGCAGAGTCTTACTGATTTTTTGCTTATGTTTACAGCATAAACCCGAAATAAAAGGAAACATGAGTGGAAATTTCACCTATGTCATTGACAAGTTAATTCCAAACACGAACTACTGTGTATCTGTTTATTTTGAGCACAGTGATGAGCAGGCAGTAATAAAGTCTCCCTTAAAATGCACCCTCCTTCCACCTGGCCAGGAATCAGGTATGTTCATTTTTTTAAATTCATGTTTTGAGTATTCATGCTTTTACTCTGAGGGCAAGCCTATTTAAAGAAAAGAATCTGAAAAGAATTCATAGAGCACTAAAGGTCTTTCTTCCAATAAACACCTCACAGAGATGTTTTCTGTTGGTTCGTGTGTACGATCTGGTAGAGTCACTTTTATGTTGTCGTACCAAAAAACAATCAGATACTACTCGATGAGATCAGAAATCTTGAAATGGAAACGCTTTTATTTCAGGAAGTCAGGATTAAATTCAGCTCTGTGTGCCCTTTGTGTGGCCATTGCTGAAGCCAAATGCCAGAAGAGGTGGAGTTGCTTGAGACAGTGGTATACAGTGGCATTAAGGGGTGAAAAGGTGGAAGCAGCGAGGTTGGGTGCAGATCATGGATGTGATCTGGCATCAGCTCTCGCTCATAGATGAAAGAGACCCTTGCCAGGGTGTACGACAAAATCACTGATGAAGGCTGAACACCTTTCTGTTACACAGACATCAGAACAGTAAACAGTGTGATCCCAAACCTTCTTCCCCTTTGGAGTGAGAACAATCAAGCCTCGGAACTCCCTGCTGATTGTTTTCTCAGGAAGTAGGCAAGTTTCCACCTGTTTTACCAAAAGTGAGAAGCTATGCAAGTCTCCCTCAAAGAAGCCCTTCTAAATGTCCCAACCGCAATGTTAGGGGAAAGAGGTCCCAATCCATACTGCAAGAGAGGGTTCTTGGATCTTGCGCAAGAAAGAATTCAGGGCGAGTCCATAAAGTGAAAGCAAGTTTATTAGGAAAGTAAAGGAGTAAAGAATGACTACTCTATAGACAGAGCAGCCCCGAGGGCTGCTGGTTGCCCATTTTTATGATTATTTCTTGATGATATGCTAAACAAGGGGTGGATTATTCATGCATCCCCTTTTTAGACCATGTAGGGTGACTTCCTGACATTGCCATGGCATTTGTAAACTCATGGTGCTGGTGAGAGTGTAGCAATGAGGATGACCATCTTGGTTTTGGTGGGTTTTGGCCGGCTTTACTGCAATCTGTTTGATCAGCAAGGTCTTTACCAACGTTATCTTGTGCCAACCCCCTATCTCATCCTGTAAGTTACAATGCCTTAACTGTCTGGGAATGCAGCCCAATAGGTCCCAGCCTCATTTTACCCAGCTCAAGATGGAGTTGCTCTGGCTCAAATGCCTCTGACACCAATGGAAGAATCTTTAATGTTCTGATTTACCAGAATAAAAATAAGGTAGGATCTATAAAGAAATTACTTTAGTTGTAAACCAAAATAAAATTCTAAGCCCCCCAACCAACTGAATGGATCCCTCCTCTTAGCCAAGGGCCGAGTAAAGTAAAGTAAACCTGAAACACTAGTTCAGGCCATGATGGGAATGAGTGTCCAGACATGCCTCACTGGACCTTCCTACCTTTGGAATTCAGGCACAGCTGGCCAGCACTAATATTAAAACAGAAACCTTAAGACTGACAGAAAGATGCTTTGTAGCACTAATACCAGCATGATGGATAGCAGGCCCTAAAAGAAACCAAAGTATTTTACCCCAAAATACATTTCTTTGACATATTTTTAAATGGCCCTGCAAAGCTGTCTCTTGCAGGGAAAATCTGCTTTCTATAAAGAACCTCCTTCCCAGTCCAGGTCTTCTTCCTGATCCAAGAGAGAATTCACTAAGAGTCTGGCACTTTTTTAAGTCCAGTAAGAAACATTTACAATCTATTCTCTCTGAAGCCTGCTACCAGAGGCTTCATCTGCGTAATAGGAACCGTGGCCTCCACAACCCTTTGTCTTAACCCAGATGCTTCCTTTTATTAATTCCAAGTTTTTAATCAGAAAATCTTTGAATCTACCTATGACCTGGAAGCCCCCCCACTTCAAGTTGTCCCACCTTTCCAGATTGAACCAGTGTACATCTTAACATGCATTGATTGATGCCTTATGTCTCCCTAAAATGTATAAAACCAAGCTGCACCCTGACCAAGGGTTCTCGGGATCTCGTGAGGCTGTGTCATGGGCCATTGGTCACTCATATTTGGCTCAGACTGAATCTCTTCAAGTATGTTACTGACTTTGGCTCTTTTCATTGACAAAGTGATATGGTCACTTGTGAATGAAGTGAGCCACGGAACGTTGCCTGGCACATAACGGGGCTGTGTGTTGGCTTCACTACAGGGCAGTATGATTTGATTCTCTAGTGTTCTTCAAGACCAGGTGATGCACAGGCTGGTTCTAAAGGAAAAAATACATCAAACACCTTTAGCGTAAGTTATTTTTATGTCAGCAAATACAGGCAAACCTAAAACTGCATATAGATTCTGACTATAGCTCTTTCAAAAATATAAATCTAAAACAAATGTGCATATATTTGTGCTAACACCAGCTATCTGACACTAACTAGTTGTCCAATGATTCCATTCGTTTCTGACACTACCCAAGGTTAGCACAGACCCCACAGGTTAAAGGCTCAGTCTCACAAAACTGCCTGCCCCCACTTGAGACGCCAGCCACAAGTCCTGGGTGACAAGGTTACCTGCACTTCCATCTGACTTGGCTACAAATTCAGGAGTTCCCATGACCTCCCTTTAGGTTTTATAATTTGCTAAAATGACTCACAGAACTCAGGAAAGTGTTATGCTTATGATTACCATTTTATGATAAAGGAATTGATGGACAGCCATTGAAGAGGTGCACAGGACAAGGTCTGAAAGGGTCCCGAGTGCAGGAGCTTCTGTCCCTGGGGAGTCAGGGTGTACCACCCTCTCTGTACATTCATGTGTTCATGAATTTGGGGACTCCCCAACCCTTGGTGTTCACAGTTTGTATTGGGTTTCATTATGTATGTGTGATTGATTAAATTACTGGCTGCAGGATTGAACTCAGTCTCCAGCCCACTCCCCTCCTTGGATAGAGGTCAAATGGGGGAGCTGGAAGTTCCAACCGTCTGATCATGTGGTTAGTTTTTCTAGGGACCAGCCCTCATCCTGAAGCTATCCACACCCTGCCCCGTCACCTCACAAGCATAAACTCATATATGGCCCCTAAAGGGGGCTTGTTAACAAAAGACACTCCTATCGTTCAGGAAATTCCACAGGTTTTTGAAGCTCTGCTCCAGGAACGAGGGACAAAGACTGGATATATATGTATATTTTATTATATCATTGATCTCACATACAAGTGAAACTCTTATAGACAATAAAAACTGAAATTAGTGACCTGGCAGACAGATGGTGGTTTATTGAAACTCAGTCCTCAGTTCCAAGGTGAACGTGTTGCCGATGAGAAGGCACAAGCTCCTTGGAGGCTGATGAATTCTGGATGACTCACCTTCTCCCCTGACTCTTTTCCATTTCACCTACTAAGAAATGTTCACGTAACAACATCCTCTCAGGTCATTCCATTTTTACTTGGTGTGAACGCGTCATGTTGCACATCAAGTCAGCCCTCATTCTTTGATTATTACCCAAGACAGGTCAAGTACCGCTCTCTTTAATTATCCAAATACTGTACCTGATGTCAAATTCTTGTTTGAAACTCAGGAAGCAAATAGGTTCAGATAATGTGGCCTCTGTCACTACGTGCTTGCCATCTGACCTACCCTTAACTGGCCAAACTCAGAAACCAGACAGGTTTGGATGGTGAGGGGTCTTGGAAGGATAGCCTGAGACCAGCGTTAACATAGGCTCAGCAGTAAGCACTGCGATCCAATCCTAGGGCAGACAGATATGGGGGGATTTTAGCCCAGAGATCTGGAGAAACACCTTCCCCTTGTCAAGCCCTAAAATTAATTGTTTGGCTCTTGTATTAATATTAAGGCCCTAAGGAAAAGCTCTATTCATTCATTTGACAAATGTTTATTGGGGGCCTATTATGAGCCAGATTCTTTTCTGGATATTGAGGATTTAGCAGTGAACAAAATAGATTAAAAACTTCTCACCTTGTGGAGCTTACATTGCAGCAGGAGACAGAATAACAAGATCAACATGTAAAATAGACAGTATGTTAAGTAAGTACCCCGGAAAAAAATTACGCGGGAAAGGAGGTGAGGGGGATGTTAGGTGGAGGAGAGTGGGTTGCTATTTTTAATAGGATAGTGTCTTGATTTGCATTTGCTAGAAGCAGAGCCTGGGATGTGAATTCATATTCAAGTGTGATTTATTGGTGGGGGCATCTTAGGAGAAGGGGAAAGAGGGAACAGGTAGGGATAGGGAGAGAGAAATTAAGCAAGCATGTGGCTCTCAGCCAAGCCTAATCCCAAGGGTTTCTCTAAAGCATGAACTGTATCCTCAAGTCAGCAGCCAGTCAGTTACTGGTGATGATCTATGGCATGGCCTCCAGATAAGGCAGCCCCCTTCTGGGCAAGGGCAGTTCCTTATGTGTCTGGAGTTGGTTCCTGCCAGTGGGTTCCTGGTCTCGCTGACTTCAAGAATGGAGCCGTGGACCTTCGTGGTGAGTGTTAACAGCTCTTAAAGATAGCACAGACCCAAAGAGTGAGCAGTAGCATGGTTTATTGTGAAGAGCAAAAGGACAAAGCTTTCACACCCTGGAAAGGGACCTGAGCGGGTGGCGGCTGCTGGCTGGAGGTGGCCAGCTTTTATTCCCTTATTGTCCCTTCCCATGTTGTTTCTGTCCTATCAGAGTGGCCTTTTTTCAATCCTCCTCGTAATTGGCTACTTTTAGGATCCTGCTGATTGGTGCATTTTACAGAATGCTGATTGGTGCGTTTTACAATCCTCTTGTGAGACAGGAAAGTCCCTGATTGGTGCGTTTTACAATCCTCTTGTAAGACAAGAAAGTTCCCCAAGTCCCCACTCCACCCAGGAAGTCCAGCTGGCCTCACCTTTCACTTAGAGAAGGATCAGCTCTGAGATATATCAGCAGACACGTGCGGCAGCAGTAGTGGGTGTGCACTGACTGGAAAAGGGGACGTGGGCAGGCCACCCACAGCATCCACCACAGATGGCCAGAGATGGCCTTTCTGAGAAGGTAGCATTTGAGTAAAGACCCAAGGGAGATGTGGTAAGCAGAATAATGGCCCCCAAAGATGTCTACATCCTAATCCCAGATATGTGAACAGGCTGACCTCTATGCCGAAGGGGCTTGTGGGTGTGATGAAATTGAAGATATTGGCCGGGCGCAGTGGCTTGTGCCTGTAATTCCAGCACTTTGGGAGGCCGAGCCAGGTGAATCACCTGAGGTCAGGAGTTCGAATTCAGCCTAGCCAACGTGGTAAAACCCCATCTCTACTAAAAATACAACAATTAGCCAGGCGTGGTGGCATGTGTCTGGAGTCCCAGTTACTTGGGAGGCTGAGGCAGGAGAATCACTTGAACCCGGGAGGTGGAGGTTGCAGTGAGCCAAGATGGTACCACTGTACTCCAGCCTGGGCTACAGAGCGAGATTGTGTCTCAAAAAAAAAAAAAAAGAAGCAGGAGACTCAGAGGCAGAGAAGGAGCTCTCACAGCAGCAGCAGAGGTCAGAGAGTGAGGATGAAGGAGGGGGCCATGAGCAAAGGAATGCAAGTGGCCTCTAGAAGCTGGGAAAGGCAAAGAAATGGGTTTTCCCCTAGAGCCTCCAGAAGGAGTGCAGTCCTGCCAACATCTTGATATTTTTTATCCCAGTGAAACCCATTTTGGATTTCTGATCTCCAGAACTATTAATATAATATATTTATATTGTTTTATGACACTAACTTTGCATCATTTGTTATGGTGGCAATGGGAAACAAACACAGGGCAAGGGAGTGAGTCACGCAGACATATCAGGGGAAGGAGTTCCATATGCGGGGTTCAGCAAGTGCCAAGTCCCCGAGGCAGGATATGCCTGGCATGGCACGGCACGGCAGGAGTGAACTGAACAAGGGAAGAATAGTAACAGTTCGGGTCAGAAAGGATGGAGGAGCCTGAATGATGTAGAACTTAGAAGCCGTTGCAAGAGATGGGGGCCCTCAGAGGGTTGTGAGCAGGTTGCTCTCCATGATCTGACTTAGGATGTAAAGGGAACATCCACATGTCTTGAAGTGGGAGCCAGGTGACCCCTGGGCTGATTACTGCAGTCACCTAGGGGAGAGGCGGTCTTGCTTGTTCCAGAGAGGTAAGTACGGGAGGAACTATAAGAGACTGATGTTAGTTATCACCAATCTTTTCATGAAGTTCTTTATCCTTTCTATTAAAGATCATAGTGATCAGATATTACCAACCCCATTGCTCAGTTCGGCCCTCCGCTTGTGAGGTTTCTTATTTTTTGCTTAAAATATCTCCACAGTGAATCCAGAGACAGACAGGTTTGTCCAAGGCCAAATTTTTAAGACGCGACCTGGTCTCTCCTTCCCAAGATGGGTTGATCTGGCCCATCTTTCATGAAGAAGATAGTTAACAGCAGTAACATTCAATCACAGCTTCTCCTTTCTGAGTCAGAACATTGATGGGATTCATCTCTTTTCAAATATGAATATTTAAAAATAGCATGCATGTATAATTGTCATGACCCCAAGTGAGATTTGTATTTTTTAGATTATCATCAAGCTGAAAACAAACAAAAATTCTAAGTTCTCCTGAAGTATTCTCAGACGCATGAGAATACCCCAAATTGAGGAATATTATCCTAGCATATTAACTACAATTTACACAATTTGGTTTGGACGTAGAGTGCTTTGTAGCTGTTATATGCAAGTTGGATACATGAGTCACAATCTCTGTACTATGCCATTCCTTCACCAATGAAATCACTTTGGTTTACAGTACCCCTTTCAAGAATGTAAACGCTATACATATCAGAATTTTGTATCCTTAACGGCGTGCCTCTGTGGCTAGATCTGATTCTGGAACTGTCATTGATATGACAGTCCAATCCTTCACACTCTCTTGATGGAGGTGAGAGTGGCTTCTTGAAGCCTGTGCTATCTAACAGTGCAAGGTTTTTTACTGAACTTCTTTCTATTCATTCCTTAACCTTCTGGAAGACTTAGAGTACATAATCCATTTTGATTTCCTTTTTTCTCCCCTCTATCTATTTTTGCCTGAGGCTATAGTTCCAGGATTAATACTAATGAAGACCTTTCTGGAAGTGCAAGAGAGCCTTAGTGATACAACTACTGATTTTTCAGTCCGGTCGCGCTTCAGGAAAATAACTATGGTCAGTCAAAAAGTTGAAATTTTCCAAAAGGAATTTTGATGAGAAACTAAGGGGAACTGTTAATAGAGCAAGGCAGGTTCTGCAGAGGCCTGATTTGTGGCCCCGGCGTGGCTAAAGTCCAGCCTCAGAATGACCCAGTTGGTTGTTTTCAAGCAAACTTTCCTTCCCCACTTCTTCCTGCCCGCAGCGCATGCTAATCAGTGTAGCTACCAAACGTTTGAGATGTGTTTCATGTAACTGAGAGACCGAGCTCTTAATTCTGTTTAATTTTGATCATTTAAATTCAGCCAACTGCAGCCAGTGGCTACTCCACTGGACAGTGCAGTTATAGAATATAAACTGAAGGAAATTTTACTTTTAAAAGCTAAGTCTGTTTTATTGTTTAAAAAATGCACACTTAGATCATTCTCCAGTCTTTGGTATTTCTCAATATAAAACTGTTTTTTCAAAGCTTTGGTTTCTTGATCACCTTGTAACACCAGACCAATATACATTTATTTCCATCTGCAATTGTTGATTGCCTTTTTTGAAATAAAGTCATTTAATTTTTCATCAACAGAATCAGCAGAATCTGCCAAAATAGGAGGAATAATTACTGTGTTTTTGATGGCGTTGGTCTTGACAAGTGCCATAGTGACACTGAAATGGATTGGTTATATATGCTTAAGAAACAGCCTCCCCAAAGTCTTGGTAGGTAGTTTTTTTGGTTTTTTTTTTTTCTATCTTTGTTTTTTATTTTAACTTAAGAATTTGTATTTATATAAATATTTTCACAGAAGAAAATCTCATTTTCTATAAACACCAAAATGCTTTCTCACTCTGAGTTCTTTTCCATATCTATAAATATATATTTCGCAGGGGGTTTTTTGTTTTGTTTTGTTTTTTGTTTTTATTATACTTTTAAGTTTTAGGGTACATGTGCACAATGTGTGGGTTAGTTACATATGTATGCATGTGCAGTTGTAAGCGTATCTGTGCATTTTATGTTTTCTTTTTTTTTTTTTTTTTTGAGACAGAGTCTCACTCTGTCACCCAGGCTGGAGTACAGTGGCGTGACCTCAGCTGACTGTAACCTCTGCCTCCTAGGCTCAAGCAATTCTCGTGCCTCAGCCTCTCAAGTAGCTGGGACTACAGGCGTGTGCTACCACACCTGGCTAATTTTTGCATTTTTCGTAGAGATGGGATTTTGCTATGTTGGCCAGGCTGGTCTTGAATTCCTGACTTCAAGTGATCCACCCGCCTTGGCCTCCCAAAGTTCTGGGATTACAGGTGTGAGCCACTGCACTCAGCAATGTTTTGGGTTTTTTTTGTTTTTTTTATACTTCATCACCTATAATTTATAATGATCAGGTAGAATTTCATTATTATTAACATACCATTTTTCATTTAACCATTTCTCAACTATAGGGCATTTGGATTTCTTTTCCTTTTCTTTCTTTTCTTTGGTCATGATGAATAGTACAATAAACATTTTTATATGGATCATCTTTTTATTTTGGATTATGTCAGTGGAACATATACACAAAGTGGATTTATCCTATAAAAAGATTTAAAAAGGGCTGGGCGCAGTGGCTCATGCCTGTAATCTCAGCACTTTGGGAGGCTGAGGCGGGTGGATCATTTGAGCCCAGGAGTTTGAGACCAGCCTGGGCAATATAGGGAAACCTTGTCTTAGAGAAAATAAAAATAAATTAGCCAGGCGTCGTGGCACATGCCTGTGGTCTCAGCTACTCAGAAGGACGTGGTGAGAGAATTGCTTGAGCCCAGGAGGTGGAGGCTGCAGTGAGCTGTGATCGCGCCACTGCACTCCAGCCTCGGTTACAGAGTGAGACCCTAGCTCTAAAAATATATAAGTATCTTAAAAATATAAAGAAGCAGCCAAAGGAGAGGAAGTTAAGAGGAGTAAGTCAGAACATAGTCTGTGGCCAACAGCCTGCCTGGTTTGAAAGGCAGCTGCTCCCACTCACTAGTCACAAACCTTGAGCAAGTTTCTTAACCTCTGCACCTCATTTTCTCATCTATAAAGTGGGCATAAGAATAGTAAGCCTGGCCAGGCGCGGTGGCTCACGCCTATAAACCCAGCACTTTGGGAGGCCGAGGCGGGTAGATCACGAGGTCAAGAGTTCAAGACCAGCCTGGCCAATATGGTGAAACCCCGTCTCTACTAAAAATACAAAAATTAGCCAGGCATAGTGGCGAGTGCCTGTAATACCAGCTACTCAGGAGGCTGAGGCAGAGAATTGCTTGAACCTGGGAGGTGGCGGTTGCAGTGAGCCAAGACTGCGCTACTGCACTCCAGCCTGGGCAACAGAGCGAGACTCCGTCTCAAAAAAAAAAAAAAAAAAAGAATAGTAAGCATACCTCATAGAGCAGTTGCAAGGGAAAGGTAAATTATATATAAAGCACCAAGAGGAGTCATGCCCAGCATATAGTAAGCATGGTGTAACTGTTAGCTGTTATTATTGCTGTTATCATCATCATCTGCATCATTCAGTCAATCTCATTAAGTTTATTTTTTATTTTTTTAGAGGCAAGGTCTCGCTAAGGGCTGGAGTGCAGTGGCTATTCACAGGTGCGGTCATAATGCACTACAGTCTGAAACTCCTGAGCTCAAACAGTCGTCCTGCCTAAGCTTCCCCAGTAGCTGGGATTACAAGCGTGCATCCCTGTGCCCCAATGATTAAGTTTTATTATGTAAAAAATAAAGAGCAAACAGTCACAGCTGATATGGACTCTCTTCTTTTTTTTTTTTTTTTTTAAGAATTTTCATAACTTTTTAGCCTGGCCATTTCTTAACCTGCCACCGTTGGAAGCCATGGATATGGTGGAGGTCATTTACATCAACAGAAAGAAGAAAGTGTGGGATTATAATTATGATGATGAGAGTGACAGCGATACTGAGGCAGCAGCGCCCAGGACAAGTGGCGGTGGCTATACCATGCATGGACTGACTGTCAGGCCTCTGGGTCAGGCCTCTGCCACCTCTACAGAATCCCAGTTTCTAGATCCAGAGTCCGAGGAGGAGCCTGACCTGCCTGAGGTTGACGTGGAGCTCCCCATGACGCCAAAGGGCAGCCCTCAGCGCTTGGAACTCTTGATTGGGCCCTGTGAGAGGAGAGAGAGTCCACTCCAGGACCCTTTTCCGGAAGAGGACTACAGCTCCACTGAGGGGTCTGGGGGCAGAATTACCTTCAATGTGGATTTAAACTCTGTGTTTTTGAGGGTTCTTGATGATGAGGACAGTGACGACTTAGAAGAAGCCCCTCTGATGATATCGTCTCATCCAGAAGAGATGGTTGACCCAGAGGGTCCTGACAATGTGCAATCAAGCCATTTGCTGGCCAGCGGGGAAGGGACACAGCCAACCTTTCCCAGCCCCTCTTCAGAGGACCTGTGGTCTGAAGATGCTCCATCTGATCAAAGTGACACTTCTGAGTCAGATGTTGACCTTGGGGATGGTTATATAATGAGATGACTCCAAAACTATCAAATGAACTTGGACAGACAAGCACCTACAGGGTTCTCTGTCCTTGCATCCTAACTTGCTGCCTTATCGTCTGCAAGTGTTCTCCGAGGGAAGGAGTAGGAAACTGTAGAGTGTTCCGTTCTTCCAGGTGATATCACCTATGCACATTCCCAGTAGGGGGACCATAGTATCATTCAGTGCATTGTTTACATATTCAAAGTGATGCACTTTGAAGGAAGCACGTATGCACCTTTCCTTTACACTAAATGCACTTAGGATGTTTCTGCATCATGTTTACCAGGGAGCAGGGTTCCCTGTGGTTTCAGAGGTGGTCCAGGACCCTATGATATTTCTTTTTTCTTTTTTTTTTTTCTTTTTTTTTGAGACAGAGTCTGGTTCTGTTGCCCAAGCTGGAGCGCAATGGTGTGATCTTGGCTCACTGCAACGTCCGCCTCCCAGGTTCAAGTGATTCTCCTGCCTCAGCCTCCCTCGCAAGTAGCTGGGATTACAGGCGTCTGCCACCATGCCCAGCAAATTTTTGTATTTTTAGTAGAGACAGGATTTTACCATGTTGGCCAGGCTGGTCTCAAACTCCTGACCTCAAGTGATCCGCCCTCCTCAGCCTCGCAAAGTGCTGGGATTACAGGGGTGAGCTGCTGTGCCTGGCTGGCCCTGTGATATTTCTGTGAAATAAATTGTGCCGGGGGGGGAGCAGGGAAAGAAAAGGAAAATAGTAGCAAGAGCTGCAAAGCAGGCAGGCAGGGAGGAGGAGAGCCAGCTGAGCAGTGGAGAGAACGGTGGCCCTGCACAAGGAAACAGGGAAGAGCCATCAAAGTTTCAGTCGGTGAGCCTTGGGCACCTCACCCATGTCACATCCTGTCTCCTGCACTTGGAATTCCACCTTGTCCAGCCCTCCCCAGTTAAAGTGGGGAAGACAAGACTCTAGGATCACGCATGTGACTAATACAGAAAGGAAACATGGCGTCGGGGAGAGGGATAAAACCTGAGTGCCGTATTTTAAGGTTAAAAAAAGCAAACACAAAGATGCTTCAGGTTCTTCAAGAGAAGTGTGGCATACAAGTTTCAGAGACCCTATTTGACAATTTTCAGAGTGCTGTCTGTGCTGATTCCGAATCGAATGTGTCAGCTGTGATTACAGTTCCTGTGAATCTAGGCCGGGTTGGGGGTTGTGGGCGGGGGAAGGGAAGTCTGACCCCCGAGCAATTGCTTCTGCCTGTAACCCCAGCACTTTGGGAGGCCTAAGCAGGCGTATCGCTTGAGGCCAGTAATTTGAGACCAGCTCGGGCAACATGGCAAATTTGTCTCTACGAAACAAAATTAGAAAAATTAACTGGGCGTAGTGGCATGTGCCTGTTGTCCCAGCTACTTGGGAGGCTGAGGTGGGAGAATGGCTTGAGCCCAGGAAGCGGAGGTTGCAGTGAGCCAAGATCACGTCACTGCACTTCAGCCTGAGTGACAGAGCCAGACCCTGTCTTTAAAAAGGGGGTTGGTGGGGAGAGGTTCTAGAATGTCATGTAGCAACCAGTTTAAGGAGTGGGACTCAGGGATCCAGCTCCCACAGTTTCCATGTGTGACCCTAGGCATTTGACTTAGCCTCTCTGAGCCTCAGGTTTTTTGTTTCTGAAATAAAAGGATTGGACTAGGTAATCTCCGAGATCCTAGGAACCCAGGAGAAAGATGAGAAAATGTACAAGAATAAACACAGGTGGAAATGCTGCAACCCTGAGAAGCTCCCAGGATGAATGAAAGGCACAGGACCCTCTTACCCCTCACCCCTCCCCACCTCAAGAGCTGGTTTCTCAAACCTTTCTCTTAGGCCCCTTCAAAGGGGGAAAACTAAAAATTATACAAGTTATAGTTCAAGGACTTTAAATAGATTATATCATTGCTCAAAAGGATAGGGCTGTGAGGAGGGAACACCTTATTTAATCTAATGAAATTCCATAGGAAAGAGACCTTTGGTATTTGAATCAATTTATCTGCCTTCTCAATGCATCTGTCATATTCTGAAAGATTCTGGGTTGATCTTTTGGGATAACCTCTATGGCTGTGAGTGTGTGTGTGTGTTTGTGTATTTTTTAAAATTTTGTATAATGGTTGGAGGTTGGTAAAAACTAATAACAGTACTTTTTTAATACAAACTTGGTGTGGTCTTCAGTTGTTTTCCATTGGAGAGCGTACGTGTGCCACAGATTGGTGCACCTGCCGGCATCTCTAGGATTGCACCAACTCCCTCTAGCTCTTCTTGGTGGCCTGCAGGGGCCTAGGGCGCATTCACTTCCCTCTGCTTGACTTTACGTGGTGTTCTGGCGTCAGACATCAGGCGATGCTTGTACGTTACCCAAGACATTGGACAGCTCCGGATTTTCCCGTCTAACCACTAATCAAGTTAAAAAGAGGAAATTAACGCTTTCTCCGTAGTCTCTGAAAGAAACTAGTTATTTGCGTAAAGATGACTTGGCTTTGTGTTGTTTATCCCTGGGGAGGAGAAGGGTAAAGAAGACCCTCAGACTGGATTTGCTGCTGAAGTGCTTTTAACTCACCTGTGCGGAGAGCGGACTTCAAGAGAGAGGGCGTGCCGGTGCTCCGAACAAAACCTGGGGAACACTGAAGGCCACCACCACCACCGTCATTCCAGCATCCACATCTCAGTCCTGGGTTGGTGTTGTAGGGCATTTATTTGACTTGACGGCGCTTTTCAAAGCTTGCGAGGATCCCTTCCTCTTCCTCGTGTGCATCTGCCAAGCCGGTGCCCCGCTCCTGGCGGGCGGACCCGGGCTGGTGGGCGGGGCCTGCAGCGGGGTAGGAGCCCGGTTGCCCTGCCCCTCCCCACTCCGCCCCGCCCCGCTCCGCTGGTTCCCGGAAGTCACCGCGGACAAGCGCTCCCGGGCGCGGGCGGGGGTCGTGTGCTTGGAGGAAGCCGCGGAACCCCCAGCGTCCGTCCATGGCGCGGAGCCTTGGGAGCTGGCTGGGTGGCTGCCTGCTGGTGTCAGGTGAGGGGTCCGCGGGTGGGGACGCGCTTGGGAACCGGGAGGCCCCGCGAGATACCACCCCGATCCCATCCCTGGGCGCCCTGCAAGTGACTTAAGAGCCATCGGGGCCTCGGGACAGAAGATGCAAACGCCACGGCCGGCTGCTGAGAGGCAACTAGGCTGCTGCTGCCGTCGATTCTGTAACAGGAGAAAGCCCCGTCCGCGCCCGAATTACAGACCGTCTGGGCCCTAAACTAAGGGGAGACTCCCGGCGTCTTTTGACTCCCTGTCCTCCTGCAGCTCTCTGCTGGCGGGCGTCTAAATAAAGTAGCTTCCCCAAAAGACCCAAGATCCCACCGTGGCTGTCATCTGCTCCTTCTGGAGACCATCGGTTCAAGTGGAGGCCCCCAGCAGCCCCCGAGTGCCCTGACAGCCCTCCCCGACCTCAGTGCCAGCCCTCCCTACAGATGTGCCTCCCATCACCCACTGCACCTCCCCTCCTTCCGGTTCAGACCTCAGCACCCTGAAATCTGGATTCTGCCCCCCAGCGCCCCAGCTCCATGGCTTCTAAACCTAAATCCATTGAAACTTTTTCTGTTCTCCTCTAAATTGACTGTCTAGGTTCCAATAACACCATGGTCACCTCCTTCCTTTCTCATCAACTCTTCCCTGGCCTTCCGGGATACCCCTCCGGTTTCCCGCCCCGTCAGGCTGTCTCTGCTTGGGACCCTCCTGCTCTGTCAGGTTTCTATGTAGCTAATTGAGATGCCCAAGGCCTCTTCTCTCCTTCCCTGGCACTGTTCCTTTGGGGGATTTCAGCCAAACCCTGGCATTAAACACGGGCTATAGGCCCATGACTCACACATTTATACCTTTCTTGGTACCATTTGGGTGATGGGTGGTGGTTTATTATAGTCTTCTACTTTTCTACTTGCATGTAGGTTTCAAATTTTCTTTTCTTTCTTCTTCCTTTTTTTTTTTTTTTTTTTTTTTTTTTTGAGACAGCGTTTTGCTCTGTTGCTGTCGCCCAGGCTGGAGTGCAGTGGCTTGATCTCGCCTCCCTGCCACCTCCGCCTCCCGGGCTCAAGCGATTTTCCTCCCTCAGCCTCCTGAGTAGCTGGAATTACAGGTGTGTGCCACTACGCCTGGCTAATTTTTGTATTTTTATTGGAGATGGGGTTTCGCCATGTTGGCCAGGCTGGTCTCGAACTGCTGACCTCAGGTGATTCACCTGCCTCGGCTTCCCAAAGAGCTGGGATTACAGGCATGAGCCACCATGCCTGGCCAGGTTTTGAATTTTCTATTAAAAGGTTTGGAAATAATTTCTGTCTCTAGCCCACATCTGTTCTTGGTGTGACCTCTGGGCTCATTCATCTGGCTGTCTCCCTGACATTCCTACTTCAGCCTTTCTCCAGTATCTCCAACCTAATGCAGCTCCAATGGGACTTGTGAGTTCCCCAGCTGAGCTCCAATCGGGGCACCAGCTGCTTAAGCCCAAAATGGACATTGACCTCAGCTTTTATGCATCAAATGTGTCAGGAAGTCTCCAGTTTGTTTTTACCTCTGGAAATATATCTGAAATCCATGTACCAACCCTACCCCCTCATACCTTTCTGCCACCACACAAATCCAAAGCTCCTTTGTCTGTCCCCATTTTACTCTTGCCCCTCCAGAAATTTCTCCTCATGGCTGTTCAAAGAAAATCTAGACTCCTCAGCACAGCCAACCTGTCTCTCTCTCCCTCCCTCACCCACGTGGCCTTTGAAGACATGGAGCCATAGAGGAGAACCAAGTGCTGGATGTGGGCTTTTTCATGGGCATCCGTTTTGAGGAAAAAGGTTGTAAATGTTTTTGTCTTATTTTCATAGCATTGGGAATGGTACCACCTCCCGAAAATGTCAGAATGAATTCTGTTAATTTCAAGAACATTCTACAGTGGGAGTCACCTGCTTTTGCCAAAGGGAACCTGACTTTCACAGCTCAGTACCTAAGGTGGGTCTGGCCTCACTATTGGCAGGAACGCACCGGAGGAGCCAGCCCTGGGCTGGTCACTGGGTTGGGCCACAGGAGGGAGTCTGACTACTGTCACCGTGTGACTGTGACAGCCCTCAGGGAGCCTCCCTGCCAGCCTTTTTCTGTCTGGGAAATTCTCATGGCCACCTTTTCTCTTTTAGGTTTTCTAGTTGTGATGGTTGATGATTTGACTGTTGATCACAGGGCTGCTGGCAGATATAGACATTTTATCATGCATACGTAGATATAATCAGCCATAGTGGTAACCTCATGCTGTGCAGATCCTAGCTTGTTTGTCACAGTTGATACATTTTAAAAGAAAAATACCACTGCTGTCATCTCCAGGTATGAGTAGTATTGCTAGAAGTCAACAATGTTGAGTGGATGCTACCCAAGAAACTGAGATATGCAAAGCAGTCAGGAAGCCCCTTGCTACCATATATCACCTGTTCCCCTCCAATGGATTATAACATCATGCCCCAGTGCCATGTGTGATGCACATAATTTGCATAATGAGTGCTCAGTTTCTCCGTGGTTCCATCCTGAAATTAAAAGTAAGACAGCTACTGACTGTTAAAAGCCCCATTCTCTGACAACAGCAGGGGCTGTGAAGGAAGAGTGTCACCCTAGACGGTCATCTCAGCGGTGATCTGAACGCCCTCTACCTCTCCTGCCTGTCAGTGTTTCCCTATGCCTGGTGAAGGAAGTCAGTGCCAGCACTCCCTTGGCAGCCTGCCACCATATGCCACATGCTGGACTGCAGGTGACACACCTTTAGGCCAGGCGCAAACAGCAGCAGGAGGCCCAAGGCTGACAAGCCAACACACCTGCTTTCTAAGTGACTCAGAAACATACGAAGATAGACAAGTCCTTCAGTGAGGTAGGAGGAAATTTGTTCCCAGGTCCAGCTGTCATTTCACAAAAATCTCCAAGGCCTGCTACATCAGAGAAGAAGTAGAAAGATGAATAAGATAGTCCTTGTCTGTGCGTTGCTGGCTTTTGTTTTTTAACTTTTAGTTCAAAATAATTCCAGACTAACAGAACATTTCAAAATTTTAAGTAGAATACAAAGAATTTCCAGATAGCCTACAATCAGATTCACCAATTTTTTTTTTTTTTTTTTAATGAGACGGAGTCTCACTCTGTCGCCCAGGCTGGAGTGCAGTGGCGCAATCTCGGCTCACTGCAACCTCTGCCTCTCAGGTTCACGCTATTCTCCTGCCTCAGCCTCCCGAGTAGTTGGAACTACAGGCGGGCAACACCACGCCCAGCTAATTTTTTGTATTTTTAGTAGAGACGGGGTTTCACCGTGTTAGCCAGGATGGTCTCCACCTCCTGACCTCATGATCCACCCGCCTCGGCTTCCCGAAGTGCTGGGATTACAGGCGTGAGCCACCACGCCCGGCCCAGATTCACCAATTTTTAATGTTGGTCACATTCTCTCCCTTCCTCTTTCTCTCTCATGCCCTTTGTGCTGTAATATTTCACTGTGTATTTCACAAGAACAAGGATAATCTCTTACATCACATGGTACAGTGAGAAGCTCAGGAACTTTTACATTCATACAATACTTGTATCTAATTTACAGTCCATAGTCCAGTACTGTCAGCTGTCCCAAGGATTAAAGGAGGGCATATTCTATAATTGATTTTTTTCCAGATGTGCATTTTCTAGTACTGATTGGCTTTATCATTTGCTTTCTGTGCTTTCTCTACTCAGTCTGAATAGCCACAGAAATTTTACTGTGGAAAATTAACTTTCTTCTCTGTCTGTCTGTCTCCCCTGTAGTTTATGTTTTTCTTGTTCTGTGCCGTGCTTTTGGGTTTGTTTGGTTTTTTTCTTTTTCTTTTTTTTTTTTTTTTTTTTTTTGAGATGGAGTCTCGCTCTGTCGCCCAGGCTGGAGTGCAGTGGCGCGATCTCAGCTCACTGCAGCCTCCGCCTCCCGGGTTCACTCCATTCTCCTGCCTCAGCCTCCCGAGTAGCTGGGACTACAGGCGCCCGCCACCATGCCCAGCTAATTTTTTGTATTTTTTAGCAGAGACGCTGTTTCACCGTGTTAGCCAGGATGGTCTTGATCTCCTGACCTCGTGATCTGCCTGCCTCGGCTTCCCAAAGTGTTGGGATTACAGGCGTGAGCCACCGCGCCCGGCCTTTTTTTTTTTTTCTTTGAGACAGGGTCTCACTCTGTCACCAAGGCTGGAGTGCAGTGGCACGACCTCTGCTCACTGCAGCCTCCACCTCCTGGGTTCAAGCGATTCTCCTGCCTCAGCCTCCTGAGTAGCTGGGACTACAGGCACATGCCACCATGCCCAACTGATTATTGTACTTCTAGTAGAGAGGGGGTTTCGCCATGTTGGTCAAGCTGGTCTTGAACTCCTGGCCTCAAGTGATCCACCTGCCTCAGTCTCCCAAAGTGCTGGGATTACAGGTGTGAGCCACCACACCCAGCCCATGCCATGCTTTTTTGCCATTATAGTCGAGGCACTTGGCTTTGCATGTTTATCTTTTATGTTAGCGATCCCAATGACTTCCTGAAGTGACTTCATGAGGGTATCCACACCCAGGTTCTAGGTCTCCCCCGTGTGGAACTACAGAGTGAGTATGGCATGTGCTGGAGAAAACAAAATATGTGCTGGGAGTGTCCTTGGGGAAGATACTTGATCCCTAAAGATGTGATTGCCCTCATGTGGCTCTACAAAAGAGTTGTTTAGAGTTTAGCATCAGCAATTGCACAGCACAACCTCTCTGTTGTTTGAGTGCATTGGGGCAGGGTGGCCAGAGCAGGGGGCACTTCAGAGGATGTACTGGTGATTTTAATATAAAAACATCCAAAACAATTAGATGTAAATATGAGGAATGGGTCATATTACCTATTTAATGCGGGGGGAAATATTTGTACATGCAATAAAAATAACCTAGTGAAGGCCAGGCGCGGTGGCTCACGCCCGTAATCCCAGCACTTTGGGAGGCCAAGGTGGGTGGATCACCTGAGGTCAGGAGTTCAAGACCAGCCTTACCAACATGGCAAAACCCCATCTCTACTAAAAATACAAAATTAGCCGGGCATGGTGGTGCATACCTGTAGTCCCAGCTACTCGGAAGGCTGAGGCAGGAGAATCACTTGAACCCAGGAGGCAGAGGTTGCAGCAAGCCGAGATTGCGCCATTGCAGTCCAGCCTGGATGACAGAGTGAGACTCCATCTCAAAAAAAAACAACAACAACAACAAAAAAAACCTAGTGAAAAAGAAGTTATTGCAAAACAACTTTTGAAATACTGCACATGCTGGACAATTGATGCATTCGTTTAAAAGAAGGAAATGGGCCAGTAATCCCAGTACTTTGGGGGGCCAAGGTAGGATAACCATTTGAGGCCAGGAGTTCAAGACCAGCCTGGGCAACATAGCAGCCCCTTGTCTCTACAATTTTTTCTTTTTTTAATTAGCTGGACTTGAGTTGGAAAGAAGGAAGGTGGAAGGGAAGAAAGAAGGGAAGGAGGAAAAAAAATATGGCCACATGTAAGAAAACCCCCTTAATGAAATGACCACTAGATTTTCCAAATGATGAGATGTTAAGCAGCCGTGAAGAAATGACTGATTGACAAATATCTGTGGTATATTAAGTGAAAAAATAGCATGATCCCAATGATCTCTATCTACTTTTTGCAAGGGATTTTTCTAGGTATCACTAAGAATGCTGTGAGGTGTGATGTGCTACCTTAGACTATGAAGTCAAACAGATCTGAGTTCAGTTGGGCAGATTTCTTAGGCTCTCCACGCCTGACCCCTGTGTACTTAATAAATGTTGGCTGTTGTTATTTTTATCAGCATCACTTTCATCATCACTTCTGGGAGCAACCAAATTGGTTTTGGCACCAGAAGATGCCTTGGGGGACCAATCCAATAGCTCCTTACTTTTTTATTTTATTTTATAAATTTTTAAATTAAATTTAATTTTTTGAGACAGTCTCACTCTGTTGCCCAGGCTGGAGTGCAGTGGTGCAATCACGTCTCACTGCATCCTCCACCTCCAAGGCTCAAGCAAGCTTCCCTCCTTAGCCTACTGAGTAGCTAGGACTACAGGCGCATACCACCATACCCAAATAATTTTTTCATTTTTTATAGAAACAAGGACTCACCACGTTGTCCAGGTTGTTCTCAAACTCCTGGGCTCAAGTGATCCTCTGCCTCGGCCTCCCAGAGTGCTGGGATTATAGGCGTGAGCCACTGAGCCGGGCCAGCTCCTCACTTTTTGCAGGATGAGAGCCTGGGCTTCCTTTGATCACGTGGAGGCAATTACACCTCCTTGGCTGTTGCGAGCTTAGATTCAGGAGATTGTATTTCCCTAGCATCCAACAGGCATGTCCAAATGTCATCTCTTTTCTTCCACTTCACTTTCTGTCATGTTCCCTTTGGCGGTTGCTGTCGGGGCTGGTGTTCTGACTGAGACTGATGAATTGTTTTATAATTTTTCCAGAGTAATTGCAATGATAGTCATTTATAGGACAGGACAGTCACGGGTCACTTAACAACTGGGGTACATTCTGAGAAATGCATCATTAGACAGTTTTGCTGTGTGAACGTCATACAGTGTACTTGCACAAACCTATATGGTGTAGCCTCGTATACACCTAGGCTATGTGGTTTAGCCTATTGCCCCAGGCTGTAAACCTGTACAGCATGTTACTGTACTGAGTCCTGTAGGCAATCGTAACACAATGGTATTTGTATATAGGCATATCACAGAGATAAGGTAGTTTTGGTTCCAGACTACCACAATAAAGCTAAAACCACAATAGTGAGTCACATGAATTTTTTTGTTTCCCAGTGCATCTAAAAATTATGTTTATACTGTAGTCCATTAAGTGTGTGATAGCATTATGTCTAAAAAAATGTGCACAGCTTAATTTTAAAATACTTAATGAAAAATGCTAGCAATCATCAGAGCCTTCAGCAAGTCATAATCCTTTTGCAAGTGGAGCATCTTGCCTTGATATGGATGGCTGCTGACTGATGAGGGTAGTGGTTGCTGAGTTGCAGTAACTGTGGCAGTTTCTTGAAATAAGATGACAATGAAGTCTGCTGCATCAATTAACTCTTCCTTTCACGACAGATTTCTCTGTAGTGTGAGATGCTGTTTGGTAGCATTTTACTCACAGAAGAACTTCTTTCAAAATTGGAATCCTTTCAAACCCTGCTATCAACTAAGTTTATGTAATATTCTAAATTCTTTGTTGTCATTTCAACAATGTTCATAGCATCTTCGCCAGGAATAAATTCCATCTCAAGAAACCACTTTCTTTGCTCACTCTTTAGAAACAACTCTTCATCTGTTCAACTTTTATCATGAGATTGGAGCAATTCAGTCACATCTTCAGGTTCTGCTTCTAATTCTAGTTATCTTGCTGTTTTCACCACATCTGCAGTTACTTCCTCCACTGAAGTCTTGAACCCCTTAAAGTAATCTATGAGGGTTGGAATCAGCTTCTTCCAAACCCCTGTTAATGTTATATTTTGACCTCCTCCTATGAATCACCAATGTTCTTAATGGCATTTTTGAATGGTGAATCCTTTCTGGGAGGTTTTCAATTTACCTTACCCAGATCCATCAGAGAAATCACTATCTATGGCAGCTATAACTTTACAAAATATATTTCTTTATTTTATTTTATTTCATTTTATTTTATTTTTTAAGATGGAGTCTCACTCTGTTGCCCAGGCTGAAGTGCAGTGGCATGATCTCGGATCACTGCTGCTTCCACCTCCCAGGTTCAAGTGATTCTCCTGCCTCAGCCTCCCAAGTAGTGACACCACACCAGGCTAATTTTTGTATTTTTTTTTAGTAAAGTCAGGGTTTCGCCATGTTGGCCAGGCTGGTCTCGAACTCCTGCCTTAAGTGATTTGCCCACCTTGGCCTCCCAAAGTGCTCAGATTACAGGCATGAGCCACTGTGCCTGGCTTCAAAATATATTTCTTAAATAATAAGATTTGAAAGTCGAAATAGCTCCTTGACCCATGGGCTGCAAAATGGATGTTGTGTTAGCAGGCATGAAAACAGCATTAATTTCCTTTTAAATCTCCATCAGAGCTCTTGGGGAACCAGGTACATTGTCAATGAGAGGTAATATTTTGAGAGAAAACTTTTTATCCTGAGTGGTAGGTCTTAATACTGGGCTTAAAATATTCAGTAAACCATGCTGTAAACAGATGTGCCGTCCTCCAGGCTTTGTTGTTCCATTTGTAGAGCACAGGCAGAGTAGATTTGGCATAATTCTTAAGAGCTCTCGGATTTTCAAAATGGTAATCCAGTGTTGGCTTCAATTTAAAGTCACCAGCTACATTAGCCCTTAACAAGAGTCAGCCTGTTCTTTGAAGCTTTGCAGCCAGGCATTGACTTCTCCTCTGTAGCTATGAAAGTCCTAGATGACATCTTAATAAAAGGTTGTTCCATCTACATTAAAAATCTGTTGTTTAGAGTAGCCACCTTCATCATTTTAGCTAGATCTTCTGGATAACTTGCTGCAGCTTCTACATCAGCACTTGCTGCGTCACCTTGCACTTTTATGTTATGGAGATGGCTTCCGTCCTTAAACCTTATGAACCAACCTCTGCTAACTTCCAATTTTTCTTTTTTTTTTGTTGTTTTTTTTGTTTTTTTTGAGATGGAGTCTCGCTCTGTTGCCCAAGCTGGAATACAGTGACACAATCTCAGCTCACTACAACCTCTGCCTCCTGGGTTCAAGTGATTCTCCTGCCTCAGCCTCCTGAGTGGCTGAGATTACAGGTGCATGCCACCACGCCGGCTAATTTTTTTGTATTTTCAGTAGAGATGGGGTTTCACCATGTTGGTCAGGCTGGTCTCGAACTCCTGACCTGATGATCCACCCGCCTCGGCCTCACAAAGTGCTGGGATTACAGGCGTGAGCCACCGCACCCAGCCCCAACTTTTCTTCTGCAGCTTCCTCACCTCTTTAAGCCTTCACAGAATTGGAGTGTTAGAGTCTTGCTGTGGATTAGACTTTGGCTTAAGGGAATGGTGTGGCTGGTTTGATCTTCTATCCAGACCACTGAGACTTTCTCCATATTATCAATAAGGCTGTTTTGCTTTCTTATCATTAATGTGTTCACTGGAGTAGCACTTTAAATTTCCTTCAACAACTTTTCCTTTGCATTCACAACTTGGCTAACAGTTTGGCCCAAGAGGCCTGTTGTGGCCTGCAATATGCCGTCCTCACTAAGCTTAATCATTTGCAGCTTTTGGAATAGGGAGGCCCAAGGAGAAGGAGAGAGGCAGGGGAGTGGCCATTGGGTAGAGAAGTCAGAACACTCACATCTATTGATTAATTTCACTGTCTTATATAGGTGTGGTTCATGGTGCCCCAAAACAATTACAACAGTAACATCAAAGATCACTGATCACAGATCACCATAACACATATAATTGTGATGAAAAGGTTTGAAATATTGTGAGAATTACCAAAATGTGACCTAAAGACATGAAGTGAGCATGTGCTGCTGGAAAAATGGCACCTATAGGTTTGCTCAAGGCAGGGTTGCCACAGACCTTCGATTTGTAAAATGCAATATTTGTGAAGTACAATAAAGCAAATCACAATAAAACGAGCTATGTGTACATCTAAATGTATTTAAACACAGAAAAGGTACAGTAAAAATACAGTATTTATCTTAGGGCACCACTGTTGTACATGTGGTCTGTCGTCTACCAAAATGTCATTATGCGGCGCATGACTTTATTGAAAATCATTGTAATATCTTTATTTTAGTAAATCTTTGTAAATCAATGTCTCATAAATCACGTGCCCCTGCTTTCAAAAATAGATAATCAAGGAAGGACGCTTTCTCGGTCAAGTATGCTGAATACTCAGCCCCTTGGAGAGGCACGTAGTCATTAAGATGTTCAAGTCTCTGAGAAGTTCTGTTTCGAAGACGCCTATTTCTATGTTTAACACAGTTTCCACTCCCGCCCCGCTGCCTCCAAATTAAGTACCAGTCAGCCTCAGGGAGACTGAAGCTAGAATTCTCCTGATTGACCTATCTTTTTGATTGTGTAGTTATAGGATATTCCAAGATAAATGCATGAGTACTACCTTGACGGAATGTGATTTCTCAAGTCTTTCCAAGTACGGTGACCACACCTTGAGAGTCAGGGCTGAATTTGCAGATGAGCATTCAGACTGGGTAAACATCACCTTCTGTCCTGTGGATGACAGTAAGCCATTTTGTTTTCCCTTTTTTTGTAATGTCATCATCTTGCCTTGTTTTTTTCCACATTGGTTGGTCCATCAACAAGAATTCTTTGAGGGCCCACAAATGGATGGCCTTGCACAAGGAGCTTAAGGAATATAATAAAGAGAGTTGTATCCCTAAAGAAATTCATGGGAGAGACAGAAAAAGATAGGCATATTATCAATGCAACAATTAAATATAAATCTAACACCTTCAGTGCCTCAAGGATGTGACTATGTTGGGGCCTGTGCTGTTAAGGAGAAGTTCTGGAAGGATTCTTGTGGTGAATTTTCTGGGAGAAAATCAGTATGGAATTATGACTTAAACAAAGAAATATAACGTGATAGGCAAAAGAATGAAGGCAGGTGTAGAGATGGAAAATCTGATGCAGACAGCCAGCTTGCCCACAGCGAAGGACAGAGGGAGGGATAGGGCTGATGGCAGGTGGGTTGGGTCAGACTGGTTGGTCAGCATCAAAAATTGTTCCCAGGTTGGGCAGAGATTGCAGTGAGCCGAGATCACGCCACTGCACTCCAACCTGGGCAATAGAGCGAGACTTGGTCTCAAAAAAAAAAAAAAAAAAAAATATATATATATATATATATATATATATATATATATATATATATATATATGTTGTTCCCAGGTTAGATTTGGAGGGTCATGGTGACCACCAGAGTCCCCTAAATATGAGATGAGCATATTTAGAATATCAGGAGTTGAAAACTAATTAAACCATATATTAGCAATTGAGAGAGTAAAGAAGATTAGAGGTTAAAAGAACCTGATTCACAAAATTCACATACAGCCCTTCAAAACTCACATAGAGAAAAGCACTAAAAGAATCGTCTCTGGCTAGGCATGGTGGCTCACGTCTATAATCCCAACACTTTGGGAAGCTGAGGTGGTGGGTCACTTGAGCCCAGGAATTTTCTTCTTTTCTTTTTTTTTTTTTTTTTTTTTGAGACGAAGTCTCACTCTGACACCCAGGCTGAAGTGCAGTGGCTGATGTCAGATCACTGCAAACTGCCTCCAGGGTTCAAGTGATTCTCGTGCCTCAGCCTCCTGAGTAGCTGGAACTTCAAGTGCCTGCCACCATGCCCAGCTAAATTTTTCTGTATTTTTAGTAGAGACAGGGTGTCACCATGTTGGCCAGGCTGGTCTTAAACTCCTGACCTTAAGTGATCCAACTGCCTCAGCCTCCCAAAGTGCTGGGATTACAGACGTGAACCACCATGCTTGTCCTTGAGCCCAGGAATTTAAGACCAGCCAGGGCAACATGGTGAAACCCCGTCTCTACTAAAAACAAAAAAAATACCAAAAAAAAAAAAAATTAGCCAAGCATGATGGAGTGTGCTTGTAGTCCCAGCTACTTGGGAGGCTGAGGTGGGAGAGTCATCTGAGCCTGGGAAGTCAAGGCTGCAGTGAGCCATTATCACACTACTGCACTCCAGCAGCCTGGGTGACCAGAGTGAAGTCTTATCTCAAAAAAAGAACTGTCTCTATATGGGGAGCGGTCTTTATGCCAGTCCCTGCTCTGGACCCCCATGTCCCCCACAATTACATCCTCCCTGGTAGAGAAGGAGGCTAGGATGCCTTTCTTCCCTTTCCCAATTCCATCTCAAGCCTGGGTAAAAACATCTTACTTTTGGAATCATAAATTATCAAAGTTAGATTATCTTTTCTAACGGTACCTTTACAAAAACAAAGAAAAGATGAACAGAAAAGTAAGTTTCACAATAGTTAAAAGTACAAGTTTTTGCTCCTATAATTGCTGTCTTACCATGTCCTAACTTGTCCCAAATTCTGTTAGCTCCCATCCATGGAAGTTCCCTTTAGGACCTAGGTACAACACGGTTAAGCAGCTTGTCAAAAAGTCATACAGGTCATGAGTGGCTGAGCAAGGATTCAGACCCAGGCTCTTGCATCTGTGCTCTTAGCAACTACTACCCAATATTGGAGATTTGCCTCTTGAAGTCTATGTATTTTAGTGATAGGAAAGTGCTTCCAGGCATCATGCATAACCTGTTTATACTTGGCTTTGGCAAAGTATTCCAACAAGTTTTCTTGTCTGGTTTTCAGACGAGCACTTTAGAATGATATAAGCAGGTCCATTAACAGCCCTGAAAAAGTAACAGCAGCCAAAGAAGAATACAGGACAGAACTCAAACACCATGATTGCCCGGAACCATTTATGAACCATTCTATAGTTATTATTGAGTACATCTGTGTAACAGCTGCATTCTGAGCACTGAAGCTACAACAATGAACGAGACAAAATACCTCATGGAGCATATGTGTGCTAATCAGGAATACAGATAATAAATAAATAGATACATATTATATGACAGGTAGTGACTGTGGTTCTTAAGAAGACTGAAGCAAGGTAATAGGACAGAAAGTAATGGGAGCTGCACTTCTACATAGAATGGTAAGATACAGTCTCTCTGAGGAAGTAGCATTTGAGCAGAGACCCAAATGAAGTGAAGGAGCCAGCCACATGAATATCTAGTAAAAGAACATTCAGAAGGGAAACAGCTTTAGACATTGTTGGAAATATATATGGTTAATTATATATGTTAAACATGTAAAGGTGGCCACTAAAAACAATAGAGATGCCATCTGTAGCTTCCATCCTAAAAAAGGAAATAAAATTCAAGCCAACAAAAAACAGAAATAAAAGAGGAGGAGAAGACACCAAAAACATAAAATAGAAACTTAAAAAGAAATCCTTATAGAAAATACATAATAATATAGCTGGAATAATTCCAAATGTATCAGAAACCACAATAAACATAAGTGGACTAAACTTCATTAATAGACAAAGATTATCAGATTTTTTAAAAGAAACTAAATCCAACTATCCTTCTTAGCCATGTCAATCAATGTCATGACAATAGTATATCAAAGCAGTGTACTTCCGTGGACTAATTGTTCTGCATGGTTATGAAAAATTAATGTTGAAATTTTTAAAATGTGATTTTTGATTGTCATTTTGTTTGTTCTTCTGCTTAGCCATTATTGGACCCCCTGGAATGCAAGTAGAAGTACTTGCTGATTCTTTACATATGCGTTTCTTAGCCCCTAAAATTGAGAATGAATACGAAACTTGGACTATGAAGAATGTGTATAACTCATGGACTTATAATGTGCAATACTGGAAAAACGGTACTGATGAAAAGGTAAGCTTGGCTAATTGCATTTCAGAGGTAGTAGGCTTTCATATTCTTTGCAGAATCTTGCAGGGTGGCAGCATCTTATGGACTGGTCCTCTGTAAGCCAAGAGCTTCCCAGACTGAGGGGTTACTGGTATCTCTGGCTCAAGCTTCCCAGACTCCTTAGGGATATGTGTAGAGCAGACTTTCAGGACAAAGTCTGCACAGTGACAGCAGACCTTTCCCTCCCTGAAGGGCAGTTGCAGGGGAAGGCACAGTTGAGTCAGAGTTAGCTGAGGGAACTTGGAGCTGGCTGAATTAGTTGATCAGCAAATTGACAACTGTCCCATGACATCAACCCCTGTGTCCCACACATACCACAAATCAGGGACGTCCATGGTCAAGACAGCCCCTTGTTGCTCTATTCTTCAGGGGACAATTTCTTTAAAAACACGGGCTTGGAGTCAAAAGATCTGATCGGAATATCGCCCCTGCCACCATGTGCCATTGGTCACTTTCTTGACCCCAGCCTCCTCAAGTCTGCAAAATGGGCATAATAACTTACTTTATTAATAAAACAAGGATAATAACCTACTTCATAAGATTGTTGGGGAATTTAATGAAATAATAGAAAATATAAACTCATCCCATTGCCTGGAATGATGTAGATATGGTCAGTACATCAGTACATGAGGTTTCCTTCCTTTTTGCTAGACATGTTAAGGTTATTTTTATTCATCTTTGGTCAAGGTTTATTCTGATACCTAATGCTTCTGAGCTGAATGCCATTCATGGTCCTAAACTGACATATATATGTTATGTATGTCATATTACATATATGTTATCCCTTCCACATTAAATGTTGATTTTACCACTTAATTCTCAAAGTGTTTGGGAAGAAGGGATCACCCATGTTTATTATCTTAGGACTGATGTAGTTAAATTTATATACACACACTGCATAGCCCAAAAAATCTCAAGTTAATTTTTTTCCCCAAAAAATGTTCCATTAAATGATGCAGTGTCTTAGTCCATTCCTGCTGCCACAACAAAATACCACAGACTAGGTAACTTATAAACACTAGAAATTTATTTCTCACAGTTCTGCAGGCTGGGAAGTCCAAGATCAAGGCACCAGCAGATTCAGTGTCTGGTGAGCACTGGTGCGCTCTGCCTCCTAGATGGTGGAAGGCAAAGGGCAAGGATGTAAACAGCTCCCTTGCTGCTCTTTTCTAAGGTCACCAATGGCATTCAGGAAGGTTCTGCCCTCATTATTTAATCACTTCCGAAAGCCTCCACCTCTGAGTCCTATCATATTGACAATTAAGTTTCAACATATGAATTCTGATACTCACAATCACTGATCAAATGCAGGCATCTCTGCTAAGCCCTGGGGTATAAAGATAAGAGCAGATCGCTCCCCTCTGGGAGCTAGCAACAGACCTCAATTAAGGATCTAGTTTTACAGTAAGCAGGGTCAGTGCAAACTCCACTTACTGTTTAGCTTCTTTTCTCACACATGCCCATAACATGGGCATCTGGTTACACATTTGTCCTCTCCCTTTGGCCAGTTGTGTGGCAACCTTCAGTGTGACTTACCAAGTGTGGAAAGGCTGCCTGCTGCACTGCTACTCTCACAGGTGCCTGTGATGCCACCAATACAGGTTTTTTTGGGGTTTTTTTTGAGGCAGAGTCGCAGTCTGTCATTGCCCAGGCTGGAAAGCAGTGGTGCGATCTCAGCTTACTGCAACCTCCACCTCCTGGGTTCAAGCGATTCTCCTGCATCAGCCTCCCAAGTAGCTGTGATTATAGGCACCCGCCACCACACCTGGCTAATTTTTGTATCAATGCAGGCTTATATGGTTCCCCTCTAGAATGCAGAGATTCCTGAGGCGGTGCCAGACTAGGTCCTTAAACTCACAGCACGAAGGGCTTTTGAGAATTCTTTCTTCCTGTTGGGAGAAAGTGAGAAGATAAAACCAGAAGTTGCCCAGACGTGAAAGGGCAGAAAAAGCCCTAGCGGGGATTAAGAAGGTCCCTCTACTGCTATGCCACCACCTTACCTGCTTGCCTCTGAGTTTAATCTTTGAAAAAATTTGCATTGTAAGGTTTTAGAGGCAATGGACTTCTGGAACGGCAAGCTGCCATTTTTTTCAGTTGTTGCTTTGATTTGCTTTTGGTCTTTTAATTTACTTATTAGAAGTTAAACCATTTTCTTCATATATTCCATGAGTCTAATCCAATTATTGACCTCCATGGGCTTAGCTCCTCATGCAGTAAAGGAATATAGGCATGCTGTCAACAACCCCAACCCCAAAAGAGAAATAACCAATTGCGGCTGGGTGTGGTGGCTCACAACTGTAATCCCAGCACTTTGAGAGGCCAAGGTGGGCAGATCACCTGAGGTCAGGAGTTCAAGACAAGCCTGGCCAACATGGCAAAACCCCGTCTCTACAAAAATACCAAAAAATTACCTGGGTGTGGTGGTGTGCACCTGTATTCTCAGCTACTCGGGAGGCTGAGGCAGGAGAATTGCTTGAGCCTGGCAATGGAGGTTGCAATGAGCCATGATCGCGCCACTGCACTCCAGCCTGGATGACAAGAGTGAAACTCCATCTCAAAAAAAATAACAATTAAAAGACCGGTTTATTTTCTTTATTTCTTTATTTCTGAGACAGAGTCTCGCTCTGTCACCTAGGCTGGAGTGCAGTGTGGGGTGATCCCGGCTCACTGCAACTTCACCTCCCAAGTTCAAGCAATTCTCGTGCGCCACCACGCCTGGCTAATTTTTTGTATGTTTAGTAGAGATGGGGTTTTGCCATGTTGACTAGGCTGGTCTCAAACTCCTCAGTCTCCCAAAGTGCTGTGATTACAGGCATGAGCCAACACACCTGGCCTGCTTTATCTTTTTTAAAAAAGAAGTGATGGCTTGTATGTCATTTAAGCTGGAGAATTTGGGAACCGAAATGGTTTGTGGGCACCGCCGTCAGTCCTTGATGCACCCCCTGAGTGGCCTCAGGGTCCCTGAACTGAGAGGAGCACCGGCTACCTGCTCCTTCCTATTTTAAGTCTAAAACAGCTATTATAACTTTTAAATGTGAAAAAAAAAAAAAAAGGTGGTGCTCTTTCACTGCTTAGTCATGTTCTTATTTTTGTCTCCATTACTAGTTTCAAATTACTCCCCAGTATGACTTTGAGGTCCTCAGAAACCTGGATCCATGGACAACTTATTGTGTTCAAGTTCGAGGGTTTCTTCCTGATCGGAACAAAGCTGGGGAATGGAGTGAGCCTGTCTGTGAGCAAACCACCAATGACGGTGAGTCCTGAGATGCACCTCCGCTAAGCATCCTAAACAGCTTTATAGACACCTGCCCTAGACATGATTGCATCCAACTCAAACTCCAGCTCAGTTTAGAAATCTATCACCCTGACATTGTCTCTCAGCCCTGACTGATCAGCTTCATGCTGGGAAGGAGACCACACCCGCTTCTGAGACAGCTCATTCACTCTTAGATCAAAGGAGTTGCTAGAAACCTTTTCTGTCTGGTGGAGCAAGGTCTGCCTCCATGAGCCCCCCTTGGCAGTACTTATTCTGCCATCCCAGGCTCCCTAAAGCAAGGCCCATCAGTCCTCCCAAGACCACCAGCAGAGCTCGAGCCTTGTCACATACCCCAAAAGCCTTTCCTCCGCAGGCGGCACATTTCCAGCCCCTGCCGACATGTGATGGGAAGCAAGTGTCAGGAAATCTGACCGCCGTCCTCAGCCAGTGCTGCCTGATTCAGGGCCCCTTGTATGCAAGGAACCAGGACATCAACACAGTCCTTCACACACCATATGGACCACTTCTAGCTTGGAGGAAGGAACGGGAGAAAGAAAGAGAGAAGGTTCCCATGGGCCTAAACACTGCATATTTATGTGCAGACACATTGCAGTTGCATGTTGGTGAAAACTGTGGCCCAGGTGTCTGCATACAAACAGCAGGCCTTCCTATAATTTAAAGATGTTGGTGAAGGGTTCAGCAAGCTCAGACAATGGAAGGATGAAACATGGCATGCAGCATGCAGTTTGATCAAAAAGAAAAACATGTCTGCCAGACATGGTGGCTCACACCTGTAATCCCAACACTTTGAGAGGCCGAGGCGGGCAGCTCACCTGAGGTCAGTAGTTCGAGACCAGCCTGGCCAACAGGGCAAAACCCTGTCTCTACTAAAAATGCAAAATGTAGCCAGGTGTGGTGGTGCACACCTGTAATCCCAGCTACTTGGGAGGCTGAGGCAGGAGAATGGCTTGAACCCAGGAGGCAGAGGCTGCAGTGAGCTGAGATCGTGCCACTGCACTCCACCCTAAGCAATAAGAGTGAGACCCTGCCTCAAAAAAAAAAAAGAAAAGAAAACATTTCAAATAGCTTGCAAATACCAATAATCACCCATGAACTGACAAAATCCAAACATTTTACAAAACAAAAGGGTATGAGCCATTGAAAACCTGCTTTCATCAAACACCATTTTCATTTTTTCTTAAAACACACCTATCCCATTTAAATCCACAAGTTTTCAATGAGAGCATTAGAAGGATCTTCTCCCATTTTACAAACTAGAACATGAAGGTTCAGAGAGTGATACAGTTTGGATGTTGCCCTCATCCAGATCTCACGCTGAAATGTAATCCCCAGTGCTGGAGGGGGCACCTGGTGGGAGGTGATTGGATCATGGGGGCCGACTTCTCATGAATGGCTTAGCACCATCCCCTTGGTGCCGTCCTCCCGATAGTGAGTGACTTCCTGCGAGATCTGGCGGTTTAAAAGTATGTGGCATCTTGCCCTCTCTTGCCCCTGCTTAGCTTTCCACCATGATTGGGAGCTTCCAGAGGCTTCCCCAGAAACAGATACCGCTATGCTTCCTGTACAGCCTGCAGAATCATGAGCTAATTAATCCTCTTTTCTTTATAAATTACCCAGTTTCAGTTATTTGTTTATTTGTTTTTTGGATGGAGTCTCACTCTGTTGCCTAGGCTGGAGTGCAGTGGCTCGATCTTGGCACAGCCTCCGCCTCCTGGGTTCAAGCAATTCTACTGCCTCAGCCTCCTGAGTAGCTGGGATTACGGCGCCCACCACCACACCCAGATAATTTTTTTATTTTTAGTAGAGAGTGGGGTTTTGCCGTATTGGCCAGTCTGGTCTCGAACTCCTGACCTCAAGTGATCCACCCACCTCAGCCTCCCAAAGTGCTGGGGTTACAGGTATGAGCCACCACGCCCAGCCATCCAGTTTTAGTTATTTCTTTATAGCAGTGCAAAAACAGCCTAAAACAGGGAGGTTAAGTAACTTGCCCAAATGCTAGTAAATGAAAAGGATCAACCAGAACACAGGCTCATCTAAGCCCAGGTTATGTTTCCTGTAACTTACTACCTATAGATTAATTCCATAGGTAAACTGAGGCACTGTGTCCCTGTGGATAAAACAGGAAAGAGTAGTCTGCCTCATGGTGTGGTCAGATGGATCTGAAACAAGTTAGAGAACTTTATACAGAGGATGTAGATTAGTAGATTCTCCCACAGTTCACAGCCTGTGCAGAGCAGGGTTGTCTCTCCTTCCCCTTCTGGAACTCTCCATCTGGGGTGAGTAACAAAAGCATTTCTTGAATTATGTCACCGCCACCCAGAGGTGTCCTTGTCTAAGATGCTAAGATGCCCCAGTTTGAGACACCAGGAGACCCAAGCACTGCCCCAGGGGTTCATTACCCAAAATAAAATAACAGGGCGGGGCCCATGGATCCCTGTTTGAATGAGTCTCCGGGCGCCAAATTAGAGAACTACCGAAATATTAATGGAAGGATGGATGGATGAGTAGGAGCCTGGAACTTTCTCAAGACCTGGGATGTCAAATCCCAAGGAGACCTCACGTGTTCAGCTGTGGTGTGGACTGGGGGCCGCTCCAGCCAGCTCACTGCCGTATGACCCTGGAATCACTAAGAGCAGACTCACATGTTTGAGCTGAACATCCTGGAAGTGTGGGCCAGACGGCACCGCTTCTGGGCTCCGGTACATGAAACAAACAAGAACCAAGAACTGGGATAAGGAGTCCTGAAACCCGCAAGGACAGGAGCTGGGGAGATGGGAGGCTGCCTGTGGGAATGAAAACACAAGAGAGCGAGGGCCATGGGGCTGGGGGCGGCACAAGTGCTCAGGTCCTTCCAGCCGCTTCCCTCATACAGACGCCACTTCCATCCCTCAGACGTTTAAGGAGTGTCCGCTGTGAGCCACGCACTGTGACAAGCACCATGTGGTGCCAGCAGGTGACTGCACTTGCTGTAGCTCCAGGGTCATGTGCTGTGTCAGGGCTCTTTGATCCCTGTGTCCCTTTAAAACGACGTGCTCTTCACGGGCAGTGTTTGTTCTCTTGGCCCCTCTCAGAGTAAATGCTCTGCTCATGAGGGCGGTGCTGGTTGGCAGGGGATGGGTACAGAGAGTTCAGGTCACCAGGGCAGCTGGAGGAGGGACCTGGAGCCGAACAAGGGGAGCTGGGACCACGAGCAACCCAGGTGACATCCTGGACTCTATCAAAGATAAGCAAAGCAGGACACTAGTTAAAGCGGTCAAAACATTTTGTTCAGTAATGACTGGAGTTAGGAAAAGGGCCGAGTTCCATTTACTCAGAGGTGTTTTAAAGGGAGAACGAGGGCCAGGTGCAGTGGCTCATGCCTGTAATCCCAGCACTTTGGGAAGCTAAGGCAGGAGGATCGCTTGAGCCCAGGAGTTCGAGACCAGCCTGGCCAAAATAGTGGGACCCCCATCTCTATAAAATATTTTAAAAATTAGCTGGGCATGGTGACACATGCCTGTAGTCCCAGCTACCCAGGAGGCTGAGGTGGGAGGATCACGGGAGCCCTGGAAGTCAAGGCTGCAGTGAGCCATGTTTGCACTACTGTACTCCAGCCTGGACAACAGAACAAGACTCCATCTCAAAAATGAAAATAAATGAAAGGAGAATGAGGGAGTAGAAAGAAAGAATGCATGGGGAGTTGAGCAGAATCAGGGAAGTGAAAAAAATTTTAAATCAGCTAAGGGGGTGGGTCAGTGCCGTGAGGCCCTCTGTGTCTGTGAACAGGCGTTTATCAAGGCTAGGCCTCTACCCTCCCACAGAGACAGGGAGACAGAGGCCCTGTCCTTCCTGATGATTTCAAAAGAATGGCTCGCAGATTGTTGAGAAAAATATCCCTGCGCTGTGGGAGATACGTATATGTCTCAAAGGGACAGAGAATGGATTCACCACTGTAAGCCCTTTTTAATAAATGCTCTCATCAGGGGCTGGGAAGAACAAATGGTAAGTTCCTTAGGCAGCCTTGGGTTTCTCCAGACAGGAATTCAAGGGGGTTGGGTCGTCTCAGGGATGTAGCCTTGGCCTGCTAGAGGCTATGCTGGGGTTTGGCCAAGTCTCTTAGTGCAGGGGTTTGTTTGTTTGTTTTGGCTTTGGTTTTGGTTTTTGAGGCGGGGTTTCACTCTGTCGCCCAGTTTGGAGTGCGGTGGTACAATCATAGCTCACTATCACAGCCTCGACCTCCCAGGCTCAAGCGACCCTCCCACCTCAGCCTTTCAAATTGCTGGGACTACAGGTGTGTGCCATCATACCCAGCTAATTTTTTAAAAAATTTTTTTGTTGTAGAGAAAGGGTCTCACTATGTTGCCCAGACTGGTCTCAAACTCCTGGGCTCAAGCAGTCCTCCCACTTCGGCTTCCCAAAGTACTGGGATTACAGGTGTGAGCCACCACACCTGGCTTAGTGCAGGGGTTTGGATAGAGTTGTTCATGCAGAGTTTCTGTCTTTCTCAATATAGAGTGAGATGGCGCCTGTGTTTAACTCAGGCTCAGGTGTCCAGGGGGGTCTCATTGGCTGTGTCAAGGCAGAACTGGTATATCCAGACCAGGGAGGCCCATTGCTACACTGCCAGTAGGTACAGTGCATCAGAATTCTTGCTTGTTATTCTTTCGATGTATATCAGCAATAATTCCAGAAACCAAACTTTGGAGAAGATAGGAAAAGGGTGAAACTCTTCGAAAACCTCTGAGTCCTCCAACCGGTTGCTGTTTCTGAGACGTCCCCCAAGATAAACGTACAGGCTCTGTTTTCAGGGATTGTGATGGTTAAAATGCTCTTGGGATCACTGTGACCCGACCTGTGACAAGAATGTAACATGCCCACTATCCCTGGCAGAAACAGTCCCCTCCTGGATGGTGGCTGGCATCCTCATGGCCTCGGTCCTCATGGTCTGCCTGGCACTCCTCGGCTGCTTCGCCTTGCTGTGGTGCGTTTACAAGAAGACAAAGTACGCCTTCTCCCCTAGGAATTCTCTTCCACAGCACCTGAAAGAGGTAGGTAGGATGGAGTGAGATGTGGATTTGAAAACCTTGATTGGAAAGAGCTTTCCTTTCAAGTTAGGGCTGCCCAATTCCAGACAACATGTTTTCCGGAAAAAAACACACACACACACACACACACACACACACACCCATCTTGTGTGCTGGTCCATTCTCTTGTAACCGTTTCAGGGAAGTCTGAGGTCAAGGAACAGCCCCGAGGAAAGGGGCGCAGGTTTGTCCAGTAGCCCTCCCTGCACCTAAGGCATCGCTCCTTCTCCAGCCTTCACTGCCCAAAGCCCCAGGTCCCTGAGGAGCAAAGGTGATGGTTCTAGGGCAGGAGGGGAAAAAACAGAGCTCAGTGTGAAAGAAAGAGAAAACTGGAGGCTGAATGCCAGGAAATCGCCAGAGGGAGAGAATGGGAGGAAGGAAAGGCACATTTCCAGTTTTGGAATATACGAGAGCGATTGAAATTCTGGGTAGTGTTTCCTGGACTTTAGGAAGGCTATTTGTAAAAGGATTAGGAAGAAGAAACAATGCACCTGACTAATGATAACAGGACTGAAGAAGCCCTAAGAAATGAAACTCTGGGTAGTCACTGACACTTGAAAATGAAAAGATGCCAAGCCCGGACCCCAAGGAACTATCTTTGGTCTCATTTCCCAGGAAGCAGACTCTAAGATAGAGATTTGTATTCAAAAGGCTTAATGGGGAACATCCTTGGGAATAATACCCTAAGGGAGTGAAGGTAGCCAGATGAGGTAGAGAGAGGTTGAGCTGTCACACAGCCACAACAGAGGCCTCAGCCAATCCCATGTGGCCTCTCGAGCTGGGGTGGCCCTTTAGAGATGTCCTAAGCTGAGGCAAGAGGGATGGGTGTGTGACCTCCACACTGGCCATGCGCTGGATGTGGGCTACTCCCAGGAAGGGGCCCTAAGCTAGGGTGAGGGGTGAGACAGCAGCAGCCAGGAGCTAGGAGCACGAGTGACTCATTCCTGAAGGCACCATAGCCTGCATTACAGTCATCCCTGGGACCACTTGGATCTCCTGGAAGCAGCTCCTCCAGGATCTGAGTTGATCTCGTTTCCTGGGGAAGGTTACAGGAGGGAGATGAGTGGAATGCACTCCAGCCCCCACCGCTGCTGCTGGTGTCGGGACCACAAAGGAATGCTTGTGGGCTGGCCCTGAGGGCCCGCTCTCCTCTCCCGGGAGGAGCCTGTGCTGTAGGGGCTGCTGACCTGATTGGGTGACCCAGCCCTCATCCCAGAAAGCACAGAGCCTCCAGTCCCCAGGCCCATCTCAGGCAATGGCCTGTCCCTGCACTTGTCAATTTGCTGTCAAAATCGGGCAGGGGAGTCCCAGGAGGTGCCCAGTGACTCTGGCGGGTACCCACTGTGATACAGTGGTGACTTCTCTCCTTGCCTGCCAGTCTCTTGGCCTGAGGAGGTGGCTTAAAGTTTATCGGGCCTTGTTTCATGTCCCCTGGTAGAAATGCTCCCACTCTGGGAACCTTCTAGACCAGATGTCAGCAAACTTTTTCTTAAAGGGCCAGGTAAAAAATATTTTAGAAGGCCAGGCACAGTGGCTCATGCCTGTAAGCCTAGCACTTTGGGAGGCTGCAGTGGGTGGATCACCTAAGGTCAGGAGATCGAGACCATCCTGGCTAACATGGTGAAACCCCGTCTCTACTAAAAATACAAAAAATTAGCCAGGCATGGTGGCGGGCGCCTGTAGTCCCAGCTACTCGGGAGGCTGAGGCAGGAGAATGGCGTGAACCTGGGAGGCGGAGCTGGCAGTGAGCCAAGATCGCGCCACTGCACTCTAACCTGGGCAACAGAGTGAGACTCCGTCTCAAAAAAAAAAAAAAAAAATACAAAAATTAGCCCGGGATGGTGGCACATGCCTGTAATCCCAGCTACTCGGGAGACTGAGGCAGGAGAATTGCTTGAACTCGGGAAGTGGAAGTTGCAGTGATCCCTCACACCACTGCACTCCACTCTAAGCAACAGAGTGAGACTCCGTCTCAAAATTTAAAAAATTTTAAAATTTATATATATATATTTATATATATATATTTTAGGTTCTGTTGGCAAGAAATAAAAATCAAAATTATGTAGGCACTTATATAACCACTTAAATATAATCATTTAAAAATCCTAAAGCCATATGAAAAAACAAGTGGTAGGCCGGATCTGCCCCATGGGCCTTCGTTTGCTGGCCCTGCCCTAGACCCACAGAGCCTCAAATCACAAGGCCAGGGAGCAGCGGTTTCCCCAGTAGGTCACTGGGCATGAGGGTGAACAGGGCCACTCCTGCCCCGCGCTTGCTTCCTGACCCGGGTGTTCCACCTGCTGGGGACACAGCCCCACGTGACTGTTGGTCTTGGGTGCATGCCAGGGGCTGGAGGACAATGCCCCGCCCTCACCAGGTGTCATCTCCAAGCTGGCGCCTCCCCTGTACTTTCAACAGGCGGCTCCGTCCTTCTTCCAGGCTGGCAGCTGCTGGGTGGTGCGGGGTGTGATACGACCAGGGGGGGTCCCACCTTCACTGTCAGTGGGCCCATTGGTTTGGCACCATGTGATACGGCGTCTGTATTAGTTTGTCAGGGCTGCTGTAACAAAGTAGCACTCGCTGCGCAGCTTAAACAACAGGAATTGATTCTCTCACGGTTCTCGAGGCCAGACGTCCAAAATCAAAGTGTCACTAGGGTGGATTCCTCGGAGGCTGTGAGGGAGGAGCTGTCCCAGGCCTCTACCCTAACTTCTGAGGGTTGCTGGCGATCTTTGGCATTCCTTGGCCTCTAGAGGCATCACCCAGTCTCTGCCTTGGTCTTCGCACAGCCTTCTCCTATGTGAGTGTCCACATTGCCCCTCTTTACACAGACACCAGTCACAGGGGGAGGGCTCACCCTACTCCACTACAACCTCATTCTACTTAACTGATCCCCCAGTCACAGGGGGAGGGCTCACCCTACTCCACTACACCCTCATTCTACTTAACTGATCCCCCAGTCACAGGGGGAGGGCTCACCCTACTCCACTACACCCTCATTCTACTTAACTGATTCCCTCTGCAGCAACCCTATCTCCAAATACAGTCACATTCTGAGGTAGAGGGATTAGGACATACAAATTTCTTTTTCTTTTTTTTTTTTCTGGAGACAGAGTCTCACTCTGTCACCTAGGCTGGAGTGGAGTGGCATGATTTCGGCTCACTGCAAGCTCCGCCTCCTGGGTTGAAGCGATTCTCCTGCCTCAGCCTCCGGAGTAGCTGGGATTACAGGCGCCCACCACCACGCCCGGCTAATTTTTGTGTTTTTAGTAGAGACAGGGTTTCGCCATATTGGCCAGGCTGGTCTCAAACTCCTGACCTCAAGTGATCTGCCCGCCCTGGCCTCCCAAAGTGCTGGGATTACAGGCGTGAGCCACCGCGCCTGGCCCAGGACATGAATTTTGTAGGAACAGAATTCAACCCCTAACAGGATCCTCTGCTAGGAGAGCAAACACCTGTGAGACCTTAGGGGTCCTGACAGGCCCTGCAGGACACGAACAGCAAATCACTCCTAAACTAAAGGTCAGCTCCAGCCAGGATGCACTACTGCCCCTTCCAGAGTGATGCAAGAGTCGATGTCATCAGCTTGCTACCAGGTGGCTGGTCGGTCTCCTCAGGGAATGCCGTTATATCAGGGGCTCAGCATTGATCTCTGTCGCAGGCAGGTTGGACATTCCACAGCAGTGGTAGCTACCCAGCCGTGGGAGTGGGCGCCCCTTCTTTCAGGCCCATGCACAGCCTCCATCCCTGCCACCACGGCTGCTGTGTTCATGGGCCCTGTGCCATGTACAGGTGACCAGTGGCAGAGGCTGGCTGACATCCACTGGCTGTGTCAGCATGTCTCTCTGGCTGTCTGCTGTCTATGATACATGCTCTCAGTGGGAGTTAATATGGGATGCAGAAATCTCCACACTCCAGCTACTCCCTCAGGTCCATCCTTCTTCCCAAACATCCTTGTCCCTAACCTTCCAGTCTTCATTCCCCAGGGCCCCTGACCACCAGGCTTGTCACTAACCCCAGCCTGGGATCCCACAGCTGGCCTGATCTTGGGCTGCTTTTCTTTCCACGTAAAGGTGATGACCAGACCCATGGCCCAAAGCTCCGCCCGTGGGAAGGCTTTCTCCCTGGTTGGGGCTGAAGTGCAGCAGCGGGCCACTTTCGGTGTGTGCCCACATAGCATGCTAACCTTGCCACGAAAGCAGGCCGGCCTTTCCTCCTTCTTCTGCTGGGCATAAGTACCCATCCCCCTTTATAGTCATCATGTGAGCAGACACAGACACGGTGCGACAGGGGTAGAGGGACAGGAGTCCGAGCCACCACATGTGGCCGCATGTACCCTCTGACCCCATCTCAGGACCTCCTGGGTCTCAGGCCTCATGATGGTCACTTCTGGGCAGCACGATCACCTTGTGTCCCTCGTCAGAAGCTCTGTCTCTGCTGGGACCCCATAGCGTCCCAGGAGCTGCTTTTTCAAACAGAGTATAATTATCTGCTGCAGATGGCCCCGCCTGACCCCAGAACTCTCGTATCTATGTTGCGATTTTCCTCTTGGGATTTGCCATAAACTCCACCCAGCATCTTTTCCCACCCCAGACACTTCAAGGATATGCCAAGTCACACATTCCCCAGGTTGGATTCACAGGCCATCCCTGGTGGGTAATGTACCAGTCCTGAGGTGTCCATAGAGCTGCAGGCTCCACAGCCCATACCTTCTGCAGGGCCCTTTCCTGCCCAGGGCCCCTCCATGCCGGCAGCCTCCTGTGTGGTTTGATAAACATATTGGAGCAGTCAGTATTCCTAGGCGTGGAACATGCTGCCTCCAGAACCCTGAGGCCTCCACGGCACAATGCTTCCTTCCTAGTGGTGGGAGGGGTGAGATATAATAATTGGTCCTTTAAAGAGGATGTCCTGGCATGCCCCACTGCAAGGGTCCCCTCAAATATCACAGATGTGGCAGGTCCCTGAATCTCTACAGGCTGAGTTTCTCACCTTCTGCAGTGTGTGTGCCTCACCAATGCCTTGCTACTTCTTGCGTGTCTGGTCCTATTAATGTATTGTTGTGATAGCTAATATCAGGCCCTTGTCCCCACACCACCAGTTAGCTGATGCAGGCTGCCTCTGGGAAGGGCACAGAGCCTTGACCAAGGCAATTGCCTTCTGGGAAGGGCACAGCCTAGAAAGGGACTCAGCTGTGAGCCATTTCAGCCTCCGACATTCCTGGAGGCTGGGGGAACAAGCGCCTCCACCACAAAAGGGATCTGGGCAACACAGCACTGCATCTACCCTCGATGGAAAGTGGGGCACAGGACCATAGGCAAGTGTTTCAGAGCGACTAGAACCTCCTATAGAGAGTGCCAGGCTGGGCATGGTGGCTCACACCTATAATCCCAGCACTTTGGGAAGCCAAGGCCAGCAGATCACTTGAGGTCTGAAGTTCGAGACCAGCCTGGCCAACATGGTGAAACCCTGTCTCTACTAAAAATACAAAAATTAGCCACGCCTGTAATCCCAGCTACTCAGGAGGCTGAGGCACAAGAGTCGCTTGAAACTGGGAGGCTGACGTTGCAGTGAGCAGAGATCGCACCACCGCACTCCAGCCTGGGCGACAGAGCGAGACTCGATCTCAAAAAAAAAAAAGTACCAAGGAGACTGTAGCACCAGCATGAACTAAGAATCCTCTATGAGCTTTTGAGAAGCCACAGCTGCAGCAGAAAGAACAAAGAATGAGGGTGGGCCCTTTGCTTGGGTAAAAGGTATTGTGTTAACTGAGAACCAAGAGGAAACAAAATTATTCACCTGCTATTTTTGCTTCTGGCTTCACTGTCAAAGAAACTGGCCAGACAGGAAAGAATAGACGGAATGAACAGTAGAGGGGCCTGCTGGCATGAGCTCTCACCTCCAAGGCTAGAAGACTTTGCAGACTTGACCGTGGAGCCAGCCCCTGTAAGATCTGAGAAATCAGAGAAGGGAGTGGAGGGTGCTGGAGAAGGGCCAGGCAACTACGGAGCAGGTCGGGGTCCTCATGTCACGACTTTCTCCAGCTTGACTCATGATGTATAGAATCCATTAACCAGGACCCAGAGGATCATTTAGAGTTTAGGGAGATTTGCTAGGAATGGAGACTGAGTTAAAAAAGCACTAGGGAGTTTCATCCTACACTCATCTATTGAGCCAGCCACCAGTTTGTGTGTGTGTGTGTGTGTGTGTGTGTGTGCGTGTGTGTGTGTGTGTGTGTGTGTGCGCGTGTCCAACCGGGAGACTCAGCTGATACTGCTTCCTTGTGATTTAATACACCTTCCTTTGATCTCTGCTGTCCCCATTATCCCAGGAAAATCCAGAGTAGCTTCCAGTCCATTCTCATTAATCCACTGGATCTGAAGTTTAGAGAGGTTCCCCTTCCCTCCAGCCTCCTTCTTGGCCCAACAGAGGAGCACCCCACCACCCTCCATCAGCTGCTCAAAACCCACAAGGGAAAAATCCCGACAGGTCCGTTCCAGGAGGTAGTGGAGCTACCCTCAGGTTCCATTAAGTCATATCAGAAGGCTGAGTGTAGAAATGACACTAAGAGGGGTTCCTTCTGGAGGGAAAGGGTTCAAGATGAAAAGCTTTACAGAAGGTTCTCCATCTAATTATGAAGATTAAGAGCACTGGTGGACCTAGGAAGATGAAGAATGGAGAGTGGGAAACCAGCAGAGATTTCAGGAAATGTGTAGGGGCATCTTCATCGTTCAAAGCACCGGAGAGACAAAGATTATCAGACTGTGGTCCCTGCCCTTAAGGAGCCCTGGCTACAGGTGACACAAACTGAGAAGAGTTGGTGTCTATTAAAAGTGAGAAGGCAGCTCTGTCTGATAGAGCATATTGCAAGCCATGTGTGTTTTAGATTTGCTAGTAGCCACATTTTTAAAAAGTCCAAAGATTGGGCCGGGCGCAGTGGCTCACGCCTGTAATCCCAGCACTTTGGGAGGCTGAGGTGGGCGGATCACGAGGTCAGGAGATCGAGACCATCCTAGCTAACACTGTGAAACCCCATCTCTACTAAAAATACAAAAAATTAGCTGGGCAAGGTCGTGGGCCCCTGTAGTCCCAGCTACTCGGGAGGCTGAGGCAGGGGAGTGGCGTGAACCCGGGAGGTGGAGGTTCCAGTGAGCCGAGATCGCACCACTGCACACCAGCCTGAGTGACAGAGCGAGACTCCGTCTGGAAAAAAAAAAAAAAAAGTCCAAAGATTGGCCGGGCACAGGCATGGTGGCTCACACCTGTAATCCTGGCACTTTGGGAGGCTGAGACAGGTGGATCACCTGAGATCAGGAGTTCAAGACCAGCCTGGCCAACATGGTGAAACCTCATTTCTACTAAAAATACAAAAATTAGCCGGACATGGTGGCGGGCACCTGTAGTCCCAGCTACTCAGGAGGCTGAGGCAGGAGAATCTCTGGAACCTGGGAGGCAAAGGTTGCAGTGAGCCAAAACTGTGCCACTGCACTCCAGCCCAGACGACAGAGCGAGACTCCGTCTCAAAAAAAAAAAAACTTCATTTGTATAGCAGTGGGTATCCCCACCTGTAAAAAAAAAATAAAAATAAATAATAAATCAAAAGATGCCAGAGGCCGTGGCTCACGCCTGTAATCCCAGCAATTTGGGAGGCCAAGGCGGGTGGATCACCTGAGGTCAGGAGTTCAAGACCAGCCTGGCCAACATGGTAAAATTCCATCTCTACTAAAAATACAAAAATTAGCTGGGCGTGGTAGCACATGCCTGTAATCTCAGCTACTTGGGAGGCTGAGGCAGGAGAATTGCTTGAACCTGAGAAGCGGAGGTTGCAGCGAGCTGAGATCATTCCACTGTACTCCAGCCTGGGTGACAGAGCAAGACTCTGTCTCAAAAAAATAAAATAAACATTAAAAATAAATAAATAAAATAAAATAGATTTTCCAGCCAGGAGTTCTGTGAAAAAATCTTTGTAAACCCAGAAAAAGAAATGGAGAAAATTGATCGTTAACTGTCCTCTTTCCCTCCACAGTTTTTGGGCCATCCTCATCATAACACACTTCTGTTTTTCTCTTTTCCATTGTCGGATGAGAATGATGTTTTCGACAAGCTAAGTGTCATTGCAGAAGACTCTGAGAGTGGCAAGCAGAATCCTGGTGACAGCTGCAGCCTCGGGACCCTGCCTGGGCAGGGACCCCAGAGCTAGGCTCTGAGAAGGAAACACACTCGGCTGGGCACAATGACGTACTCCATCTCACATCTGCCTCAGTGAGGGATCAGGGCAGCAAACGAGGGCCAAGACCATCTGAGCCAGCCCCACATCTAGAACTCCCAGACCCTGGACTTATCTTAGCCACCAGAGAGCTACATTTTAAAGGCTCTCTTAGCAAAAATACTCCATTTGGGAACTCACTGCCTTATAAAGGTTTACATGATGTTTTCAAAAGTTGGCCACTGAGAGCGTACTTTTCAGCCTCTTATATCACTAAAATAGGATCATGTTTTAATTGTGAGAAACAGGGCCGAGCACAGTGGCTCACGCCTGTAATACCAGCACCTTGGGAGGTCGAGGCAGGGGATCACCTGAGGTCAGGAGTTCAAGACCAGCCTGGCCAACATGGTGAAACCCCGTCTCTACTAAAAATACAAAAATTAGCTGGGCATGATGGCGCATGCCTATAATCCCAGCTACTCGAGTGCCTGAGGCAGGAGAATTGCATGAACCCAGGAGGAGGAGGAGGTTGCAGTGAGCCGAGATAGTGGCACTGCACTCCAGTCTGGGTGACAAAGTGAGACTCCATCTCAAAAAAAAAAAAAAAAAAAAATGTGAGAAACAGAAATATTTAAAATGAGGAATAAGAATGGAGATGTTACGTCTGGTAGATGTAACATTCTACCAGGTTATGGATGGACTGATCTGAAAATCGACCTCAACTCAAGGGTGGTCAGCTCAATGCTATACACAGACTTTTGGATTCTTGGCGGTACTTTGAATTTATTTTTCTACCTATATATGTTTTATATGCTGCTGGTGCTCCATTAAAGTTTTACTCTGTGTTGCACTATATGTGTTCATGATACTATGTGTGTGTCATTGTTAGATACTGCAAAAGCTCTAGTTTGCCATCTTGATGTCCACTCATTCCACGGGTACTTCCTAGACCCTGCCTGCTGTTGACCAGGCACTGTGTTAGGTACTAGGTCTGAGTCATCTGGGAGCTCTCAGTCTAAAGCTTCAAAAACTAGAATTGCAGTCAAGGGCCAGATCTGTTATTAAAAAAAAAAAAGACCTAGAAGTAAAAAGTATAGTTGTGGAAGTTTAAAAAGCCAGGGGACAGGCTTAACAGCAGATTAGACACAGCTGAGACACTGAAACTGACACTGAGCAAAAAAGGGAGTCTCCAGGTACAGTGGCTCACTTCTGTAATCCCAGCACTTTGGGAGGCTGAAGTGGGAGGATCACTTGGGCCCAGGAGTTGAGACCATTCCAGGCAACATGGTGAGACCCCTTCTCTACAAAAAGTTTTAAAATTGGGCATGGTGGCATGTGTCTGTAGTCCCAGCTACTCAGGAAGGGTATTAGGGTTCTCCAGAGAAACAGAACCAATAGAATGAACATAGAGATTTATTTTAAGGAACTGTGGAGGCTGGCAAGTTCAAAAACTGCAGGGCAGACCAACAGGCTAGAGAAGCAGGGAAGAGTGGATGTTTCAGCTTGAGCAAAAGCAGTCTGGAGGCAGAATTAACTCTCTTCCTCAAGGGACCTCAGGCTTCTTTTAAGACTTCAAGTGATAGAAGTGAAACTCACCCACATTACGGTGGGTAATCTGCTTTACTCAAAAATCTATGGATTTAAGTGTTAATCTCATCTTTAAAAATACCTTCACACCAACATCAAGACTAGTGTTTTACCCAATCGGTCTAGCTAGGTTGACACATAAAATTAACCATCATATGGAGGGTAGATCTGTGATTGCTTTTTTGAAATTTTTTCAATGTTTGCTGCATGTATATAGAAATAAAATTTGGCCGGGTGTGGTGGCTCGCGCCTGTAATCCCAGCACTTTCAGGGGCTGAGGCGGGTGGATCACCTGAGGTCAGGAGTTCGAGACCAGCCTAGACAACATGGTGAAACCCCGTCTCTACTAAAAATACAAAAATTAGCCAGGCGTGGTGGTGCACACCTGTAATCCCAGCTACTTGGGAGGCTAAGGCAGGAGAATCACTTGAACCCAGGAGGTAGAGGCTGCAATGAGCCAAGATCATGCCACTGCACTCCAGCCTGGGTGACAGAGCAAGACTCCATCTCAAAATAAATAAATAAATAATAAAATAAATTAATTTTGAAATTGAATTTTAAGACCTTGTTACACTTTTTTAAAGAAAAAAAGTTATTATCCTGGGCACAGTACAGAGAAACAAAAGAATGGAAAATATGAGTGGTTAGGATACGAGACATATGAAGGGTAGAGTGAGATGACCTAACACATGTCGGTTACTAATCAGAGTCCCAGAAGGAGAGGTGAGAGAATACAGCAAAAGCAGCATGCGAGTATTTGAAAAGACAATGGCTGATAAAAGACACCAGTCTACCAATTTAGGAATCTCAACAATTCTCAAGCTGGGCAAATAAGAAGAAATCATATCAGTGTGAAAATGCAGAACACCAAAACCAGAAAAGGCAGGTTACCTTCAAGGGGGAAAAACAACCAAACTTGCAGATGATTTATGAGCCCTAACAGAAGGCAAACAGTGATAGGATACCTTTCATGTGCATTACAAACTTTGTCAATTTAGAAGTGTATATTTTGTAAAAAATGTCTGTCAGGAAAAGGGATAAAGTAAAGACTCAAACAAAACTGTGAGAATTTGACATCAAAACATGTTTATTAGATAAAGATCTAAAGGATTATTTCAGACAGAAGGAAATTGATCCCAGATGGATGCTGTGATATTACGAAGAAATATAGGAAAGAAACTGGTAAATATTCTGGTTAAGCAAACATTGACTCTATAAAACAATAATTTTTTTCTCTTTTTTTCCCGAACGGTGTCATGTCAGATTATAGTTAATAACACACCACATGTTGTACAATAGGTCTCTAGTTTAAATTATTGGGTTTTTTAGTTGTTGTTTTGGAGGGTTTTGCTGACACAATACCTTTGGGAAAAGTGCCACTGAGTCAGAGGCCGTAACAATGTCTTTTCAAAGTTCTCCACTCCTTACCCTCTCCCTTGCATCAGGAAGCCGTGGCAGAGGCACCTGAAGAAGACCTTGGATAGAGAGACCTGGGAATGAATGAGCCACGGCTGGGAACGCAGGTGTGTGTAAGAACTTGGCAGGGTCAGGGGCCTGAGACCTTGACCTCAGCTCCCTCCAGGGACTACAGTGTCCCGGCTGTGCCAAGTCAGGTGTGGGTAGGGAGTCTCCCCATTAGACCTACCAGGCCTTGCAGTTGCCCACAGCCAGGCCTGGAAAATAACATGCAGGATTTTAACCAGAAGCTGGACTTCTCAGCTTCCTGTCTACAGACCCCACCCAGTCATATACGATCGTAGTGAAATATCAGCCACCTGAAATAACCCACCCTTGACTTGCTTGCCCCACTCCAGGTACTGTCACATTTCTCTGGCAAATCACTAAGAGAGTAGATTTTAAGTGTTTTTTAACACAAAAGATGTTAAGTATATGAGGTAATGCGTATGTTAATTAGCTCAATTTACCCATTCCACAATGTATACATATTTCAAAGCATCATGTTGTACGTGATAAATAAATACAATTTTTATTTGTCAATGATAAATAATTTTTTTTTAATTTAAACAATGAGTTTTAAAAACAGCTAAAACACAGGTGGGGGAAATTAAAGTACTTTAAAGTTCTTGTGTTTGGGAGAAGGATAAACACACTGATTAATCTGAGACATAGATAAGTTTAAGTATGTTAAAATTTCTAGAGTAACGTCATTAATAAAGTAGTTTTTCTCAATGGGGAAGGGGGTGAGTTTTGTCCCCCAGCGGACATTCAGCAATGTCTGAAAACATATCTGGCTGCCACAGCTGGAGATGTGCTACTGGCATCTAGTGAATAGAGGTCAGGGAAGCTTCTAAGCATCCTACAATGCACAGGGCAGCCCACACAGCAAAGAATCATCCAGTCCAAAATGTTAATAGTGTAGACACTGAAAACCCCTGTGTGGGAGGAAAAAGTGGAATAAAATTACCCAGTCAGCACCTGGTGCGGTGACTCACACCTGTATCCCAGCACTTTGGGAGGCTGAAGCGGGCAGATCACTTGAGGTCTGGAGTTTGAGACCAGCTTGGCCAACATGGTGAAACTCCATGTTTACTAAAAATACAAAAATTAGCCCGGTGTGGTGGCAGGCACCTGTAATCCCAGCTACTCTGGAGGCTGAGGCAGGAGAATTGCTTGAACAGGGAGATGGAGGCTTCAGTGAGCCGAGATGACGCTACTGCACCCCAGCCTGAGCACCAGAGTGAGACTCCATCTCAAAAAAAAAAAAAAGACCGGGCATAGTGGCTCACGCCTGTAATCCCAGCACTTTGAGAGGCCAAGGTAGGCGAATCACGAGGTCAGGAGATCAAGACCATCCTGGCTAACATGGTGAAACCCCATTTTTACTACAAATACAAAAAATAAGCCGGATGTGGTGGCACATGCCTGTAGTCCCAGCTACTTGGGAAGCTGAGGCAGGAGAATCGCTTGAGCCTGGGAGTCAGAGGTTGCAGTGAGCTGAGATCGTGCCTCTGCATTCCAGCCTGGGCGACAGAGCAAGACTCCATCTCAAAAGAAAAAAAAAAAAATTACCCAGTAAAAGGATTACTTGGACAAGGAAGGAGAGAAAAGAACCTTAAAAAAAAAAAAAAAAAAAAAGGAACAAATACAAAACATAAAGCAACATAATAGAAATGAATCCAAAAGTAAATGGACTAACTTATCCAGCAAAAGATAAGTTATCAGACTATAGTTTTAAAAAATAATAAAGCTTTAGTTTTTTTAAATACCCACCAAAAAAACATAATACAAAATAAAATTTAAGGCACAAAGCATTACTAAAGAAGGACTGCTATATAATCATAAAACGTTTCAGCAGGACACAGCGGCTCACACCTGTAATCTCAGAACTTTGGGAGGCCAAGGCGGGCAAATCACGAGGTCAGGAGTTCAAGACCAGCCTGACCAATATGGTGAAACCCTGTCTCTACTAAAAATACAAAAATTAGCTGGGCATGGTGGCACATGCCTGTAATCCTAGCTACTCAGGAAGCTGAGGCAGGAGAATCGCTTGAACCCAGGAGGCAGAGGTTGCCGTGAGCCAAGGTCGCACCATTGCACTCCAGCCTGAGTGACAGAGCAAGACTCCATCTCAAAAAAAAAGTTTCAGTTCACCAGGAAGGTGAAGCAGTTGTAAATGTATATGCACTTAACAACATAGCTTCAAAATAGATCAAAATGGACAAAATTATAAGAAGAATTAGACAAATTCACCATTATATTAATATAGTAATGATAGCTGGCATTTGTGTAGCATTGACAATAAGCCAGACACTATACTAAGCAGTTTCCAGTTCTGTTGTCTATTGAATCTAAGATGCCATCAATTGTAAGATTCACCATTAGTATTTGAACCACTGCGGAAAAAAGGAAAACGTCACTTAAGCTATGCCTCAGTATCAACTGTAAGACACATCTAAATGTCGGAGCTGTTAAAGTGCACTTGTGTGTGTGGAGAGAGAGAGACAGAGAGAGAAAGCAAATATGGTGAAGCATTAATAGTGATTCTAGATGAAGGGTATCTGGGCATTAAATTTTTCTAAAGGTTTAAAGTTTTCAAAATAAAAGTTGGGGAAAATTATAATGAATATACAAATGCTTACAAATAGTCATCATTCGAACATGTATTCAGTCCCCATATGTGTTCAAAACACACAGCATTTTCTCAAAATGAGCGCTGATAATGGGTCTTTGTCTCAGAAAAAGAAATCTGTTTGGGAATCTCACTTTCATTTTGCTACTTAACCTTAGAAGCGGTCTTGTTTCGGTATCTTTCTGTCTGATAGGGAACATTTCCACCCCAGTCTGAAAGGGAGGGTGTTACGGGGTGACATCTATAGGAGGGGACACTGCCTGTGCTGAGTAGTGGCTCCCAAACAGCCAGGAACCGCTGAGCACTGTGTTCAGGTGTGCAGGGTCCAGACCAGCTGATACATGAGATGGGCTGAGCCCGTGTCCCTCACCAGCATTTGCAGGGCCTACTTGAAGAGATGCAGAGAACAGTAGGGCTGATGGCATTCACACAGCACCACGAGGATGCTGGTGAGGACACTGGGGAATCAGCGCCCGCTTAGTTCCTTTTTATTTGCATTCCTGAAATAGGCACTCAGAGGCCTTTTCTCACCAGGAGAGTTTCTCTTTCCATATCACAGAACTATGTGAGGTCTAGGACATAGACAACAACAGTTGTCTTCTTAAATGTACTTGATTTGTTTTTCTTTTTAGGTAAGTCATAATATGGACAAAGGTATCATGTATGAAGTGCTTACTATGTGCCAGACTTTGTGATAAATACATATAATCTTTCATTTAGTCTTTGTGGTTTGAACCTTCCACAGGAACCTCTGAAACCACATAACAAAAGCCTGAGGCAACCACGGGGGCTGTGCTAAGAGCTCATGGCAGATGTGTGGCCTGTGCCCTGCTGGTACTCAGGGTGGATTTCCAGTCTCTGGGCTGGAGCCCCACTGAGTTGGGAGGATGTGGGTAACACATTTAATCTGCCGAAGCTGCAAATTTTGCAGCCAGTGATATAGGAGTTAAAAAAGAAATTATTTAGGCAGTTAGTAAGGATAAAAGAGTTCTTGGTGGAATTTTCTTTTAATAAAAAAGCAGCCCCCAAAACATTTCTAACAAAAAGCAGCCTGAAAAATCAAGCTGCAAGCATAGACAAGCAAGCTGGAAGCTTGCACAGGTGAATGCGGCAGCTGTGCCAATAGAAAAGGGATACCTGGAAGCCAGGTACATCCAATATGGAGGTTCCTCATGTGTGCAGGTGTTATGGTGCTGGCCAGGTAGAGACCGCATCTGCAGAATAAAAGATTAGGGTGGGATGGCCAGCCTCTTTGTGGGCTGTGTAAATGGCACAGCTGGCCCAACCAATCCACCATGCCCTATATAAATCAAACACTGCCTCTTCAAGCTCGTCTATAAAACCAACCGTATCTTGCCGCAAACCCGGAAACCCACTCGGACCCCCTCCCTCTGCACAAGGAAGCTCTCTCTTCTTTCTTTCAACTACTAAACTTCTGCTGTTAAACCCAGTTTTTGTGTGTCCATGTCTTCGATTTCCTTTGTCCGTGTCTTCAATTTCCTTAGCATAAGACAATGAAGCTTGGGTATTTCCCCAGACAAAGGATGCCACTTCACCAGGAAGTGACTAAGGGAAGAACTCCACCTGTGGGAAAATGTCCAAGAATTCCGGGACCAGAAGGGGTTTCAGCAGAGCATTTGTGGGCCACCAATCAGACATTCTAGCAGAAAACATACGTCCAGTTGGTTTGAAAGATTCCCTGAGGGGAAGACAGTGTAAGCCATCCTCACCCCCTTCCACCCTTCCTCCTCGCTCTTTCTGGCTGCCTCGCCTTGTTGAAAATATCTCACTTCCTTGTGGGGCTCCTGCCCCTCCCCTAACATACCTCCCACACCCATCCCCAGACTGGTTTAGCCTCCAGGGCACTTTTGTTCCTTCCCCTCACAACTATGGGTCTCAGCCGTAGCTGCACACTGTGGCCATCAGGAGAGCTTTAGAAATGTGGATGCCCAGGCCTTACCATGACCAATGAATTTCAGCTCTCTGCGGAGGGATTCTTGCATCAGCATTTTTTAAAGCTCCTAGGTGATTCCAGCGTGCAGTCAAGGTGGAGAACAGCTGCTGTAGCAGAGCAGTTATGATAGATTGAAAGGACGTGCTTACCTGCACTTCTTTGTGACCTTCTGTTATCTGGCTTTCAAAGGGGTCACTTTCTTTTAATACGCAGCTAACTGACTCCACTCATTACCTTGTGCCTCCACAGGAAGATTTCTTTCCTGAGGGGTTGTGAGTGTCTCTGGGAAACGTGGCCCAGGAATGCATCCTTACCATGCACTTCAGGCTTCTCGGCTGCTCACCACTGACCACCTGGGAAGCAATTCTCCAAGTTGCTACCCCTTTCTTTATGCCTAATAGATAATCCTAAGTAGCTGGTACAAAGAAATATTTGTTGAATTAATGGATAATAAAAAATGATGGCTGGGTGTGGTGGCTCACCCCTGTAATCCCAGTACTTTGGGAGGCCGAGGCGGGTGGATCACCTGAGGTCAGGAGTTTGAGACCAGCCTGATTAACATGGTGATACCCCGTCTCTACTAAAAATACAAAAAATTAGCCAGGCATAGTGGCAGGTGCCTGTAATCCCAGCTACTCAGGAGGCTGAGGCAGAAGAATTGTTTGAACCCGGGAGGCGGAGGTTGCAGTGAGCCGAGATCGCGCCACTGCGCTCCAGCCTGGGTGACAAGAGGGAAACTCCATCTCAAAAAAAAAAAAAAAGGTAAACAAAAGCCTTCTTGGGATACATGACAATTACACATGCAGATTAAACAGAGAGCTGTAAGTTAACAAATCACCATAAAACATATGCAAGCGAAAACAAAAATAAATATGCGAGGTAAAAGAAAGCAGTAATGTTCTGTACAGGATATCCGGATGCTACAGTCTGGATGTTTGTGCCTCTCCAAAATTCGTATGTAGAAATCTTTAGGAGGTGGTGAATGGGATTAATGACCTCATAAAAGAGGAGCTGCCCATCTCTTCCACCATGTGAGGACACAGAGAAGGCGCCACCTATGAGGACAGGCCCTCACCAGACACTCAATCTGCTGATGCCATTCTCAGAGGTGTTTGAACCAGAGCGACTCCATATTGAATAGGGGCTGGGTAAAATAAGGCTGAAACCTACTGGGCTGCATTCATTGGACAATTTCTGTGGTTTTAAACCATCCAGCTTGTGATCATTTGTTACTTCTGCCACAGGAAACTTAATCCAGCACGGAAAGGCTCCGTTGTTTTACCCTGCCAGTTCTAATATCTTCTTAGTATCTTACTCTTCTCAGCAAGGGACTTACCTGAGAATGACTGGGCATGCTGCCTCACTGTCCCATTTCCTGAACTCTCTAGTTCAGAAAATGCTGTTGCAAATCAACTTCCTTAAAAAACAAACAGGAGGTAAAAAACAAAGTCTATTTTACGAACTAGAGACTCAGAGACTCAACATGATTTTTCTCCCTGAGTCAGGTCCATGTTCTGTCTCCTGACCGCCTCACCACTCCTGTTTGAATCAAGCAGACACCAAACAGTGTCTTTGTTTCCATGCCCATCAGAACTCTTAATTAAACAGCCACTGACTATTGGGCTGGCACTTCATGAGGTCAAATTTATTGCTGTTGGATTGTGATAAAAAAAGATGCCCGGAAGGTTAAAGCTGTGGGAGTAATATCTCGGATCAGGAGGAGTCGTGGCAAGGACAGACTTTAAACTGGGTTGAACAATTCAATAAAAACGGGAAACACAAGCCAGCTGCAGTTCCCCTCCTCTTGGCCTCTGCCTGGGGCCTGCCTGCTACTGGGCTGCCCCTGAGGGTTGCATTGCACAGCTGCCCCGTGGAGCTGATGAGATGCGAGTGATAGCCAACCCTTACTTACTGCTTCCTATGTGCAGGTCTTGTTCTAAGCACTTTTACATTTTCATTTAATTCCCACAGCAACCCAGTTAAGCAGATACTATTATCTGCCTCATTTTTCAGATAAAGAAACTATGGCACAGAGAGGTTCAATCACTTACCTAAGATCACACAGGCAAGAAGTGACAGAGCCAGGACTTGAACCCAAGTGGTGTGGCTCCAGAATCTATCATCTAAGATAGCCACCCATGATCCCCACCTCCTGGTAGCCACACCCTTGAGTAATCCCTTCCTCTTGAGTGTGGGCAGTGCCAATGACCTTCTTCAACCCATGGAAAGTGACACAGGTGACAGGATGCTGTCTTAGATTCCATAGGATTGTAATTCTCGTCTTGCCAGCAGACTCTCTCTGTTGCCTTCTTGGACAGCACACTTGCATGAAGCAAGCTGCCATGTTGGAGAAGTCACATGGCTAGGACCTGAGGATGCCTCCAGCCAACAACGAACAGGGAATCGAGGTCCTCAATCCAACAACAACAGGGATGAGGCACTGTTCTAAAAACAAGAGGCTGGAGTTCAAGATGGACTTTCAGCGATTCCCTGCTCCTCATCCAGGGAGCTGCCAATCAGGCATAAGTCACGCCCCCTCTGCCAGGCAAGAGACTTCTTTCATTTCTAGGGAAACGGAAGCTAGGGGATCCCCCGATGACTGCCCCATGCAGGAGTGCCAAGGCTGGGCCCCCTTGCGTTAACTTCAGGCAACTCTGAATCATCATCCGTCTCCAACTTCTCCCTCTGCCCAATCCTACTTTCCTCACTCCTTTCAAGTGTTGTCCCCAAGAGCATCTCCAGATGAATTTCCCACATGCAAATCTTCCTTCCAGAGTGTGTTTCCAGGGAACCCAGCCTAACCTAGAGACCTTGGGAAGACCTGTTGCAGCAGAGCGATGACAAGAAAGTCTAGACTTCAGGGTATTGAGGAGTGAATGGGAAGGTGTGGAGAAGCTGGTGTACAGCAGGTGTAGCCAACTCCTTTGAGAAGGATGGCTTTTGGGCTCAGAGAAGTGTGACAGTGTCTGGAAGGGGCAAGAAGAAAGTCAAGGGGGGATATTTCAGGTGGATGATATTACACCACCATTGTATACTGTCGCCTGAAGCCTGTAGACAGGAAATGAGGAGTCCGGCTCCTAGTTAGAATCCCAGGGCTGGTTTTTCAGGACTGACCCTGGGCAACTATAAGGCTGTGACAAGGAGGCCTCACAGGGAGGCTCCCTCTCCAGACCAGAAATGGCATAGCCAGTGCACTGCAGTCCCTGGAGGGAGCTGCGGTCAAGGTCTCAGGCCCCTGCTGGCCATGCTCTTACACACACCTGTGTTCCCAGCCCCGCACCTGTGCCCAAGGCCTTCTTCAGGCACCTCAGCTAAGGCCTCCTTCTTCTCAGGGAGTAGGGAAGGGGGGGCCACGAAGACATTGTTATCCTCTCTGACTCAGTTCTTTCCCACTCCTGGCCCTCTCCTCTCTCCCTCCCCCTAGTTTCCGGGTCCATAAAACTACAGAAGCCTCAACAGAGAGATGACCTTCATTCCCACATCTATACCGATTACTTGACCCTTGACTGGAGCTCTGTTGCAGGGAGGGTAGAATCCTCTTGCTTCTGCCCCTGCAGTGAGTGATGAGGGCTTCACTGTTACTTTCTTTTTTTTTTTTTTTTGAGACGGAGTCTTGCTCTGTTGCCCAGGCTGGAATGCAGTGGCACAATCTAAGTTCACTTCGATCTCCACCTCTCGGGTTCAAGCAATTCTCCTGCCTCAGCCTCCTGAGTAGCTGGGACTATAGTTGTGTGCCACCATGCCTAGCTAACTTTTGTATTTTTAGTAGAGACGGGGTTTCACTATGTTGGCCAGGCTGGTATCAAACTCCTGACCTCAAGTGATCCGGCCACCTTGGCCTCCCAAAGTGCTGGGATTACAGGTGTTTCTGTTACTTTCATTTTTGGCTTATTGCTTCAATTAGCCACTCTCTCCAGCTTAGCTGAGCCCTTGACAGACGCATTGCTGACACCCATGAGAGAAGGCCTGATATCCCTGGAAAGGACATGAGAGAAGTGACCAGACCTACAGCCCCCACTCTGGCCTTTGGCAGAAGGAGGGATACTCCCAAGGTTGTCACTGGAGAGAACACAGGCCAGGGACAGTCAGGTGATCCGACTAAGGGGGTCGGGGTTAAGGAAGCCTGGTGTCTCCTATGTTCCTGGCAAAGTATAGGTCATCAACAAAGGGAGGGAAGAGAGGGGCTTGGGAGGAAATGAGTAGATGGAGCAGCTCCCTAGGGGAATGAGAAAGTAAGCCCACCTGACAAGGCAGAGGGCTGATGGGGCAGTGCCACGACCTGCTAGAAAACCAGTGACAGAAAAGCTGCAAGGTGCCCAGCTTGGTGACCAGCCAGTAGCAGGGTCTGCAAGATGGCTGGCTCCTGCGTCCCAGCACAATGAGCATTTCTGCCACAGTGGGGACAGCACAGCGCTGTTGGCCAGGAAGGGGGCTGAAGAAGAGCCCTCCCAGGGGGAATGTTGGCACTGTTGCTCTGTTTCTAGTTTCCACAGCAGTCTGGAGGAAAAAAGGACCCAGCCTGAAGATGCATCAAAAAGTGATTGATGCTAGCCCAGTTGAACAGCCAAAGCCTGAAGGCAGGGAAATTCAAACACCAAGTCAGCCAGCAAAGTACAAGCCATGCTGACATGGCCTGCTGAGCCATCAATTCTTTACCGCTGATCCAGCCAATATCCATCCAGAGATTACACACCATCCCTCAAGGTGCAATTGCGGTTTCTTTTTCTTCTGGTTCTTTCTACAGCACCAGCTAACAGAGCATCACTGATACTGTTTTCCTGAAAGCTTGCAAGGATCCCAAATGGGCCGCCCTGAAAGGCCCCCGCCTTGGAGTATGCGCACTCTCCTGGGGACTTTGTGAGTCCCCCAGCTCCCAAGTATACACAGAGCCAGATCTACAGTAGCAGAGGCCTCATCATTGCAGGTCTGAATGGCCAAGAAGAAATAAAATTGCTGTTTCGGTTGACTGAATTGATCAGCACTTTCGTAATCAGTTAAACCAAGCCAGGTCCTTCTTCAAATGGCTTTAATTGGTGGCATCACAAACACTATGTAATTAGTCATTGTCTTGTCTCAGGCTCTACTGTCAAGATAAGACATTCAAACAGCATTATTTTCCTAAAGATCATAAGACTAAGGACACAAAAAAAGCAAAACTGACTGGTTAGAGCCAATAACCTCCACAGTTCCTTACATAATGAGCAAAGGCTGTCCAAAAAAGATAAAGAGCCTATTCTATTCTATGTGGATAAGGCCTCGTGGGAGGAAGTACCGTCTCCTATCCCTGGTTCTGAGTCTTCAACTGTTTTTGTTGATGTTTTGAGATAGAGTCTTCCTTTGTCACCCAGGCTGGAGTGGCATGATCTCAGCTCACTGCAGCTTCCACCTCCCCAGGCTCAGGTGATTATCCCACTTCAGCTTCTGGAGTAGCAGGAACTACAGATGCACACCACCACAACAGGCTAATTTTTTTTTTTTCTTTTTGTAGAGACAGGGTTTCGCCATGTTGCCCAGGCGGGTCTTAAACTCCTAAGCTCAAGCGATCCTCCCACCTCGGCCTCTGAAAGTGCTGGGATTACGGGCATGAGCCACCACGCCCGGCCCTTCAACTGTTAACCTGTATTGATCACCCACACTGGTAAGCAAAGGTCACTCTGACTTCCTAGGTTATGATCTATCAATAGGTCAGAGTCTTAGCGGGAAACCCATGACACACTCCAACAGAGTAACTGAGAAAGGCATAATGAAGGATCTTATTGTAGCAGCATAGGCAGGGTGAAGGGAAACCAAAAAACAATACAGTAGCAATAGTGGGAAGCTCACTAGCTCTAGGCCTGTTGGGGGGCAAGGGAGGAGCCATTACCCTGGAGAGCACAGGGGTCAGCCACACAGCCCACTAATGGAGACCCTGCAGGAAGGGAGCACACCTCATCGTCCCCCACCCTCTGATCTTGGGCTGATGCCTCCCACTGGTGGAACGCACCCAAAGTCAGAGGGTAAAGGACTCTGCTGATGCATTTTTTTTTTAATTTTTAATTGTTTTTGAGATGGAGTCTTGCTCTGTTGCCCAGGCTGGAGTGCAGTGGCGCAATCTTGGCTCACTGCAATCTCCACCTCCCAGGTTCAATTGATTCTCATGCCTCAGCTTCCCAAGTAGCTGGGATTACAGGTGCCCAAGACCACACCCAGCTAATTTTTGTATTTTTAGTAGAGTAAGTGTTTTACCATGTTAGCCAGGCTGGTCTCGGACCTCTGACCTCAAGTGATCTGCCCACCTCGTCCTCCCAAAGTGCTGGGAATACAGGCATGAGCCACCACACCCACTTTTGATGCATTTTATACAAGAAGTCTCCCAGGGCATGGAACAGGGCAGGCCCAGAGAAGAAGGGATCTGGAGGGGCAGATGGAAGGCCTCCAGCACCCAGGGAAGCAATATGAGAAAAAGAATATAAGAACAGAGACTGTGACAAAGCAAATTTAGATTCACAAAATTGACATTTTTATAAAAAGGTTTTTGGAGGTTTATACTGAAAAGTTTTGTAACTATTATATTAATGTGTATCAGATTTGTAAGGTGTTCAGACCATTTTAAAATATCCATTTGGCTTATAATTTTCATTACATTTTTAGTTTGAAAGAGTTTAATTGATTAAATTTTTAATCATTGTTTAAATACTCGAGGAACCCTAATTTGTAAAATTCTAGTTTTTGATATAATAGTTATCTGAGCCGAATGTGAATTTACATCATTGGGTTTTTAGGGGGTGGGGTTGTTTGGAGTGCAGTGGTGCGATCATGGCTCACTGCAGCCTGGACCCCACTGGGACCCAGCGATCCTCCTGCCTCAGCCTTCCAAGTAGCTGGGACTACAGGTTTGTGCCACCATGCCCAGATAATTTTTTTTACTTGCTTTGTAGAGATGGGGTCTTGCTTTGTTGCCCAGGCTGGTCTTGAACTCCTGGGCTCAAGCAATCCTCCTGCCTTGACTTTCCAAAACGCTGGGAGTCACCACACCCAGCCCAACAACATTCTTAGCTGTTTAAAAACAACGATTTAGTGTGGGTTCCCTTCAGTGTGTAAAAATTATTAAAATCGGGTAAGTTTAGCATCTGTGGGAGCCAGGAGGGAGCTAAGCACCTGGTAACCTTCCACTTCTTCTTTCCCTAATTTAGATCATGTCACTCCTCTGCTAAAATCTCCATCATGGCGTCCTATCTGGCCCAGAATAAAGCCCAAATCCTTGCCAGAGGCTGCAGGCCCCACTGACTACTGCCCTGCTCTCCATTCCTCTGCACCCCTTCTCTCCTCATTCTGCAGGGGCTCAGCCTCCTTGCTGTGCTTGTGTGGAGACAAAAGTGACCGCATCTTGGATGCTAATCCACCATGTTGACTTGTGATTCACCCCACTCCCTGAAGTCCTCCTGAGTCCTACTTTATTTACTGTCGTTAGTGTAAGAACATGTACTCACTACAAATCCTGCCTTGAGATCAAAGCAACCATAATACTATCACACCAAGTACAGGCTATGACGCACATAGCAGTCTTGCCTGTTCTGGACAGTGGTCTTTCATTGTCTCTTTGGAGTATGTACCCTCTTTCCCTCTAGTATATAATCTCTGGGTCTGAGGGTAACCGTGAGAAATCCCTCTGTCTTGCAGCTGCCCAAGACCATGCTTCTGTCTGTGAGTTCCCCAATAAACCACCCTTTACCGACAAACTGAATTTGTCTTCCTTGTTCTTCGGTTTCTCAGCTCCTTTGGCATTTGGGGGCCTTTTTGCATATAGGGCCCTTTCACAGAACAGCCTGGGATGTGCCAGAGACACATCTGTCTTGGAGCCTGTGCATATGCTCTTCCCTAAGCCTGGAACACTTTCTATTTACACAGCCCTCTCCTTGTGTCATTGCGTCCAGTGTCTCTTCCTTAGAGAGGCCCTCTCCCTCGCTGTCTCTTGTCCCTCTTTCTTTTTCTTCATAGCATGTAGCATTACTTGACATCATAATATTTCAATTCAATTCAACAAATATTTTTTGTTCACACATTTGTCCTTGTCCATACTAGATTGTAGGCTCCAGGAGAGCACAGACATTGTGTATTTCGTTCACTCCTGGATCCTCAGCCCTTAGAACAGTGCTTGGTGCTTAATAGGTGGCTCAAGATCTATTTGTTGAATGCATGGATGTATGAGTGAATGAATGCCCGGGATCTTTAAGTAAATCCGTGGCTGACTCATGCCCAGAGTTCAGGTCTTCTATGTTCCTTTCATTGATAGCTGCACTGCATTCCAGGATTTCCCATCTTTCAGATTCCCAGAAATTATGTATATATATGTACTGTGCCCTCTCAGCTGATGGCTTCCTTTTCCTTTCTTCACAGCTCTCTGGCATCAATTTTTCCACTTCTCAGAAACACTTTGGCCCACAAATTCCCAAAGGAACCTTGTTCTTCATTCTGGAAAACATGATGCCAACATATCAGAATAAAGGACAGATAGGAGCTTTTGCTTCAAAGTGAATCACTTCATGGATGTTAAAGTGTCCTGAAAGATTCTAAACTTCACAACTTTTGATAGTAACTGTACTATATTTGCAACATATTTGCATATATTAATTGTTATATCTGAAAAGCATGAGATTCCTGTTTCATAAAATTAAATGAAGTAAGTTAATATTTTATTGCTAGGTATAAGAACTGCTGATGAGGACATCTATAGAAGTAGAAAATTCTAAATGTCCTACCATCACCAATAAGAAACTTTTGACCATCCCGTAGATACAATACAATCACATGGAAAACTGTATACAATATATTGTATGTGAAGATCCCATGAAAAGAACAGGGACTGTAGGAAATATAATCATCTAAGCTACGGGTAAGAACATCAAGATTCTTTAAAGCAATGGCACTCAAAATGTGTTTCCTAGACCAGCAGCATCAGGACCACATGAAAGCTTAGGAATGCAAACTCTCCAGCCCCACCTCAGGTCTACTGGCTCAGTAACTGTGAGGGAGAAGTCCGTATTTTCATCTATGTTATAACAGGTCCTTGGGTGACTCCAATAAACATTAAAGTTGGCAAACCATTGCCTTTAAGGGTGCATAAGGTGTTAATTTAGTACAAAATTTGCAGTTTCTGTGTTGTTGTGACTTTCTATTTTTGCAGGAGTAGAAAAGTACCCCATTGCAGTAGAGGTAAGTGAATCCAAAACCCCAACAGCAACTGAAGAGGTTCTTTATGACAGCTGGAACCTGCACTCCAGTTGCCCTTGCACGTTTGTGGTTTAACAGTCCCAGAGACAAATCTGCCACTTCTGGCTTGCATCCAACAAAAGTGCAGCTGTTCATCATTAGGAGATGTTGGCTGATGTACATAGACATGTAAGAAAGATTCAAAGCATCATGGATGGATCACCAATAACACCAGTATATGCAAGACCAGAGTAGAGTGTGTGATCCAGGTCCTAGGATTGACAAATGAGGACTCAGTCCCTACTTGGGACGGTGTTTTATTTTGACTTTTTTCTGAAACAGCAGAGAAGCTTACCAAATAATCACAAGGAGATAAGAAAGTGTTTACACTTGTTTCAGTTGCTCTTCACTGGCTCCCTATGACCAACACTCACAATTCTATGACCTTAGCAGTTGCACTGAGAAGTCAGAAGAACCTGCTATCGTGGGTTCATAATCTTTTATTACCTTTCACTGAGAAACAATTTATACTACTAAACAAGACATAAGTTATGATGCTCAAGATTTTAAGTGCCTTTTGAACTAAAAACAAGCAAAAAAATTGTGACCTGCATATAATGTAAATGGTTTGTCTTCAAGTCAAAAGCCACAGGTTTACCTCTGCAGCTTTACTCTTTGCTAAACATTGCTTTCGTGTATTGCTTATGCATGCTTTCTGCATCCCAAAAAGTATATAGAGAATAACAGTTTAAGTCCTCCAGATGAGTTACTACCTCTACTATATGTTTCATCCTCATTACGTGTTTCATTGCTTATTAATATCTGTGTTTTGTAGTGGACTTCATGAGGACAGGTAATGTTACCAACTGAATTGTGTACCCCCAAAATTCACATGTTGAAACCCTAATCCCCAATGTGACTGTATTTGAAATAGGGCCTACAGCAGGTAATTAAGGTTAAATGAGGTCATAAGGGTGGGGCCCTGAATCGATGAGATTAGTGTCCTTATAAGAAGAAACAGCAGATACCTTGTTCTCTCCACCATGAGGACACAGTGAGAATGTAGCCATCTGTGAGCAGGAAGGGAGGCCTCACCAGGAACCAAATGAGCCAGAACCTTAATCTTGAACTTCTCACCCTGCAGAACTGTGAGAAAATAAATTTCTGTTATTTAAGCCACATAGTCTGTGATATTTTGTTATGGCAGCCTGAGCAGACTAATACAGATACCATGTCTATCTTGTCCATTGTCCTATCTTCTGTGTTATAGTCTCTCAAATATATGTTTAGTAAGATGCATCCTAGTTAGAAGGCATTGAACTTGGGCTTAAATAACTGTTGCATCGTGTTACATTTCCAGGATTTTTTCTCTCTTTCATGAACTCTGTGAAGAAATTTTACTTAGAAAAAACTGACACTGTCATTGGCATTACAAGAGGTGCTCTATAGGACTTGTGTGACCCACAGTAGCCCTGCAAAAAAGCCATGTCATCCACTCATGGACAGATTTAAGCTTAAAATTCTTCCAGAGCTTGCAATGAGATATCTCCCTTTATCTTCTCTGTGGTACAGAGACAGTTTTCCATTAATTTCCACATAAGGGCTTTCCATGAACATGGTAAACAAAAAAGGGAGAAAGCAACAAGTTATAGCACTCTGAGTAGGTAGGTTTCATGGGAGCAGAGAGGTGATCAGGAAGGCAGAGATGTGAACAGACCAGATGTCTTGGGGGCTCGAGACCAGTATACATGGTGTGGGAACAAATATTAAGACCTTTATTTTTATTTTTCAAATATTTTGTAAAAGGTTTTAAGCCAGGCACAGTGGTTCATGCCTGTAATCTCAGCTACTTAAGAGGCTGAGGTGGGGCTGGGAGCGGTGGCTCATGCCTGTAATCCCAGCACTTTGGGAGGCTGAGACAGGTGGATCACTTGAGGTCAGGTGTTTGTGACTAGCCTGGCCAACATGGGGAAATCCTGTCCCTACTAAAAATACAAAAAGTAGCTGAGCATGGTGGTGTGCACCTGTAATCCCAGCCACTCAGGAAGCTGAGGCACGAGAATCACTTGAACCCGGGAGACAGAGGTTGCAGTGAGCCAAGATTGTGGCACTGCACTCCAGCTTGGGTGACAGAGTAAGACTCCCTCTCAAAAAAAAGAAGCTGAGGTGAGAGGATTCCTTGAGCCCAGGAGTTTAAGGCTGCATGAGCTAGGATCACACAACTGCACTCCAGCCTGGGCAACAGAGCAAGATCCCATCTCATAAAAAGCCTTTAAAATACCTTTTTAAATGTCTATAAAAGGCATCCTTTTCAAATGTTTATTTTGTATGTGATTTACGATGTGCATAAAAATATGTGCAGTAATATGCATATTTAACTTATAGATAAATAACAATACATCTACTGGGAATGCATGATCAATGTTGTTGTTTTCCTACTGGAATTATGTAATAAAAATTATCTAAAGGCCGCTGTTCTTGACTCAGGTGTGGCAGAAAGGTGGAAACAAAACGAGGAGGTCCAAACACTAATGGGTTAATTAAAAGTCAGTCAACAGAATAGCAGTGGCAAAAAGCTTCCCACACTCCTCTGCTGCCTGCCTCTCCCCTTCCTAAGGCAGTCAGGCATTTGTCTAAGTCACCCTTAGGCAAAAAATTATAGATCTGTTCTTCTTAATAATTGAATTAACCACTCTGGCAATATTACTGCACTCTTCAGTAGGCCAAAGGAAAGAGTTCACCATTCTGGCAGTTGGTGTCCACAATCTTGCAATGTCTCACACCCTACTTCCCTACTTTTCCTACAGGGATGCTTCTAGAGATAAGTTCTGCCTCAAAAACACATGCCTTCATTTTCTTGAGAAAGACTCTGTTAATACTAGCTACCTAAGAAAAATCAACCTGCTGTCTCCTTTAAAATATATTTTAAAAAAATACTCAAAGATTGCCAGACAATGAGAAAAATAAAAGAAAAAGACAAACAGAACAAATTGACTCTTAAAGAAACAGAATATTGGAACAGAAGAGAATGTCACAGAAACCCAAATTCTAAAAGATCCCACATTAGTGCATCCATAAAACGAGAACATGATGCTATATATTAAAAAATCAGAATAAAGAAGTGCTTTTAAAAATTAAACATATAATTACAGAAATAAATATTTCATTCAAAATCAAGTAAATCTTCCAGAACCAAGGACAAAAATATAAAGAGTTAAAAACTAGAGAGAACATATTAGGAGACCTCAAGGGTCAATCCAGGAAGTACAATTTTCTACTAATAGGAGTTCAAGAAAGAAGAAAGAAAATGGAAGGGAGGAAATCTAGCAAGGCAGGCCAACATTCAGATTCAGGAAATACAGAGAATGCCACAAAGATACTCCTCGAGAAGAGCAACTCCAAGACACATAATTGTCAGATTCACCAAAGTTGAAATGAAGGAAAAAATGTTAAGGGCAGCCAGAGAGAAAGGTCGGGTTACCCTCAAAGGGAAGCCCATCAGACTAACAGCGGATCTCTCAGCAGAAACTCTACAAGCCAGAAGAGAGTGGGGGCCAATATTCAACATTCTTAAAGAAAAGAATTTTCAACCTAGAATTTCATATCCAGCCAAACTAAGCTTCATAAGTGAAGGAGAAATAAAATACTTTACAGACAAGCAAATGCTGAGAGATTTTGTCACCACCAGGCCTGCCCTAAAAGAGCTCCTGAAGGAAGCACTAAACATGGAAAGGCACAACCGGTACCAGCTGCTGCAAAATCATGCCAAAATGTAAAGACTAGGAAGAGACTGCATCAACTAACGAGCAAAATAACCCGCTAACATCATAATGACAGGATCAAATTCACACATAACAATATTAACTTTAAATGTAAATGGACTAAATGCTCCAATTAAAAGATACACACAGGCATATTGGATAAAGAGTCAAGACCCATCAGTGTGCTGTATTCAGGAAACCCATCTCACGTTCAGAGACACACATAGGCTCAAAATAAAAGGATGGAGGAAGATCTACCAAGCAAATGGAAAACAAAAAAACGCAGGGGTTGCAATCCTCATCTCTGATAAAACAGACTTTAAACCAACAAAGATCAAAAGAGACAAAGAAGGCCATTACATAACGGTAAAGGGATCAATTCAACAAGAAGAGCTAACTATCCTAAATATATATGCACCCAATACAGGAGCACCCAGATTCATAAAGCAAGTCCTGAGTGACCTACAAAGAGACTTAGACTCCCACACATTAATAATGGGAGACTTTAACACCCCACTGTCAACATTAGACAGATCAACGAGACGGAAAGTCAACAAGGATACCCAGGAATTGAACTCAGCTCTGCACCAAGCAGACCTAATAGACATCTACAGAACTCTCCACCCCAAATCAACAGAATATACATTTTTTTCAGCACCACACCTATTCCAAAATTGACCACATAGTTGGAAGTAAAGCTCTCCTCAGTAAATGTAAAAGAACCAAAATTATAACAATCTCTCAGATCACAGTGCAATCAAGCTAGAACTCAGGATTAAGAATCTCACTCAAAACCGCTCAACTACATGGAAACTGAACAACCTGCTCCTGAATGACTACTGGGTACATAACGAAATGAAGGCAGAAATAAAGATGTTCTTTGAAACCAACGAGAACCAAGACACAACATACCAGAATCTCTGGGATGCATTCAAAGCAGTGTGTAGAGGGAAATTTATAGCACTAAATGCCCACAAGAGAAAGCAGGAAAGATCCAAAATTGACACCCTAACATCACAATTAAAAGAACTAGAAAAGCAAGAGCAAACACATTCAAAAGCTAGCAGAAGGCAAGAAATAACTAAAATCAGAGCAGAACTGAAGGAAATAGAGACACAAAAAACCCTTCAAAAAATTAATGAATCCAGGAGCTGGTTTTTTGAAAGGATCAACAAAATTGATAGACCGCTAGCAAGATTAATAAAGAAAAAAAGAGAGAAGAATCAAATAGATGCAATAAAAAATGATAAAGGGGATATCACCACCGATCCCACAGAAATACAAACTACCATCAGAGAATACTACAAACACCTCTACGCAAATAAACTAGAAAATCTAGAAGAAATGGATAAATTCCTCGACACATACACTCTCCCAAGACTAAACCAGGAAGAAGTTGAATCTCTGAATAGACCAATAACAGGAGCTGAAATTGTAGCAATAATCAATAGCTTGCCAACCAAGAAAAGTCCAGGACCGGATGGATTCACAGCCGAATTCTACCAGAGGTACAAGGAGGAACTGGTACCACTCCTTCTGAAACTATTCCAATCAATAGAAAAAGAGAGAATCCTCCCTAACTCATTTTATGAGGCCAGCATCATCCTGATACCAAAGCTGGGCAGAGACACAACCAAAAAAGAGAATTTTAGACCAATATCCTTGATGAACATTGATGCAAAAATCCTCAATAAAATACTGGCAAACCGAATCCAGCAGCACATCAAAAAGCTTATCCACCATGATCAAGTGGGCTTCATCCCTGGGATGCAAGGCTGGTTCAATATATGCAAATCAATAAATGTAATCCAGCATATAAACAGAACCAAAGACAAAAACCACATGATTATCTCAATAGATGCAGAAACGGCCTTTGACAAAATTCAACAACCCTTCATGCTAAAAACTCTCAAGAAATTAGGTATTGATGGGACGTATCTCAAAATAATAAGAGCTATCTATGACAAACCCACAGCCAATATCATACTGAATGGGCAAAAACTGGAAGCATTCCCTTTGAAAACTGGCACAAGACAGGGATGCCCTCTCTCACCACTCCTGTTCAACATAGTGTTGGAAGTTCTGGCCAGGGCAATTAGGCAGGAGAAGGAAATAATGGGTATTCAATTAGGAAGAGAGGAAGTCAAATTGTCCCTGTTTGCAGACGACATGATTGCATATCTAGAAAACCCCATCGTCTCAGCCCAAAATCTCCTTAAGCTGATAAGCAACTTCAGCAAAGTCTCAGGATACAAAATCAATGTACAAAAATCACAAGCATTCTTATACACCAACAACAGACAAACAGAGAGCCAAATCATGAGTGAACTCCCATTCACAATTGCTTCAAAGAGAATAAAATACCTAGGAATCCAACTTACAAGGGACGTGAAGGACCTCTTCAAGGAGAACTACAAACCACTGTTCAAGGAAATAAAAGAGGATACAAACAAATGGAAGAACATTCCATGCTCATGGGTAGGAAGAATCAATATCGTGAAAATGGCCATACTGCCCAAGGTAATTTACAGATTCAATGCCATCCCCATCAAGCTACCAATGACTTTCTTCACAGAATTGGAAAAAACTACTTCAAAGTTCATATGGAACCAAAAAAGAGCCCTCATCGCCAAGTCAATCCTAAGCCAAAAGAACAAAGCTGGAGGCATCACACTACCTGACTTCAAACTATACTACAAGGCTACAGTAACCAAAACAGCATGGTACTGGTACCAAAACAGAGATATAGATCAATGGAACAGAACAGAGCCCTCAAAAATAACGCCGCATATCTACAACTATCTGATCTTTGACAAACCTGAGAAAAACAAGCAATGGGGAAAGGATTCCCTATTTAATAAATGGTGCTGGGAAAACTGGCTAGCCATATGTAGAAAGCTGAAACTGGATCCCTTCCTTACACCTTGTACAAAAATCAATTCAAGATGGATTAAAGACTTAAACGTTAGACCTAAAACCATAAAAACCCTAGAAGAAAACCTAGGCATTACCATTCAGGACATAGGCATGGGCAAGGACTTCATGTCTAAAACACCAAAAGCAATGGCAACAAAAGCCAAAATTGACAAATGGGATCTAATTAAACTAAAGAGCTTCTGCACAGCAAAAGAAACTACCATCAGAGTGAACAGGGAACCTACAAAATGGGAGAAAATTTTCGCAACCTACTCATCTGACAAAGGGCTAATATCCAGAATCTACAATGAACTCAAACAAATTTACAAGAAAAAAACAAACAACCCCATCAAAAAGTGGGTGAAGGACGTGAACAGACACTTCTCAAAAGAAGACATTTATGCAGCCAAAAAACACATGAAAAAATGCTCACCATCACTGGCCATCAGAGAAATGCAAATCAAAACCACAATGAGATACCATCTCACACCAGTTAGAATGGCAATCATTAAAAAGTCAGGAAACAACAGGTGCTGGAGAGGATGTGGAGAAATAGGAACACTTTTACACTGTTGGTGGGACTGTAAACTAGTTCAACCCTTGTGGAAGTCAGTGTGGCGATTCCTCAGTGATCTAGAACTAGAAATTCCATTTGACCCAGCCATCCCATTACTGGGTATATACCCAAAGGACTATAAATCATGCTGCTATAAAGACACATGCACACGTATGTTTATTGCGACATTATTCACAATAGAAAAGACTTGGAACCAACCCAAATGTCCAACAATGATAGACTGAATTAAGAAAATGTGACACATATACACCATGGAATACTATGCAGCCATAAAAAATGATGAGTTCATGTCCTTTGTAGGGACATGGATGAAATTGGAAATCATCATTCTCAGTAAACTATCGCAAGAACAAAAAACCAAACACCGCATATTCTCACTCATAGGTGGGAATTGAACAATGAGAACACATGGACACAGGAAGGGGATCGTCACACTATGGGGGCTGTTGTGGGGTGGGGGGAGTGGGGAGGGATAGCATTGGGAGATATACCTAATGCTAGATGACGAGTTGGTGGGTGCAGTGCACCAGCATGGCACATGTATATATATGTAACTAACCTGCACATTGCACACATGTACCCTAAAACCTAAAGTATAATAATAATAAAATAAAAATTAAAAAATTAAAAAATTTAAAAAAAGAAAATGGAAGGGAGGAAGTATTTAAAACATGGTGCAAGGATGAGACTTCTGCTTCTGGCCATGATGGAGTAACATGGAGCAGATTTATTCTTTCACCTTAAACTATAAATAAACAACCAAAACAGCACAAAAGATTTAAAATACATATTTTTAGATATTAGACAATAAAAAACTCAGGACAGTGATCCCTGAGAGAAGAGAAACAATTGAGATGATCTCTACAATTGCCCAAGCTGACTTACTGGAGAGAATTTCCAGGCCTCAGCATAGAGAGAAGGACTCCATATCCCTGTGGGTCGAGGAAACACAGCTAGCAGTCCAAGGAGGCCAGGGCAGCTAGATTTCATGGAGTAGAGAACCAGATAAGACAGAGCTGCACACACAGAAAAAGCTCCAAAGAGCTGCAAAGAGTATTAGGCTAATTACTGATCAGACAATGTGTAGTAAGGAAACTTGAGGCCAGGGAAAGAACCACACTAAAAAAGCAAAGGGATAAATCCCCAGGGTTCATGCTGGGCTGAAAATAGTTTCCAACCAGCATGGAAAATCTCATAATTCATGAAGCATCAGGTAGCATACTCAGGGGACTATTACTTCAATAGTGGGGCAAATGTGCTCTTACACCAAACACTTCTCTGGTCCTCTCTGACAAAAGCAAGCCTCAAAAGTACCAAACCATTTCCAAGTAGCTCAGCTGGATCCCAGAATAAAACTCAAGCAATATTTATAGGAATAAAGAAATATCCAGCACCCAACAATGTGAAATTTTTAATGTCTGGCACCCAATAAAAAATTACTAGGCATGAAAAAAGGTAGGAAAATACAACCCATAATGAATGAGAGTGTTTTTTTAAAAAAAAATTTAAACAAATTAAATTCAATAGAGTTTAATTTAGCAAAGAACAATTCATAAATTGGGCAGCCCCCAGAATAAGTTCAGAGCAACTTCAGGGCTGCCACATGGTCAATAACATTTTTAAACAGAAAAAGGAAAGTGATGTACAGAAAACAGAAGTGAGATACAGAAATAGCTGGATTGGTCACAGCTGTTTTGTTGCCTTATTGAAGCTGGCTTAAACAGCTGGCCACCTGTGATTGGCCAAAACTCAGCTGCTGTGATTGGCTGAGACTCCGCTACTTGTTACAAAAGCAAATTACAGTCTGTTTACACATCTAGGTAGGCTACAGTTCATGATGTACAAAGAAGCCTTTAGGCCAAACTTAAAATGTGTAAGGAGGCAGCTTTAGGCTAAATTTAATTTAACAAGAAGAAAAGTAAATCAATAGAAACAGTAGATAGAATTAGTAGATTGGGACATTAAAACAGTTATTGAAACCATATTTTATATGTTCAAGAAGATGAAAGAAAGTATTAGTATATTAAGGAAAGACATGGAATATATTTTTAAAAGACCAAATCCAACTTCTAGAGATGAACAGTACAATGTCTGAGGTGAAAAATATACTGAATTCAGACTAATAGCTGATTAGACACTGTAGAAGAAAAGAGCAGTGAAATTGAAGACATAGTGATAGAAACTATTCAAAATGAAAGACACAGGTGAAAGGACAAGAAAAATGAAAGAATAGCATTGAACACAACTTTAAGGAGTCTAATATATGTGCATTTTGAAGGAGAGTAAAGAGAGGATAAGAAAAAAATGGAAAGAATGGCCAATAGTTTTCCAAGCTTGATGAAAACTATAAACCCATCGATCCAAGAAGCTCACCAAACCCCAGCCACAAAAATAATACATGAAAATTTTCTTCAGCTGGAGAGACACAAGTCCTCAAATAGAAAGGGTCCACTGAATGGTGTCAAGCAATCAGGTGTCCAGGTAGTATTTAGGACAATGAGCTGAACTGAAAATAACAACCAAGCCTTTATTAACTGCAAGCAAGAAGCAAAAAGAGGTACCAGCACCCCAGTATTCCTTTTTCCCCTACAGAATGGCCAGGAATGCAGATATGCTTATGAACAGGGTTGGCCAGAGGTGGTGTGGGAGGTGGGAAAGCTGAGTCCTTAACCACAAATCCCTCTAGAAAAATGCAGTGCACTGTAGTGCACATGGAAGTCTGCTGTGGGGAGGGCAGTTTCTCCCCATGAGGACTGGCAGACAAAGCTTTGTAATTTCTGTGGTCGGGATTGAAAGATCACGCACAAGATTTTGGGATGGAGCCAGACTCCTCAAATAAGGAGCAGAATCATTAGGGGAATAAAAGCTCATCCTCCTCTTTCCAATACACAGATAGATACAAAATCTGGATATCAGGAAAGAAATCTAGGCTGAAGACCAATTTGGGAGCCATGAGCATAAATGACAGTCAGTGAACTCACAGAAGAGGAAGAGACCACTATGGGAGATGAGAAAAGAAGATGAGCCAGGACAAAGCAGTGAGGGACACTAATATTTGAGTCACAAGCAGTGGAGGGGGTTGTCCTGGAGATTGAGAAGAATGGCCAGAAAGACAGATGCAACAGCAAACGAGTATGGAATCATGAGAAGAAGAGCATGGGGAATGATAGATACCAAATGCTATGGAGAAGTCAAGTAAAATCAAGGCTATAAAATGTCTAATAGATCTGAATACTAGAAATTAGCTGATGATCTGGGTGAGAAGAGAATAAGCAAAATGCGACAGAAAGATAAGCTTAGTGGGCTGAGGAATACATAAGTGAGAAAACAAAGATAGTTGTGGACAAATGTAGACAGATTTGGCTACGAATAATAACAGGAAGGACAGCTTCTGGAGTGAATGCAGCATATACGCCTTTTTAAATTGGGAGAGACTTGAAAAGTTTAACTGTTAATGAGAAGAAACTAAAGAGAGGAGATAAAGTCATGCAAAAACGTAAAAATAATCAATGGAAAGCCATCCCTATGAAGGGGTGGCTCACAGAACCGGACAGAGAGATTTTCATTTGACTGAAAGAAGGATGTCTTCCCAATGACACGGAAAGACAGAATGGAAGCAGGTGCAGGTGAGTTTGAAGTTTTGGTGATGGAGAGCTGAAACCTGATCTGTTGACTGTATTTTCCAAGAAACTAGGAGCTGGGTGGAGGAACATCTGTTGAAAATCAGAAGAAAAGTTGTAGGGTAGAGATTTGAAGTAAGTGTAGGTTTTTAATTTCAGCTCAATTGAGGTTGCAGACTATGAAGTTTTGATCATTGGGGCTATTTGATCCTTCAGGTTTTCTCCAGAAAAACTAGATCTTCCCTCTGAGCCCTCCTGAAGTAGGAAAAACAATAACCACGATGGTCAGAAAAAAATAGCCAAAATTACTGAGCACACTGTGCCAGACACTAAACTAAGCTCTTGATGTGCATTAACTGATTAAAAATTCATCACACCACTATGATATAGATATTGTTATAGTCCCCATGAGGAAGCAGGAAAAAAGATTAAGTAACTTGCCCAAGATCCCAGAGTGATGGAGGTGGGATAGCAACCTAAGTGAACTTCAGAACTCGACTCTTAACCAGTAGGCCAGTCTCTGTTTAAGAGATACTTAGTACCACTTGAAAAGGCATATGGCTGTCTTCCATGTTACTGCTTAAAAACAGACATCTTTCTCAGTATGCAGTGAGCATGCAGCCACACTCAATCTTTCCTCAAGCTATGTGAACACAGACTAGACCTTCAAATATGCTGTTCCCTTTATTTAGAATGCTGTATCCCTCTTCTTTTCCTACTTATACTCTGCCTCCCCTTAAACATCTCTTACTGCAGGTCACCTGCTGCAATCTATATCCCTCACCACTAAACTAGTTTAGTGTTCCCACTGTTTGCTTCATCATCATCATTATTACTATTTTGAAATAGCATCTCACTCTGTCGCCCAGGCTGAAGTGCAGTGGTGTGATCATGGCTCATTGTAGCCTTGACTTCCTGGGGTTCAAGCGATTCTCCAGGCTCAGCCTCCTGAGTAGCTAGGACCACAGGCCTCTGCCACCTCATCCAGCTAATTGTTTGTATTTTTTGCAGATATGGGGGTCTCACTTTGTTGTCCAGGCTGGTCTCAAACTCCTGGGCTCAAGTGATCCTCTTGCTGCAGCCTCTCAAAGTGCTGGGATTACAGGTGTGAGCCACTGTGCCAGCTTCACTACTATCTTTTACTGAATTGCCTGCCTACTGGGATGAGGAAATGTATAGGATGATAAAGCACCAAGGAGAAAGACATTCTGGAGACTCCAGAGTAGAACGGCTCAGATTCCTTCCTGAACATCCCGGAGCTAGTGTTTGTACACCCTCAAAGTCTGTGCCACTGGGCTGCTACTCAGCTAGAACTCTTCTCCTTTCATCTACCAACCTCTCCTCCCAGAAAGAAGTGAATTTATTCTTCTGGAAGTTTCTAAAGCAGTGATTTCTAATCCAGGGTGCACCCACCCTAGGGGTTTGTGTTGGAATTCAGGGTCCACTGAAGTGCAATGAAATTCTATTTACATTCTTTAATAAGAAATAAATTAAGCTTTTGATATTTGATATATAACCTAGCACGAGCACCTTCACTCGGTCCAAATGCCAGAGGATCACGTCACATTCAGTGATGTGTGACACACTTGAGAACAGAGTGAGAAACTCACAAGGTGGAAATGTGCAGCGATGCTTCTGCTTGTACATTTTTGGAGCTTATGACTATGTCTAGCCGTTTACTTGGCTTGATGTGTGTTTACAGGTCGTTAGCTAGTTTTAACTAAATTAATGCTCACAAAATGGATGTGACAAGATTCTTGCAAATAAATTGGAAATTAAAGATAGTACTATTAATACACAAGTGAATAAGATAACAGCAGCCTTGACATATTAGCTAATCACAGTATGAAGCCATCACATTAGGAAGACATTTTCCAGAAAAGCAAACCCCCACAATTTCTTTCCGAGAGTGTTTAAAGTCATATGATACTCATTCGTTTTGGTTCTTTACAAAATTTCGTAATTGGTGACAGTGTTTAGAAACTGCTTTGGGGGTTCTTAATAGCAAAAGACAAAAAGCCACATGCCCCTTGTTCTTCTTTCTACAATATGACAAACTAAAATACATTCCTTAGTCAGCAATAGTGTTGGACTATGTACAGCAAATACGGCTGACAATGTGAAGAAACAAGAGTTCAATTTCACAGTGTGGGAAATCTGCCATGTAATCCTGTGGAAACATGCTCTAAAGCACAGATGTTTCTAACATGTCTTTTTCCAGAAAGTGAAATACACAAGGAACGACTTTTTCTTTGTTAGCCAAAAAGGGAAAGATAAAATATACACTCAACAGTAATTTACTTCCTTAATTAAAACAAAAAGTTTTAGTGCCCATATATTGGTTTCTAAATACCATCCCCCAATAAAAACAACAACAACAACAACAAAAAGCAGGGCCCCTTGAAGAAATGGCTGATTTTAGGGCTGCGCAGGAAAAATATAAGATGAATTTGGAACATCTTGTGCTAGAAAGTAAAAAAGTGTTAGAAAAAATTATGAGCATATTAGCAGAAGGAACAAGAGTCAGCTTGAAGTGGCTGCCACTGGCCAAATCTGGGACAATTTGAGCATTAAAATAAATAAGGAAGGTGAATTGGTAGAGCACAGGAGATATTTAGGGCGGTGAAATGCCTCTGTACGATGCTGTAATGGTAGATACACGACATTATGTTGCAAGTGGTTAGGTATGAGAGGGGCAGAAGACGGCTCTTCCCCCACCCACCAGGAACGTCAGGTGATGGTTCAACAATCACATTGCCTCTCTAAAAATAATTCAGCACCCAGCGCCGAATTATCTCCTAATGGTCCACAGCGATTACATTAGAGTGTTAATTGAATGTAGGCGCCAGGGAGAAGCAAAAAGAGCTTCCAATAATCTCCGGCATTGGGTGAGTGAGCTCGAGCAGGCACATTAAGAGACAAAATGGCAGAGTATGACCTTCCGGGGGCACGCCATCGGAAAAGGGAAGAAATCTTCAGATGGGCATGCGCACAACTTCCTAAACACACTGCACATGTTCACCTCCCAAGCGTAAGAAGGGCACTGCGCAGGCGGGCAGCCCACCCTAAGGGAAGAATCATGGGAAAGGGGTACAAGACCCCAGAAGTGGGCCAGCCTATAAATCCTAGAATCACAGTTAAACGCTGCACGTGTCCTTCAAGTTGCCCGCTTGGGTCTCTTCCAAGTGTACTTTCCTTTCTTTCCCGTTCCAAAGCCTTTTAAAATAAACTTCCACTCCTGCTCTGAAACTTGCCTCAGTCTCTTTTTCCGCCTTATGCCCCTCAGTCGAATTTGCTGTGCAGGTAACTGGGATGCCTTCTACCAGTAAAAATTATACATTGTAAAAACCCATAGAATGTACAACACCAAGAAAGAACTCTTACGTAAACTCTGGACTTTAGTTAATAATAATGTATCAGTATACGTTCATCAGCTGTAAGAAATGTACCACTCCAATGCAAGATGTTAACAACGGGAAACTGAAAGCAGGCTTGGGATGAGGGGGTATATAAGAACTCTCCACACTGTCTGTAAACCTAAAACTCCTCTAAAAGTTGTGCATTAATTTTAAAAATTTAAATAAGGATAGCAATGAACTATAACCAATGAAATAAAATAAGAATCTGTGAGTCTATACTAATAATAAATGGAGAACGGGCGCGGTGGCTCACGCCTGTAATCCCAGCACTTTGGAAGGCCAAGGCGAGCGGATCACCTGAGGTCGGGAGTTGGAGACCAGCCTGCCCAACATGGCGAAACCCCGTCTCTACTAAAAAATTAGCCAGGCATGGTGGCAGGCGCCTGTAATCCCAGCTACTCAGGAGGCTGAGGTAGGAAAAATGCTGGAACCCAGGAGGCAGAGGTTGCAGTAAGCCGAGATCGTGCTACTGCTCTCCAGCCTGGGCAACAAGAGCAAAACTCTGTCTCAAAAAATAATAATAACAATAATAAATGGAGGCTAGGTGCAGTGGCTCACGCCTGTAATCCCGGCACTTTGAGAGGCCGAGGCGGGCAGATCACCTGAGTTCAGGAGTTTGAGACCAGCCTAACCAACATGAAGAAACCCCGTTTCTACTAAAAATACACAATTAGCCGGGCATGGTGGCACATGCCTGTAATCCCAGCTACTCGAGAGGCTGAGGCAAGAGAATTTCTTGAACCCAGGAGGCAAAGGTTGCAGTGAACCGAGATGGCGCCATTGCACTCCAGCCTGGGCAACAAGAGCGAAGCATCATCTCGAATAAATAAATAAATAAAAATAAATGGAAAGAAAGAAAAGCTCTTTCTTAAATTGCGTCAACTAATATTTGTAGTGAGAGGGTTGGGGTTGAAAACTTACCAGTTCATGACCATCACAGGTAGGATAGTTCAGGCAAGGATGATTAATGGATGTTAATTCTAGAAGAAAAGTTTGATGAACAGCAGAATATTTGCAAGATTTCCGAGTGTCTTCCCACCAATTAGCTGCAGGAGGTGGGGTGGGAGGGGAGGTCGATAGCGGGCGGAATAGTAACTATACAATGGAGACTGTAACTATAATACTTTGATAAATGATCAAAATTAACATCACATATGAGGTACTAATAAACTTAATGTGCCTGTGAATAGACTGAGGACACCACACAAGCCAGGTACGCATAATCTGAACTTAATCAGGAGAAACCATCAGACAAGTCCAAATTGGAGAAGCATTCTATAAAATAGTTGGCCTGTGTTTAAAAAAAAAAAAAACCCAAATCAAAAAAATGTCCATGACATGAAAGACAATGGCCAGGGAATTACTCTGGATTAAAGAAAGCTAAAGAAGTTCAGGAAAATAAATAACATACATATATGACTTCGTATGTGTATTTAAAGAGGGAGTGCAGATATGGCAAAATATTAACGATTTGCCGAATCAGGGCAAAGGGTATGTGGGAGCTATCTTACTATTTTTGCAACTTGTCTGTAATTTGAAATTATTTCCAAGCAAAAAGTAAAAACGGGACTGGGTGTGGTGGCTCACTCGTGTAATCCCAACACTCTGGGAGGCTGAGGTAGGTGAATTACTTGAGGCCAGGAGTTCAAGACCAGCCCGGCCAACATGGCAAAACCCCGTCTCTACTAAAAATACAAAAATGAGCCAGGCGCAGTGGCACACGCCTGTAGTCCCAGCTACTTGGGAGGCTGAGGCAGAAGAATCGCTTGAACTCAGGAGGCAGAGTTTGCTGGGAGCCAAGATCATGCCGTTGCACTTCAGCCTGGGCAACAGAGCAAGACTCCCTCTCCCCTCCCCACCAAAAAAGGTGAAAAAGAACATGCTATATGGAAAAACCGCCAGTGCAATCTCTAATGGACTGTTTTGACTAGAATAAAGGAGAGAAGGGAGGTTCTGGGTTAAGGTTACAGAGCTAGCACCACAGGGGAAATTAATTCATGTCTTATCCTTAAACAAATTATTACAGCAAAAAAGTTGAAACTAAAGTACACGAAGTACTTACCACAGGGTGTCACAGCTGTGGCAAATTTTATTAAAGCACAATCCAATTTTATTAAAATACAATTCAATGTTTATAATAGGTTGTATTAAGATGTGGAAGACTGAAAATCTTAGGAAAGGAGGAAGAAGAGGGGAGGAAATTGTCAATGTGTTCAAAAATCTAATTAAACGTTTCAGTCGTTTTGAGCTCATTGTTCTAAATATAAAAATGCATCCTATTCCAACTAGTTTGCAAGAACTTTTGGACAGCAGGAAATGGAAATTTTAATTTAGACATGCAGAGTCATTTGAAAGGCTTTTAAAATAAGTATTATTTTGTAATCGCAACCAGGAATTTTTCCTCTTCCATTTGGATCCACGTATCTTCATGGGGTGTTTTTCCACCTTTGATGTTGTTAAAACGAAGTACTGACACACTCAGAATCAAACCCCCAAATCGATGAATCATAAAGTGATAATTCAAAGTTTTTTAAACGATACCTAACAACTGGATAGATTGCCTAAAAATCATTATTCACTCAAACTGTGTGAATTTCATGATACATAAATTATACCTCTAAGACGTTTTTAAAATAGGCATATTTCCCCTGGGCGTGGTGACTCACGCCTGCAATCCCAGCACTTTGGGAGGCCGAGGCGAGCGGATCACTTCAGGTCAGGAGTTCCAGACCAGCCTGGGTAACACAGCGGAAATCCCATCTCTACTAAAAATACAAAAACTAGCCGGGCGTAATAGCGCACGGCTGTAATCTCAGCTACTCAGGAGGCTGAGGCAGGAGAATCGCTTGAACCCGGGAGGCGGAGGTTGCAGTGAGCCGAGATCGCGCCACTGCACTCCACCCCAGGCGACAGAGCAAGACTTCGACTCAAAAAAAAAAAAAAAAATATATATATATATATATATATATATATGTTCCATTGCATTGTTCTTTACAAACATTCATTTAATTATGTAATTGCTAATTAATTGCTTGGTTGTTACAACAACGAAGTATTTGATTCCTTATTTTATCTCATCATTTAAATTTTATTTCGCATATTTTCACAATGCACTTGATCTATTACTGAGGAATTTAATTAAATAATCATTCGAACGGTGGGCTCGAATTGTTTACTGATAAAGCTCGACGACCAAAACAGCCTAGCGACTGCTGTTTGGAGCCCCTCGGCCCAGGGCCTGTGGCGGTAAAAGGGACCATCTCGCCCCTCAGCCAAGTCGCCCCGAAAACGAGCGCTCCACCGCCTCTGCGCCGCTCTCGCTCTGCACACAGTAACGGTCTGGTCGCTCAGCCACTTCCTCCTTCCAGCCTCATCTGGTTCCCAGGCCGCTGGGGACTCCCAACGCCACTGTCCAAGGCTCTAGGGTCAGCAAGCGCCCTGGGCGGAGAAGGGCGAGGACGAAGAGCGCCGGGCCGCGACCAGGACCCCACCCGCGCCCTCCGACTGCAGACAGGTGGAAGAGACGCGGGAACTCCAAAATCGCTGGGTCTGCGCAGGTGTGTGCCGCGATCCTGTGAAGGTCAAGGCCTCCGGTGAGGCGGAGTCTTCCTGGAATGCGATGGTGAACCGCTCCAGATCTGCCACTGGCCGGAAAGAGTGAGGAAGAGGATGCAAGAGGCCTGCAATTTCTAAGGCGCGCACGCACGGGGTGGTGCAACTACGATGCTGCAATGGGAGCTTGGAAAGGGGCTGCGGGCTAGGAAGAAAGACGCGTGCGCTGAGGGACCGCGCGTGCGCAGAGGGGCGGTGTGGGCCAGGAGAGGCGGCGCGTGCGCAGAGGGGCGGTGAGCGCTAAGAGGGGCAGCGCGTGCGCAGAGGGGCGGTGTGACTTAGGACGGGGCGATGGAAGCTAAGCGGGGCGGCGCGTCCGCGGAGATGTGACTGGTGGGACCTGCGGCGGCACCCAGATGATGGTCGCCCTCCTGGGCGCGACGACCCTAGTGCTCGTCGCCGTGGCGCCATGGGTGTTGTCCGCAGCCGCAGGTGAGAGGCGGGGAGGAGGGTCTCGGCGCAGTAGGGCGCGCAGCTGGGCTACGGGGGCGACGATGGTGTTGGGGGCGACAGACGCCCAGTCTGGGAAACCTTCGGTCCACTTTGCCGCGGCAAAGATTAAACCCGACCTGGGCTCGAAAATCAATCCGGAGAAAGTGGTGTTCTGGGTCCTCTCTCGCCGCTTGCCTGTGGCCCGTGTACGGGTCCTCCGGCGCGCCCGGGTCCCTCCCCCGTGAAGTGGCGGTGCCAGACCTTTGTGTCGAGTTTGCTTCTTTCCGGGAAAGTACCGCGGCTCCGCTGATCTGTTTGATAATAAACAAAACATTTCCCGAAATGCATTTCCTCAATCTGGTAAATAGGCGCCCAGTCCCACGGGGGAGTGAGCTAAGTGTGGCCAGGATTTCTCTGCCCTCAAGATTCATACAGGCCAATAAAAAATGACAGTCGGAGTGACTGAGGCATAATTCTCAGTCCTGGAGGTTTACTAAGCCTGCTTCAGGGCGCATCCGGGAAAAACATGAGCCACAGACACATCTGTGACTGGTTTTCCAGAGGTTTTCAGGAGGTGAGGCAGGAAGTTAGTGAGGCAAATAGTTCTGTGAGACTGTAGTTAGTGCCCAAGACATCTGTATTTTAAGATACCATGAGTGTCTTGAAGAGAAAAAGAGAGTAAAGAGAGTCAGTTATGCAGATGCCTCTGGGTAGGTGGAGTCTTGACTTTGGCAACTGAGAAGATAAGCTTGTAATTGACATTGTCAGTGTGGAAGGCCTGAACTAGTTTTTCAGGTTAACTTTGGAATGCCATTTGTTTAGAGGAGAGGTCCATTCACATTGTTGGGGGCTTAGAATTTTATTTTTGGTTTACTTAACTACCTACTTTTTTCCCAAAGAAATAATCATGTTCAAAACTCAATGAAATGTTATCTCAATGAAATTGTAATGTAGCTCAGTCTTTCAGAAGTCATAAAAATAGTCATACTTTTTAAACTACTAAATGCAATTCTAGGACCCAAGACTAAGAAAACTGTCCAAAATATGGGAAGACGTTTTTATTTATACTTTTTTTTTGAGACAGCCTGTTGCCCAGGCTGGTGTGCAGAGGTGTGATCTCAGCTCACTGCAACCTCTGCCTCCCAGGTTCGGGCGATTCTCCTGCCTCAGCCTCTTGAATAGCTGGAATTACAGGTGCACGCCACCACATCCGGCTATTTTTTGTATTTTTAGTAGAGGTGGGGTTTTGCCGTGTTGGCCAGGCTAGTCTCGAACTCCTGACCTCAGACAATCCACTTCAGCCTCCCAAAGTTCTGGGATTACAGGTGTGAGCCACCGCGCCCAGTCTATTTATGCTTTAGACTTTAGTTTTAGGAACTAGACTCAGGTTGTAGACCTGAAGTTACAGTTGGCATCCCCTTGTTTATGGGAGACCAGCAAAGAATTGACTTATGAATGATCTGTGGGGGTAGCCCTTCGCAGATGGTTGAGTCTTTTTATCCTTCCTTGGGGATTTGGCTGAAGCATAATGCTAGTAACAGCCATTCATTTGGAAGAGGGTGTTGCAGTCACTTGGCCTCTGGGCTCAACTAACTTCCCTTTTGCATAAGAAAGTTGGGAGAGGTCCTGAGATTTTTTTTTTCTTTTACAAAAATAATAAAAGAAAAATACAAAGGCAGGGCGTCACCAGGCTAATTTGCTGAAATTCTTCATACTTACTTGGGATGCATGGGGGAATGGCAACTATTACAAGGTTGATAGAGAGTGAGAGGTAATTTTGTAGTGAGGAGGGGTACCCAAAGAGAATCAGGGCTAGCATCCCACTTCAGGAGTCCAGGTGGTCTGTGAGCCTGCAAGTGAGTTCAAAATACTTTACCTGTTGGCTTAGGAAACCATATACCTGTGTGGTACATGATATCCTATTTCTCAAACTTTTCCACAAATATGTAGTATACTTTTCCTAGGATGTGGGTACTAGGGTCCTGGTGCATCCCATAGTAATTTCTTTGAAGTCTTTTGTTTATGAAAAACTTGCATTAAACTCGTGTTTGGTTTGATGTGAAAAGAGCTTTCCCAGAATTTTCATATAAAATTGACATTCCAGGAGGGTGCGCATTAAGAAATTAATTTAAAATTAGGTTAGAGGACAGGTGGCAAGATATAACTTATAGGCATTTATCATTTCTTAAGCTCTTAGCTGTGTGCCCGGCACTAATCTAAGTGTTTTAAAGGTATAAACTCATTAAGCTTTCAGAGCAGCGTAGATACTGTTATCCTTAGTTAACAGACAAGGAAACTCAGCAACGGAGAGATCGAGTAACTTGCCTGAGGCTGTATAGGCCAGTCCGTGGAGGAGTGGGGAGTCAAATCCTGAGTCTGGCCTAATAGCCTTGGGGCTTAACCAGACTAGACTGTTTTCTCAAAGGCCAAACAATTTAAATTCCTGATTGTCCACTTGTATGTTAAGGGCCTAATTATCAGTATCTTTCAGTTAACTGTGAGCCCAAAAATATCTGAGACCGGTCTGAAATCAACTTAGAAAGTTTATTTTGCCAGGGTTAAGTATGCATTCATGACACAGCCTCAAGAGGTCCTGGCCACATGTGCCCAAGGTGGTCAAGGTCCAGCTTGCTTTTATACATTTTAGGGAGACATATCAATCAGTACATCTAAGATGTACATTTGATTGGTTCGATCTGGAAAGGCAGGACAACTCAAAGCAAGGCTTCCAGGTCATAGGTAGATTTAAAGATTTTCTGATTGGTAATTGGTTGAAATCAATGGAAAGGAATGTCTGGGATGTCCTAAGGGGTTGTGGAGACCAAAATTTTATCATGCGGATCAAGCTTGTCCAACCCACAGCCCACTGGCTGCATGCAGCCCATGACGGCTTTGAATGCAGCACAACACAAATTCGTAAACTTTCTTAAAACATGAGGGGTTTTTGTTTTGTTTGTTTTCTTTCTGTTTTTTTGTTTGTTTGTTTTTTAGCTCATCAGATATTCTTAGTATATTTTGTGTGTGGCCCAAGACAGTTGTTCTTCCAGTGTGGCCCACGGAAGCAAAAACAATGGACACCCTTGATGCAGATGAGGCCTGCAGATAGCAGGCTTCAGAGAGAATAGATTGTAACTGTTTCTTGTGAAACTTAACGTCTGTGTTGTTGTTAATGGTGGTTAGCTTTTTCTGAATTCCAGAAGAGAGGAGTGTATAATGAGGCATATCCAAACCTCGCTTCCCATCATGGCCTGAAGTAGTTTTTCAGGTTAGCTTTGGAATGCCCTTGGTCAGGAGAAGGGGTCCATTCTGATGGTTGGGGGACTTAGAATTTTATTTTTGGTTTACGTAACTACCTACTTTTTCCCCAAAAAAAAATCATGTTGAAAACTCAAGACCTTAAGTTTACAGCTCAAGCTGATCCTGAAAGTTAACTCAGTGAGATTGTAATGTTGCTCAGTCTTTCAGAAGTTGTATAAATATACCTTTTAGCCTAGTAAATGCAATTCTAGGACTCTAGATTAAGAAAACTATCCAAAATATGGGAAGACATTTACTTACATATTTGTACAGATATCTATATTTGGATTTATGTCAGACTTAAAGATATAGTAAACCATTTTGGTCATGAAGATGAATGTGAAAGGTTGAAAGCAACCAGAATTATAAATGCATTATATATATATTAGATTAAATGTCCATTTATACATTTACATGTGGGGTAATAATTGTTAATATACTAATATAAAACATTTTAATATACTAGTAAATTAATATATTGTATGTTAATGTTACATAACAATTTATGAAAAAATTATTAAAAGGAGATTGCCAATACTAATAGAGCAAAATCTGTGAAAACTAAAATCCTGTTTAATAACTTTATTTCCAAGCCCCCGTCCATTTATCAGTCAGTTATTCGTTGGTCTTCCAAATGCCAACATGCCTGTAACTTCAGGGTCTCCTTCTTTTAGCAGTAAAGGATTTTTTTTCTCCCTGAGGAAATCGCTAGCTGTACCCTATAACATTTTCTATTCTTGTCTCAAGGCCGAAAATTACTAGAATTATAATATTCTGCACAAGATATTGTAAATACTACAAATGCCATCAGATCTTTTGTTAAACTCTGTAAACCCAGTTGCTACCCTTTGGCTGCATAGAATCTATAAATTCTAACAAATGGATGAGAAGCAAGTTAAGAATTCTAGAGTGGGATAAGGGGATGTGATGTATTCTATTCAGGGATGAAGTTTTAGAGACTCCAAGTATGAAACAGAAAATTGAGGATGGGGATACCTGATGGGTACCACATTAAATTAAAAAAAAAAAAAAAAAAAAAAAGACAGTGTTTTCTCAGCTGTCTCCCCTTTTGACCCCATACTATAAGATCTAACTGGAAAGAGCAAGAAGCTGTCACAATTAAGAAAGTTCTATACAAGAACCCCTGTGGTAGAACAAGTCTACAACGAGATAACATGATTGCCCCAAGGCAGAAGTAAAAAAAAATTGTAGGAACCATAAATAAATTTAAAAGCTGGTCTTTTAAAAAATATATAGCTTATCAAAGTGAGAGATCAGTCCTTTATGATATTTAAGGAGTTCCTGTGAACGCACCATCATGCTGTATACTCTGAAAAAATGCAAATCAAGTATGAAGCAATATAGATTCTGCCCTTAAGGAACTTGCAATCTAGTTGGAGATTTATGTTTAACACAAAGAAGCAGTTTTTACAAATACTTCTTTTGAGGATTCTGGAAAGATGGCAGAGTAGAAAGCACCAGGAATCTGTCTCCTCACCTAGACAAGAATTGTACTGGCAGAATCTGATGTAACTATTTTGGAACTCTGGAGTCTATTGAAGGCTTACAACTTCCAGGAGACAGGCTTAGATGGTAAATTGCAGTTAATTTTGGTCTATTTGAGCTCTTAGTACAGTAGCAGCTACCCATCTTCCACCTCTCAACCCTTAGCAGACAGCTGTGCACGTTATTAGAGCAATCTGCACACAACTTACAGGAATCAGGTGGGCAAAAAGAAACCCACCATCCAGCTATCTGGGATCTGTGCTCTGATTGCTCATTGCTCCTTCTCATCACAAAAGCACAAAGAGATGGGCGGTTGTTGTTGTTACACCTTACTCATTGTTACAACCCCCTCCCCACTCACCCCCCTGCCCCATGGATTTAAAGGGCTAGAAATCTCCCTCTGCTTCATTTTTCTCTTTTACTTTTGGAAGCCAGATATTAAAGACTAGGACGTTAAAAAACAACTGCATTTATGGGGAAAATTAGAAAGTCACTGTACATACCTAGGGAAAGGCTCAGGAGAGACCTTAAGTTTATAGCTCAAGCTGATCCTTGGCACAGGATTAACAACAATTAAACAGCAATTAAACAAAGCAAACACACACACACACACAGTGTAGTCTGGGAGAGTGATGTTAGCAAGATGGCCAACTAGAAGCCCCTTCTGCTCATCCCCTCATAAGACAGCCAGAACAACAGGTAAACAACTACATTTTAGCAAACTTAACTAAGAGTGCTAGAGTGCATCAAAGAAGTAACAGAAATCATAGTGAGCAGAGAAAAGTGGGATGGCCACATGGAGAATGGGAGGAAATGCCAGGATTCCTAGGATCATCTGGGAACCAGGAGGAACTTCTTCCTACGGCAAGGAGATAAACAAGAAGATCCCAGCTACACCATGGGCACCAACAGATCTCACCACTGGGGTTCCTTAGAGTCCGGACAGCAACTAAGCCAAGCTGAGGAAGCTGCCTAGAGTCTGCACAGCTGTGTTCCCTCCAGAGAAGGAGCCCACGCTGTGCTCCACCTGCTGTGGCCCACACAGCTACTGTGCCACTCCACCTTGGAACTGGAACTACTTCTGGAGTGTGTCTTGCTTCGGGAACTTGTAGCCATGGCTTCCTTTCATCTGAACCACCCCAGGCTGGTGGCTCAACATCCCTAAGCTAAACTTTAAGCAGCTGTTACACCCTTCCCTGTGGGGTCAAGCAGAGGTAGAACTACTCCACCTACTCCTACCCCACCTCCCTTGGGCTAGAGCTGAAGCAGTATCCTGGGAACACACTACCTTGGCCACCCAGAGCAGTCATGCACCCCTGTGCCTAAGCTGAAGTGGTATACTGCATTCCAGGGAAACAGGGCCTGAACCACCCAGAGCAGTCACACTCCCCGGGCCTCAGCTGAAGGAGCACATCACTCCCTGCAGAATCAGTGCCCTGGCCAAGCCGAGCAGCTATGCATCCCAGGGCTGAGCTGATGTAGTACCCTATGTCTCAGGGAAACAGAGCAGTGGCTGAGCTGAGACACCCTGTTCTACAGGCCAAACAACTGTAGTACCCTGCTTCCCTGGAGCTGGACTAGTCTTCTAGAGTCTGAGCTGCTGAGACACTCTGAGGAGTAGAGTCATCACTGTGCTGTTCCCTACCCCCCATTCCCAGCCCAAACAACAGCTATGCTTCACCATTTTGTAGTACTTGCTGCTGCTGCTACACCTGGCCTCACAGTCTGGGGTACTGCTTATCCCCAGCTATTCCAAGATTTAGAGTCATGACTTCATGGTGCCTCATCCCTTGGGACCTGTGTTGCCACTGAGCCCTACTAGCTCATATTCCCAAATTAAAACCATACCCTGCTCCCCAGGCCCAAACCTCCAGAGAACCCCTTCTTTAGAGTCAGGCCAGTGCTATGCCCTGACCCCCATAGGGGTAGAATCAAAGCTACAACCCATTCTCTGGGCCTGAGCTGCCAGGAAACACCTCCAGGTCACAAATCCTGGCTCTATGAGCAACTACGTCCAAGCCCTGCCACAGAGAGCAAACCCACCTCAGGAACCAAGTGTCTCAATAGGTTTGTGAGATCCTGAGCCTAGGACCTTTGCCCAGTAGCCACTCTGAATACCTTTACCTGGAATCAAGAGCTGCTGCAGCTGCATGTGTATAGCCCCTGTCAGACCTGACACCAAGAGGTATCCCCTTGGCTGAGTCTCCCCATTGTGGGGAAGACAAGAATAGGAGGATCCTAAAAGCCTTCAACACTGAGGACATTAACAACCTACACTACCACTGCCACAAACTTCTGCAGCCTAGGCCCCTGAGGCACCCATTTACTACTGACATTGAACACAGGTAAAGTAGCTGCTTTACCATACCACTGCATCTGTCAGGAAACAGTCACCACACCCTTCGAAACCAGCATACTGAAACCCAACTGCTAATAAAAGACTTTATCTTTGAAAGCCAGTGTCTGTAAAGTTTGGAAGAGGTAATTATCCTATCAACACAGAGACACAAAAACATGAAAAAGCAAGGAAATATGACACCACCAAAGGAAAGTAAGAACTCTCTGACGGTGGCCCAATGAAAAGAAGATCAACAAATTGCTGGAAAGGAATTCAAACTAACGATCTTAAGGAAACTCAACAAGATACAAGAAAATACAGATAGTTCAACAAATCAGGAAAACAATTCACTATACAAAAAATTCAATAAAAAAATTAAAACATGATGAAAAAGAACGAAACAAATCCTACAGTTGAAGAATTCAATGAATTACATTTAAAAAATACAATAAAGAGCTTCAATAACAGACTTGGTAAAGCAGAAGAAAGAATCTCTGAACTCGAAGATATATCATTTGATATTACCCAATTGTAGAAAAAACAAGTGAAACCCTACAAGACCTATGGGACATCATTAAAGGAACAAACGTTCATGCTATGTAAGTTGCAGAAAGAGGAGAAAAGGTAAAAGGCTTATACAAACTATTTAATGAAATAATAGCTGAAAACTTCCCAAGTCTGGAGAGAGATACAGACATCCAGATCCAGAAAGCTCAATGATTCCCAAATAGATTTAACCCAAAAAGGTTCTCTCCAAAGCACATTATTATCTGTTGTCAAAAGTCAAAGACAGAGAATTCTAAAAATGGCAAGAGAAAGGCATCAAGTCATATTTAAGAAAATCCCCATTCAGCTAACAGCAGATTTCTTCACAGAAACCTTACAGTACAGAAGAGGATGGGATGATATACTCAAACAGCCAAGAATGCTATGCCCAGCAAAACTATCCTTCAGAAATGAGGGAGAAATACAGTTTTTCCCAGACAAGCAAAAACTGAGGGAATTCATCACTGCTAGACCGGCCTTATGAGAAATGCTCCAGGGAGTCCTACATCTGGAAGTGAAAAGAGAGCAGTCAGTATCATGAAAACATGGAAAAGTCTAAAACTCACTGATAGAGCAGATGCACAAAGGAGAAAGAGAAAAGAATTAAACCTTATCACTAGAGAAAACCATCAGACCACGGTGATAAATAATAAGAGAGGAAGAAAGGAGCAAAGGATATTATTAGAAAACTATTAACAAAATGACAAAAGTAAGTGCTCAAATATCAATAATAATCTTAAATGTAAATGGATTAAATTCCGCACTTAAAGAGACTGGCTAAATGAATATTTTTTAAATGACTCAATTATATGCTTTCTATAAGAAACCCACTTCACCTATAAAGACACGTATAAACTGAAATTGAAGGGATGGAAAAAGTTATTCCAAGCAAATGGAAACCAAAAGCTGTCAGGAATTGCTATACTTCTGTCAGATTAAACAGACATTAAGTCAAAAACTGTAAAAACAGACGAAGAAGGTTATTATATAATGATAAAGGGACCAATTCAGCAAGAGGATATAACAATTCTAAACATACATGTACCCAACACCAGAGCACCCAGTTATATAAAGTAAATATTACTATACGTAAAGGGAAAGATAGACTCCAATATGATAGTAGTTGGGGACTTCAGCACCCCACTCTCAGCTTCGGACAGATCAGCAAACTCCAAGTACAGTGAACTCAAAGAGACCACACCAAGAAACAGTCAAACTTTTGAAAGCCAAAGACAGAGAAGTGACTTGTCATACACAAGGGATTTTTTATAACATGATCAGCAGATTTCTCACCTGATACTTTGGAGACCAATGTATTCAAAGTGCTAAAAAAAAAAAAACAAAACCAAAAAACTCAAAACCCTGTATACAGCAAAATTGCCCTTCAAAAGCATAAGGAAATTAAGATGTTCCTAGATAGACAAAAGCTAAGGGAGTTCATTACCACTAGACGTGCCCTGCAAGAAATGCTTAAGGAAGTCCTGAAAGGTGAAATGAAAGGGAACTAGACAGAGGGGACAGTGCAGATTCAGGCAGGTGCAATGGCTACTGGGGAAGACCCAGCCAGTGGGGCTATTGCCAGCATCCAGTCAGCTGCCACCTTCCCTGACCCCAGTGTCAAGTGATGCGCAGGGTGATCCAGGTGTGTGAGGGGCAGCTGGATGTCCAGACTGAGGGCACTGGTGCCATCAGTGGCTATCCTGCCACTCAATTTGTGACCCAGGTGGTGATCCAGGGTGATATCACCAGTTATGATGCAGTTAACACAGAGGGGAAAGCTGCTGAGATACACTATACTTTCCCACCCCTGCAGTGGGAGATGGGGCAGGGGGTACCATATCAGGGAGTACAGCTGCTGTTGTTACTACCCAGGGCTCAGAGGCACTGCTTGGGCAGGTGACTCTTCCTGGCACTGGTCAATTATTTGTGATGATGTCACCACAAGGAGTACTGCAGGGAGGAAGCCAGCACTTGATTGCCCCTAGGACTCAACCTTATTTATCTGGAGGTAACACCATTGTAAGTCAAGAAGCATCTCTATCTATCTGTGAACACACAATGTGAAATCAAATTGAGGCCATAAAACAGTTGAACCTCGTCATAAGAGTGACTCATTGGTGTCACTTCTAAGACCGAGAAAAATTCTATTTTTATGCAGAGACCATTTGTTTTTTAATTAAAAGACAACTCTTTTTCAAAGAGGAAAAAAATCAACTCTTTTTTCAGCTCTCTCAGATGCAGAAATGTAATTATCAGCATCCCTGTGCTGGGAGCAATCATTAGATTTTTTTAGATTTTTAAAATATACTTCATTATGTTTCACTGTATTCATTCTTTAGTCAGGGATGTGAGGGATAGAATAACATTTAGAATATCTGTACAGTTTGTATATAATGTTCTTATTTCTTGTTGCTTTTATAGGTGGAAAAAATCTAAAATCTCCTCAAAAAGTAGAGGTCGACATCATAGATGACAACTTTATCCTGAGGTGGAACAGGAGCGATGAGTCTGTTGGGAATGTGACTTTTTCATTCGATTATCAAAAGTATGTGACTCTACTTACTGATTTGTCAGAATGACCTGAATAATTTTTACAAGTTTAACACCATAATTTTCAGATTTGGAAAGTATTTGGTTTTTCTATTTTTTAGAAATGTTATGCCTATTTTACATAATATTTTTAACTTTGTTTCTGTAGAGACTTAGTCAAATACATCTTTGGGTGTTGAAGCAAAAAACTGGGGATGAGGATGGTAGACAGCGTCTCTAACCCATAGCCATTCCTTCTTTCTTCTGGGTGTTCCAGCTTCTTTCAATATAAGTTAGGGTCTGAGCTAGGGTATATCTTGAAGATATGACATAGTACTCCAAAAGGCCCATCCAAGACCTTGGAATAGGCCACCAGATTTCCTGTGATCAGGCTTTCCTATTATCTCCATGATATTCTATATTTTAATTTTAGATACGCTTTTTTTTTTTTTGAAATGGAGTCTTGCTGTGTTGCCCAGGCTGGAGTGCAGTGGCACAATCTTGGCTCACTGCAACCTCCACTTCCCGGTTTCAAGCGATTCTCCTGCCTTAGCCTCTCGAGTAGCTGGGATTGCAAGCACGTGCCACCATGTCTGACTAATTTTTTTTATTTTTAGTAGAGATGGGGTTTCGCCATGTTGGCCAGGCTGATCTCAAACTCCTTACCTCAGGTGATCTGCTCACCTCCGCCTCCCAAAGTGCTAGGATTACAGGCATGAGCCACTGCCCTGGCCTAGATACACTTTGTAAATACATTGTTAACTGGGCATGGTGGCATATGTCTGTAATCCCACCTACTTGGGAAGCTGAGGCAGAAGAATCGCTTGAACCCAGGAGACAGAGGTTGCCGTGAGCCAAGTTTGCACCACTGTACTCCAGCCTGGGAGACAGAGTAAGACTCCATCTCAAAAATAAATAAATAAATAAAATAAAATAAAAATCAATATATTGGACCTTGCATTTCTAAAGACTCAGTTTTTCTGGAGTGTCGATGTCTCTTCGTTAGTACTTTCTACTTAATTATTCAAGAGGAGAGGCAGACAGGAGGAGGAATATAGAAGGGAACACAGATCAGGAAGTACAGTACTTTGCCTTCTGGTTATGTGTTGGGGCCCCACCTGCTAACCATGTTCCCCTGTCCAAGAAAAAGCAGGCAATGAAGAAATAAGGCATTAGGTCCTCCAGAACCAGGATCCCACCACTTCAGCCACAGCTGTGACACTATTCTCGAGTTGTAACTAAAACTGGGATATGAATCTCACAGCTTCAGTAATTGTGTATGCATATATAAATAAATACACACTGTATATATACATATATACAGTATATATACTGTATATATACATATATACAGTATATATACTGTATATATACATATATACAGTATATATATACATACTGTATGTATACATATACACACATTGTGTATACATACATATACACACATTGTGTATACATACATATACACACATTGTGTATACATACATATACACACTATATATACATATACACACTGTATATATATGTATATACACACACAAATTCATATATGACTTTTCTCAGAATTGATAATTTAAAATTTTTTACCTCTAGAGATTTTCATTAAATCGAACTTTGAGTTTGGTTACCAGTTTTGTTTTTTCCCTCAGTTTGGAATTTCCTTATGAACAACTATTTTAGGTAGAGAAGGAATTATTTCAGATACCCTTATTTAATGTTACTTGTATAAAGAAACTATTTGCAAAATATGCATCCAACAAGAGCTTAATATCCAAGGAGCTCAAACAATCAACAACAAAACCCAAATCCATCAAAAGGTAGGCAAAAGATATGAATAGATATTTTTCAAAAGAGAACATACGGTGGCCAACAGGTATATGAAAAAATGGTCAGCATCACTCTTATCATCAGAGAAATGCAAACAAAACCCGCCATGAGATATTGTCTCCCCGCAGTCAGAATGGCTGTTATTAAAAAGTTAAAAAAGGCTGGGCATGGTGGCTCACACCTGTAATCCCAGCACTTTGGGAGGCCAAGGCAGGTGGATCACCTGAAGTCAGGAGTTCGAGACCAGCCTGACCAACATGGTGAAACCCCGTCTCTACTAAAAATACAAAAATTAGCCGGATGTGGTGGTGCATGCCTGTAATCCCACCTACTCGGGAGGCTGAAGCAGGAGAATCGCTTGAACCCAGGAGGCACAGGTTGCAATGAGCTGAGATCGTGCCCCTGCACTCCAGCCTGGGTGACAGCAAGACTTCATCTCAAAAAAAAAAAAAAAAAAAAAAACCCAACAAATATTGAATATATTTCATGCCAAACACTCTTCTGACTGCTTAGAATGCCTCAGTGAACAGGAGAGGCAAAGATGGCATGAAGTTATATTACGAAACGGATTTCATGAAGTAAATATTACATTAGTTACATATTCATATTTCATATTCTGTTCTGAGCTAATTATTGCATGTGATAATGGTTTTTTTTTGTTTTTTTTTTTTGGGATGGAGTCTTGCTCTGTTGCCCAGGCTGGAGTGCAATGGCACAATCTCGGCTCACCACAACCTCCACCTCCCAGGTTCAAGCGATTCTCCTGTCTCAGCCTCCCGAGTGCCTGGGATTACAGGCATGCACCCCTACGCCTGGCCAGTTTTGTATTTTTAGTAGAGACGGGATTTCTCCATGTTGATCAGGCTGATCTCGAACTCCTGATCTCAAGTGATGTACCCCGCTCAGCCTCCCAAAGTGCTGGGATTACAGGTGTGAGCCACCGCACCCGGCCAATAATGATTTTTTTAAGAAAATATAAAAGTAGCTTCTGCTGCAATATCTTGATTAGATGTGAAACAGTTTTAATGGAGCATGCATCAGCATCTCCTGAAATAGGAAAGACAGATGTGAACAGTGAGGTTGGGTTGAAATTATATTAAGTTTTAAATTTTTGATAAGGTTTTCTGTTTATAAAGAGAGCTTCTGGATTTTTAGAAATAGATTCTGATGTGGAACCTTTTCAAGAATGTTTAAGGTATTTTTAATGCCAGCTCTAATCTCAGGCCTCAGATATGTAAAAGTGGAAGTGAAAACTGGCCAAGAATGAAGTATTTCATATGCTAGTATATATTTTTGGTAATTTCTTAAAATTGTTTCCATTTTGAAAAACAAGGTAGACTTGATTTGGTTCAGCAACAAAATTATTTTGGTATTATCTCTGGTTTCTAATATCTAAATCATCTTTAAAATGGCATCTGTGATATTATTAAAAATAAATAAATCAGCTAATGAATTAGGCTTGACAAAAATGCCTTCCCAGAAGATAGTTTCTCTGCTACTTACGGTCAATGGGCTTAACATAGGTAAAAGTTTGGAAATCTGCTAAATTGGCCGGGCATGGTGTCTCACGCCTGTAATCCCAGCACTTTGGGAGGCTGAGGTGGGCAGATCACCTGAGGTGAGGAGTTTAAGATCAGTCTAGCCAACATGGCAAAACCCCATCTCTACTAAAAAAAAATACAAAAATTAGCCAGATGTGGTGGCACACGCCTGTAATCACAGCTACTCGAGAGGCTGAGGCAGGAGAATTGCTTGAACCTAGGAAGTGGAGGTTGCAGTGGGCCGAGATTGCTCCACTGCACTCCAGCCTGGGCAGCAGAGTGAGACTCTGTCTCAAAAAAAAAAAAAAAAATGAAATCTGCTAAGTTCATTTCTATCCCTCACTTTCCCTGCAAGCTCTTCTTCCCCTTTCTGGGCAACATGTCCTTTTCTGCTTTAGGGACTCCATGCCCACTTGATTCTTCATGTTGGCCCCTTTTTCGAAAGGAAGAATCTAATATCAATCACTTCAGCTTTCTGATTGGCCAGTTCCACTTCCAAAAATTTATTTGTTTATGTAAACATTTTAAGTTTTGTGGTTTCCTATGATGTAATAGAAGAAATTACGGAGACAGACAAGCAGAAGGGATGGTTTGCTTTTGGAGAGGGCAGAGGAAACCTTGAAACCATACTGATTCTGAGGTCTTTCTTAGGGAAGGTAAGTCTATTCATAGGAGGAGGTCAGAAAGGAATCATCAAATCCAATTCCCCAGTTTCTATTTAATTTTATTTTATTAAGTAGACAGGGTCTTGCTCGGTTGCTGAGGCTGAAGTGCAGTGATATGATCATAGCCTACTGCAGCCTGCAGCCTGCAGCCTTGAACCCCTGTGCTCAAATGACCCTCTCACCTCAGCCTACCCAGTAGCTAGGACTGTGGGCACATGCCACCATGCCCCGCTTTGCCTTTTTTTTTAAATTTCTCATAGAGACAGGGTTTGCTATGTTGACCAGGCTCCGAACTTTCAATAAGGAAGATAAGATCCAGAAACACAAAATAGTTTACCAAAAGTCACACAGCTATTTTTAACAGAGCCAACATACTAAATCCACTTTTACCTTATGGGTCATTTATTTCTCTGCTTCCTTGAAATCCTGAAGCAACCACCCACAAAATTATATAAAGAACTGTATTTTAAAATTCAATTTTATAAGTAATAACTTGGCTTATATGCATTGAAAAAGAGTGGAAGGGTGTACGCTAAAATGTTAATAGGACATTAGCTCAAGTAGAAGAAATAACTCTTAAACCAAAAATAGAAATAACTCTTAAACAAGAGTTATTAAGAGTTAAGAAATAACTCTTATACCAGTAAAATAGAAAGTATTTGACAGTTATATTTATACATTTGCTCACTCATTCATTTGTTTTTTTTACTTTAAAGACCTGGGATGGATAATTGGATAAAATTGCCTGGGTGTCAGAATATTACTAGTACCAAATGCAACTTTTCTTCACTCAAGCTGAATGTTTATGAAGAAATTAAATTGCATATAAGAGCAGAAAAAGAAAACACTTCTTCATGGTATGAGGTTGACTCATTTACACCATTTCGCAAAGGTAAGAAAAAGTTGCTAGCTGAATTATATTCTTTAGTAAATATTACCAGAGCCATTCATTTGCATGATGCAAAATCTAACATCTTTTAAAAAGAACAAAAATTCCCTTAAACCTGTATCTTCTTCCTGCTATGGCTCCATTTGTCCTGCTTTCCCTGTAGCAGTAGTTCTCAAAGAGTGGTCCTCAAGGCCCTTTCAGGGGGCCGTAAAGACAAAGCTATATTTATGAAAAATCTAAGACTTACTTGCCTTTTTTATTTTTGTTCTTTCTTGTATTCACAGTGGAGTTTTCTAGAGGAGGCTGTTTGATGTGTGATGTGGTGATATGGTCACTGATTTAATGTAGAATTCAATGTGAAATTCATCTGCCTTCTTTATTAATCCAAACATTCAAAAGATTTGGAAAAAAATGTAAAACAGCACCACTCTGAAGTTTTTATGTTCCTGTGGCAAATGTTTGTTACCATCAAATAGGTTTATCATTGTTATTTCTTTTTTTTTTTTTTTTTTTCCTTTTGAGACAGAGTTTTGCTCTTGTTGCCCAGGCTGGAGTGCAATGGCATGATCTCGGCTCACTACAGCCTCTGCCTCCTGGGTTCAAGTGATTCTCCCGCCTCAGCCTCCCCAGTAGCTGGGATTACCGGCATGTACCACCATGCCCGGCTAATTTTGTATTTTTGGTAGAGACAGGGTTTCTCCATGTTGGTCAGGCTGACCTCGAACTCCCAACCTCAGGTAATCCACCCACCTCAACCTTCCAAAGTGCTGGGATTACAGGCGTGAGCCACCATGCCCAGTCCATTGTTATTTCTTAATGGATTAATTAGTTAAAATGGATTGAAAACTTTACCAGTTTTAATGTTTAATATGCTAATATAAAAATATACAGCCCACATAAATAACGGCTGTTTGGGATTCTCAATAATTCCTTTAAGAATGTAAAGGAGCTGAGTGTAGTGGCTCACACCTGTAATTCCAACACTTTGGGAGGCTGAGGTGGGAGGATCACTTGAGGCCGGAAGTTCAGGACCAACCTAGGCAACATAGTGAGACCCCAGCTCTACAAAAAATATATAAAAATTAGCCAGGCATGGTGGTGCACACCTGTAATCCCAGCTATTCAGGAAGCTGAAGAGGGAGGATCACTTGAGCCTGGGAGATCAAGATTTCAGTGAGCCGTGTTTGTGTCACTGCACTCTAGCCTAAGCAACAGAGCTAGACCATATCTCAAAAAAAAGTGGGGATCTTGAGACCAAAAGGTTTGAGAACCACTGCCCTTTACCAAGAATGATCTGTACTCCCTTTCTATACTACCTATCTTCCCATTCCCTGTCAGCCCTCTCCATTCAAACTCTGTTCCTCATCACTATTAAAATCACTCTTTTCGGCCGGGCATGGTGGCTCACACCTGTAATCCCAGCACTTTGGGAGGCTGAGGCAGGCGGATCACGAGGTCAGGAGATTGAGACCATCCTGGCTAACATGGTGAAACCCTGTCTCTACTAAAAATACAAAAAAAAAAACTAGCCGGGCATGGTGGCGGGCGCCTGTAGTCCCAGCTACTCAGGAGGCTGAGGCAGGAGAATGGCGTGAACCTGGGAGGCGGGGTTTGCAGTGAGCCGAGATCGTGCCACTGCACTCCGGCCTGGGTGACAGAGCGAGACTCCGTCTCAAAAAAACAAACAAAAAAAACCACTCTTCTCAAGGTCACAGCAGCCTCCACAATGCCAAGCAAATTCCCAGTCCTCTTCTGGCTTCATCCCTCTGTAGCATAGATGTGGTCATCACTCAGTTTTTCCTTTACTGGATCTCTAGGGCACTGCTCTTTCCTAGTTCTCCTCCTGCTCATTGATCGCTTCATCTTCCCGACTTTTCAGTGTTAGACTGCTGCCGGGCTCAGTCGTTGAACCTCGTCTCTTTCTGTATCACTCCACTGGTGATCTTACAGCTTTCTATGCTATCTGTATGCTCTTAACTCCCAGAAGTGACAGGCACATATTAAGTGCTCAGAATTTTTGTTGAATGAAGGTTTTGGCATTGTATTCATAAAGTTCCATAGTAATTGTTTTGATTTTTTTGCAGCTCAAATTGGTCCTCCAGAAGTACATGTAGAAGCTGAAGATAAGGCAATAGTGATACACATCTCTCCTCCTGGAACAAAAGATAGTGTTATGTGGGCTTTGGATGGTTTAAGCTTTACATATAGCTTAGTTATTTGGAAAAACTCTTCAGGTGTAGAAGTAAGCATTATTTTTACCTTTGTTTAATCGATGTGAGAGAAAAATTAGATGAATTAATCCTAAAATTTGACTTTATACTTTTTTAAAGAACCAACTTATATTTTTATTATAGGAAAGGATTGAAAATATTTATTCCAGACATAAAATTTATAAACTCTCACCAGAGACTACTTATTGTTTAAAAGTTAAAGCAGCACTACTTACGTCATGGAAAATTGGTGTCTATAGTCCAGTACATTGTATAAAGACCACAGGTAAGGAAGATGTTTTGTTTTAGGTTCAATAAATATATATACAGATTGTCAATTTTGGCATCTTCCTCATATTGCTGAAGTTTACATGATAGGTTAATATATGTTAAAAACATTGTAACATTTACATAAGCAAAATAAATGTTACTTGGGATTTTTGTCTCAAATAGTAATGAAAATTAATTCTACTTAAAAGTTCAGGCTGGGCATAGTGGCCCACGCCTGTAATCCCAGAACTTTGAGAGGCTGAGGTAGACGGATCACTTGAAGCCTGAAGTTCGAGAACAGCCTGGCCAACATGGGAAAACCCCGTGTCTACTAAAAATAAAAAATTAGCTGGGCGTGGTGGCATGCACCTGTAGCGGTAGCTACTTGGGAGGCTGAGGCACAAGAATCCCTTGAACCTGGGAGGTGGAAGTTGCAGTGAGCCAAGATCTCGCCACTGCACTCCGGTGGGGAGCAAGTGGGACAAAGAGTAAGCCTCCATCTTAGAAAAAAAAAAGTTCAAATATTTTGTAATGACAAAACTTTTCATTTGTTCAGAATCCACATAAAGCGGGAGGTAGCTGAACTGTGAGTTGTGCAAGTGGGAAGAAAAGGTGGGGAAGTAGTTGCTAGTAGACAAATTATTCTTCCAGAAAGCATACCTTTGTAAGTGGAATGTTAAAATATAAAAGCATCCTGATATATTTAGTCAGTAACATCTTTCCAATAATTAAGGTCAAGGGCAGGAGCTGGGATTTGTTTATTTTAATTGTAAATTTCATATGCTTTTTTTTTTAATCAAACATTACAGAAGGGTTTAAAGTGAAGTCTTCTCCTCCTCCCTTCTTATCCCCAATTCCATTCACTAGAGATAAGCATTGCTTAGCAGTTTGTGTATATCCCTTCACAACTTTTTTCAGGACTGATGTCAGCATATACACAGACCCACAGTTTCTTGGGTTTTGTTTTTTAAAATTACAAAATAAAATCTTACTAGAAGTATTTTATAGCTTGCTTACTTAACCCAGTGTGTTGGGGATATCATTCTATATCAGTCAATACAGATCTATTACATTCTTCTTTTTTTTTTTTTTTTTTTGAGACAGGGTCTCACTCTGTTACCCAGACTGGAGTGCAGTGGCTCAATCTCGGTTCACCGCAACCTCTGCCTCCCAGTTTCAAGCGATTCTCCTGCCTCAGCCTCCCGAGTAGCTGGGATTACAGGCGTGTGCCATCATGCCCGGCTAATTTTTGTATTTTTAGTAGAAACAGGGTTTCACCATGTTGGCCAGGCGGGTCTTGAACTCCTGCCCTCAGGTGATTCATCCACCTCAGCCTCCCAAAGTGCTGGGATTACAGGCGTGAGCCACTGCGCCTGGCCTGCAGTCTTTCAAATGGCTGCATAGTATTACCTAGTGTGAGTACAAACCGTATTTAACTATTACCTTATAATGACGAAATGTGGCCTTTATCTTCTTGCCAGTTATCTCACTTGAGTAAAAATGTGTGCTTTTTTTATCTGTTCTTTGGCTTCTAGTTGAAAATGAACTACCTCCACCAGAAAACATAGAAGTCAGTGTTCAAAATCAGAACTATGTTCTTAAATGGGATTATACATATGCAAACATGACCTTTCAAGTTCAGTGGCTCCAGTAAGTTCCATTCCATAAATTTCCTTTTGCCCAGTTTGTTTTGATTATGCTTCTTTTCACTCTGCGTCCGTCACCAGGTCCTTGCACACAGAATGACCGACTGGGAGGTGGGTGCGATATATTGGAAACGTGAGAAATCTCATTTCTAACCCCAGTTCTGCCAGTAACTAACTGGATGACATTGAGCTAATCGCTTAACCTCCATGGGCCTCAATTTCTTCACTTGTAAAATGGATGGATTCTAATATCTGGGGTTCTTACTGGCTTAAGAAAAAACAAAAAATTGTGACTAGTTGCATGTGTTATTTCCCCAATCTGGAAGACTTGACACTTGACCCTGATCTTTTTCTTAAGAACTCACTTCTTCTATGAGTCCTTAAAATGATCTCAGTCCACTCACTTATTCAATTCAAAAAATTAGCCTTCCTATTTTCTTTATTACTTTAGTGGTTTTGACAAAATTTTGTAGTAGTTACCTCGGTGGGAAAGAAAGTTGGAAAGAGCTATGTTCTGTGTGGTTGAGCA